>NC_057356.1:72969766-73272266 GCF_016509475.1 Prionailurus bengalensis | reverse complement strand
ATAGCCCCATGCTTAGAAGAGCCCTGCGCTTGGTTTAGTGTTCTGCTGTTGTCATCTTGAAATTCTTAATAATAATTGAGCAAGGGAGCACTCATTTTTATTGTGCATTGTACCTCACAAATTATTTAGCTGGTGCTAGGAACAAAGAAGAGAAGTGGCATAGAAATGACATTAATAAAACATCTCTATGTCAGGCATAGGACTAAGAGCTTCAAACAGATGATCTCATTCAACATGCCCTAGAGGGTAGGCATCGTCATTCTCATTTTACCAAAAATGAAACAGGCCAGCAGAGACTAAGGTGCTTACTCAAGATTATGAATCTAGTAATGGTAAATCCACCTGTCAGAGTTTTCCATAGAGAAGGATTTGTCAATGTTTCTTCCATAGAGGAAGTCACTCCCTCCGTCTTCCCTGGTACTTCAAACATCAGATAACTTGAAGTAGGGAGAATAAACATCCCTCAAATGTATTAAGAGGCATAAAAATACAATTTATATGAGCTAATATGTGTTGCTTTGTTGAGGAATGAATTGGGAAGTGCTTCTTTTATTCTATAAATCCCTTCCTCTATTTTAATTAGCTGGTTCTAATTGAGGATTATTTCAGGAAATAAACATATTGAGCCTAGATCACAATTGCATATTTAAGTGCAAAGTGAGAGAACTTCAAGGCAGAATAAACATATTTAATTAAATAAAACTGTGGTTGAAATAATATTCATGGGGAGCCTGGGGTTATAGAGTGTGACTAGCAGATTTAAAAAAAAACACAACTGGGGACATTTACAAGCTTCAGAAGTCAAGACACCATGAACTTATGTACATTAAAAGTGACAAGCATGAACGCCCATGTCAGTGAAGGGTGGGAAAGTTACCACTGCCTGTTTCTCTCCTCCTAGCCAAATTGGCCACATACAGCTCAAAGGCAAAACTCTAGACAATGTTCAAGGGCTTTGACACAAAGAATGTGAAGGTGTTTGTGAGTGTCTGTATTTTATGTTGGTAGGGAGTTAGGTATGTAGAAATTGACTGTAGGGTCAAAAGAACAATTTGAATTGGCAAAGGCACAGAGAATTTGGTTTTGTAAGGTTTTTAGCCTAGTGCAGTGTTTCTCAATTGGGATTGATTTTGTCTGTTAGGGATATTTGGCAATATCTTGGAGATATTGTGGTGGTCATGTTTGCGGAATTGGAGTTCTGCACCACTGACATCTATCTAGTGTGTAGAGGCCAAGGATATTGTTGAACATCCTACAACGTACAGGGCACCCCTTCACAATAAAGAACTCGCCAGCCCAAGGTGTCAGTTGGGCCGAGGTTGGGCGCTCTGGCCCACTAGTAGCATTTACACTATCCTGTTCCCAACTCTCTCCTCAGCTTCAGGTTTCCAGTCATAATGAAGAATTGATCTTCAGATATGTGCTTTTAATTATAAATGGACGTTTCTAGAAAAAGGGGGATGCAAGAGAGGGAGACAAGTATTATTTAGTTGCTTTTCATTGTGGGAATTTACGTTCTGAGGCTAAAAACAAGTGCATTTGCTAGAAAAGAGATTTAAGAAAAATATCTACATTTTTATGGAGCTTGTGAGTTGCCCCTAGGGTGAAAGGCTGATGAGTCAGAAATAATTTAGAAGGCTTAGAAGCTAAAACCAGAAAACACATAAAGGCTTCAGATGGTTGAAAGCAAACTATAATTATGACACGCTGTTGTACAATGTGCATGTCCTCCAGTATTTACTGAACTTTCATCCCAGGATCCCAAACCCTTTGCATGAAAACTTTAATTGTCATGAAAAAACCTTCCTCTCTCTCTCTCTCTCTCTCTCTCATTCTGTACATCCCATTGCACACCAAAGCTGCAGTTTCAATTTTTCTCTCTGTAACCGAAAAATATTTGCTTCATACCATGTGATTGTGGCTATGAGAAGGTATATGGGGCTGGCGTTTTTCTAACAGCTTCTCTTTGCTTTGACCTTTCTTTGTGGTTCTGTAGAAGTCTGATGAAAAGCCTGTGTAGTTGTTTTAGTAATGGCATTTAAAACATTGCTTGTCAGGTTGTGCTCAGTGGACCTTGCTTTGTCATTCTGGAGAGAGATGGGAACCAATGTGATCATAATACAAGTCATTTGGTCCTCGTTTATAAATAACGTCTGCAAACTTCAACCACTGAGGGAAAGAGAATTACTGGATGTCATATAGAAAATGCAAGCACATTGAAATAGATCAGGTTTACTGTATTAAATCGATAGACACCTCCTTTAATGTAATCATTTTTTAAAAAGAAATCCTTTTTCTGATTGCAAAAGTATTCACGATTATGGAGAATTTGGAAAATATGGAAAGGAAATAAGAAAATAGAAATAACCCATAATAATCCATAATTTGGATGCTCCGAGATAACCATGCTTTAATAGTCTTTTCATAAATCACAAGTTAAAAAAAATTTTTTTTAATTTCACAAGTATATTTCTGCATCTATTTCTCTACCAAACCACAAAAACCATTGTGAGATGCATTGCCGGAATAAATAACCTAGAAAAACCTTCATACATTTACTTGTTTTTGATGTTAATTTGAGGGAAATGAAAAAATATGGTGTCAACATCATGTTGGAAATGTTAATAATTTTAGTTTAATCAATAATCTTCATGTTTTTGGTTTGAATTTAATATAAACTCAAAAAGGAAAATGACATTTATATGTATAGGACTTATTTTTAAAGTTGATTCAAAAACTTCATTAAAGTACCTATTAATCCTGAAAGTACTGCTTGTGCCTCTGATTTAAAAAAAAATCATTTTTATTCTCATCCATTGTTTAAAATATTCTAGTAAAACAAAAAACATAAGGTATAAAATAAAAATCCTCCATAATCCCCACTGCACTTTTGATATAACCATTGTCAACAGAGTTAACCACTATTAACAATATATAGATATATTGGATCAGATCTTTTCTTATAATGCTAAGGATAGGATAGACATAGTGATAATCATTTTTAATTTATATGAGCTCATATTGTACAGACTTTCTGCACCGTGTTTTTTCAATTAGTATCTCTTGAACATCATTTATTTTCTATGCATAAAAATATACTGTATTCTTTTTAGTGGCTGCATTGTTTTACAATTCCATATTGATGGACACTTATTTCTGATTTTTTGCTGCAGTAAACATCCTTGTACATACATCTTTGTGCCCTTCATCAGGAGTTTCATCCCACCCTTCCCTAGGACAAATCTAACCCCAAAGTTAAGTAATAATGTTATCTTTATCCTGTTAAATTAATAAAACACCCTGTGAAAGCACATCATGATAATGAGGCCTGTCAGTTCTACTTCCAGAGGTGCTCTCAAATCCCTCCACTCCTCTGCTTACGCATCAACGCACTCCGCGTCCAGGCCACATGCAGTCATCCCTGGCTTAGCCTAACGTCTGCCTTTTACCAACTGTGGGCCCTACAATGATGATCTATAATTTCATTTTCCTGCTAAGAACCTTTCAAAGGCTTCCCACAACCTTTAGAGTAAAAATCAAACCCCTGTCTTGCCATGTTTCTTAAGGCTCCGCTGGGGCACACTTGACCTTTTCTTCTCTACTTCTTCTCATAGCAGTTTATCATTTTTCCTTACACTTGGGCCACACCAAACCCCTTTCTATTCTGGGGATATATGTTGGTCTGCAGTCAGCAAGCTGGAGATCCAGGAGAGCTGGTGATATTGTTCTAGTCTGAGCCTAAAGGCCGGAGAACCAGGAGAGCCAATGGTATAAATTTCAGTTTGAGTCCAACTCTGAAGGCAGCAGACCAATGTCCCAGCTCTGTGACATTCAGGCAGAGAAAGCAAATTCTTCCTCACTTAGCCTTTTGGCACTATTCAGGCCTTCAACAGATTGGATGAGGCTATCCTCACTGGGGAAGGCAACCTACTTCACTCATTCTATCAATTTAAATGTTGATCTCATCGAGAAACATTCTCATGGACATACCCAGAATAAAGTTTAACCAAATACATGGGCACCCGATGGCCCAGTCAAATTAACACACTAAATTAACCACAGGACAATCTCCAGCCTCCAGACCACCCTATCATTTGAAAATGTTTTCACATAACTGGCTTGTTCTGTTTTTCCAGTTCTCAGTTCAAATAGCGACACCTCTAACTGACTTTTCCAAACCGCACTCTCTCAGATGGCCTCCCCCAGAATCACATTCTCTCACAACATGCTGAGTATCATTTATAACACCCAAATATGGAACTGTTTATTTGCCCTTTACTTGTTTTTAATCTCTGTCTCCCACTAGAATGTAAATTGTATTAGGGCAGGGACCTAGTATGCCTTGTGCTTTATTGGTAAATACCAAAAATATGCATGCTGTAAATGAATGGCATTATTTTGATATCAATTGGCTAACTTAATAATGTTAGATTTTTAAAAGTCCTGTATAGATAAATCTTCCTTATAGAAGATTCCAAATAACATATGCAGATAAGCCCCCTGCAGGAGGTGGAGCTTAATATCTTCTTCTTGCTGGAGGACAGATAGTGACTTCCTTCCAAAGAACAGAGGATGGAAAGGGGGGAATAGTAAATTTACAGTGGAGAAACCTGGCAGTCACTGCCTCAACCAAATGATCATGTAGGTATCATATACTCCTGATAGGATGTGCAGCATCACTTCTGTGGAATGTTGCCCAAAAGAACCTCAATGTAATCGTAAGAAAACCTCAGACAAACTCAAATGGAGGGACTAAAACAGTTGGTTAGTATTCATAAAAGGTATCAAGGTCAAGAACGACAAGGTGAAAGGAACTGTCATGGGTTAAAAGAGACTAAGGAGACCTGACAACTAAATGCAACGTGGCATCCCGGCTTAGATTCCAGAACAGAAAGAGGACATTTATGGGAAAACTGGCAAAACCCAAATAAAATCTCAAGTTTGTGTAAATACATCAATGTTGTTTTCTTAGTTTTGACCAAAGTACCATGGTAATGTAAGATGTGAATGGCTGGGGAAACTGATGAGGGGTGAGAGCTCTCTTTATTATTTTTGCAACTTTTCTTTAAACAGACATTTAGGGGCACCTGGGTGGCTCAGTCGGTTGGGCGGCCGACTTCGGCTCAGGTCACGATCTCACGGTCCGTGAGTTCAAGCCCCGCGTCAGGCTCTGTGCTGACGGCTCAGATCCTGGAGCCTGCTTCGGATTCTGTGTCTCCCTCTCTCTCTGACCCTCCCCCCCCGTTCATGCTCTGTCTCTCTCTGTCTCAAAAATAAATAAACGTTAAAAAAATTTTAAAAAATAAATAAATAAATAAACAGACATTTATACCAAAATAAAAAGGTTATTTTAAAAAATAGAGAATCACAAACCAGAATCTAAATAAACCTTAATATTTTTTCAAATCTTTACAAATAAAAGAACACAAAAATGAAAAAGACTGTCTTCTAGACCCAACACACACACACACACACACACACACACACACACAGGTAACTCTGTGAGGCAATGGATGTGTTAATTAACTTGATAGTGGTAACCATTTCACAATGTGTACTTATATTAAATCATCATGTTGCATACCCTAAATATAATTTTTATTTGCAGTTATACGTCAGTAAAGTTAGAGGGAAAAGCTTATATGTTGCCGCTGATATTCAAAAGTGCAATGAGCATTTTGCCTTTTTATTAGTTAACGTGTATAAATTGATAAATACTGTCTTCTGAATTATGTTTACAGAAATTTAAACCTCCTAAGTTTCAACTATTATTTTCCATTTCTATTACCATAGTTTAAAATTACTTAAAAGATGCTATCTATTCAGTTAATGCCCATTTAATTTTTATAATTGAAGGATATTTTTGAACATACTGGCACCCGACAGATAATTACTGCTGTTAAAATCATCACTCCATAAAAAGAGTTTCCAACACGAGATGATTCTAACTTGTCTATAAGTTTTAGCTTATTTTTCTTTGAATAAAAGCCAGAAAGATTATTAAGAAATCAGTGGTAATGAGACGCTGAAGTCAGAATTGCTGAATACGCAATTCATCTGGAGAGAGACAAACGGTATACTACCAACACATTCTTCTGTCAGCATCTGAAATGACTCCTACTAGAAGGCAGTAACTACCCAAGGACAAAAGCGCTTGTTCCTTTAATGGCATCTGCTACATTCACTTGTATAGTGACAAATTAATAAATAATCCACTGTAGGAAATATCCTGGTTTTGGATTTATACATCATTACCTAAGAAATCAGTTCCTACTTAAGACATTTATAAAAATACTGACTTCACTTTGCATTTCTTTACCTTCATGGAGGCACAGATCAAAATGAAAGACTAAGAAAGATGAGGAAATATGACAGACTGGAAAAGACTATGAAAACATAACAAATAAATGAAAGTTCAGATTCTGGATCATTTCCTGGGACGGAAAAAGGACAGTGGGGGGAAAAACAGGCAAAGTTTGAATAAGCTATGTAGTTTAGTTAACAGTTTTGTACCAATGTCTCCTGCTTTTGATCATTTTATTATGGTTATTATATTGTTAACAATAGAGAGACTGGGTCGCCTAGGTTGCTCAGTCAGTTAAGTGTCTGACTTCAGCTCAGGTCATGATCCCGAGTTCGTGAGTTCAAGCCCTGCATCGGGCTCTGTGCTGACAGCTCAGAGCCTGGAGCCTGCTTAGGATTCTGTGTCTCCCTCTCTCTCTGCCCCTGCCCCACTCATGATCTGTCTCTCTCTCTCAAAAATAAATATTTAAAAAAAAATTAAACATTAGAGAAATTAAGGGGAGGCAACAACTTTATGAATTAGTTTTGTAACTTTTTTGCAACTTCTGTAAGTCTAAAATGATTTCAAAATAAGAGGATTTTTTTTTAATTGCATGGGAAAAATTCCTCAGGAAGTCATTACTTCAGACAGACCTACTATTTCTCAATAATTCTGATAAAGCTGGTTTTCCCTCCAGCTTTGAAACAGAACATTGTTCTTGTAGTTGAGCAGCAGGCAAAGTACAGTTGTTGGCCTCTGCTTTAGGAACAGTTTGTACAGAAACATACATTTCAGGATACCAGAATTATGCTTTGCACCACAAAATGTCCATCCTTTGAGAGACCCATTGGAAGCAAGACCAACTGAGAGAAAGATCTATATCATTTTTTATTTATGCCAGAGTATTGGCTCACTGAGTGGGCTATTGGACTAAATTACCTAGATAATTTAAAATTGGGGGAAATTTTTTTCCTCTTTCCATTTTTTTTTTCTTTCTTGTCAAGTGCACGTGGTTGAATTTGAATAAGTAAAATGTAGATATCATTTGGCTTCATTATGACTCAGTGGAGGAAGTAAATATCTAGGAATTTTGCTAATCAAGTGCTGGGGGAGTTCACTCTTGGAGATCATTTTGTGCGTGATAATCATTAAAAGGAAGTCCTTTTTGCAGTTCAGCAATAATACTGTTTTATAATTACTATTCAGTAGTCACCCAGCACATGCTTGGCCATTTGTCTCTCTCTAGTCTAATACACAACTCAGGAAGGAAATGTCTCTATTTTACAGACGAGGAAATGGAGGTTCAGAAAAGTTAAGTAACTGGCACACTGTAGGCTTTGAACGCAGATTGAGCTGCCTCTAAATGTCTAACTTTTATATGGGTTGACCTAGCCTGCAATAAATTCTACTCTCAGTGAAGTTGTGTCATAGTGAGATTTCAATAATACAAGCCCTTTGACATATTTGAAAGATTCTGTGAATTTTAAGAGGAAATGTCATATTTGAAAATGGCCTTATGTATTCTTCAATATATAGAAATATATGAGAAAATCCAAGGTCTTCTAGTTATTAAGTTATTAGGTTCTGTTAGGAACAGAGTGTATAAAACTAACAAATTATTTATTTCATAAGTACATTAACTATATCAAGATCCTAGAGTGCCTTTTCATAAAGTATAGTATTGTGGTATAATGTGTTTTTTAAGAGCCAGAAAAGAGGTCAGTGATCTAAAAGAAGTAACTCAGTGTTTACTTTCAAAAGTCTATTTCTTTGGCCGTTTATTTACCATTCAGAACTATAGTGAAAAATTTATCAAGGGTAATCTCGACACAAAGTTACCCTTCTTTCAAAGCGAAAATAAATAACCAACCTCACTCTGATCTCACTGAGAGTTCCAAGTAAAAAAATTAATTGTGGACTTTGGAAATGGGAAATATTCAGTTGGCTTTTCTTCTAGAATATAGATGCCCTTTAACTGGATTGGTAGACAAAGATCATTTACTTGATAAAGAGGAAAGGAAAACTTTGTGCCTCTTGTTTCTTTCACCTTACAATTAAACGGACATAATTAGATACTACACTTTAGTACCGTGTTACAAGATACAGGTTTAAACCTATCCCTTACATCACAAAAACCAACAAGTTTCATTCCCAACAAAGGCATGGGCTGCACCCGTGAAATCAAAATGCAGTACAGGGCTTTCTGAGTCCTTCTTTGCTTGATCTGACAATGTTCTCTCCCAGGATATAATAAACAAAGAACAACAGTGCTCCTTATCTGAGTTTTCAAAACTACAGTGTGACCAGAATGATCGTTGTTTCCCAAACTTTCCTGATCACAAGAATAATCCAGATGCCAATTAAAATACCTTTTCCTAAGCATGTTTTCTAGAACTCCTAATTTAATAGATTGCAGTGGGCCTGAGGATCTGAGTTTCTGACAAATGTCACAGACGATGAGGTATATTTGAGACACAAATTTTGAAACATAAAATAAAGCATCCGGTGCTCCTGTGGGGTGTTATCCAAGTACTGGTTAACAGTAGAACTTTGCTGTCAGTCAAATTTCAGGTTTCCTCATTTATGAATTTTTTTAACTTCTCCTTCAATGTCTATCTCTTAAGTTTATTGAAAGTATTAAATATGAAGGATCTAGGCTCTTGCTCAGGCTCCAGCGTCATTGATCTGGGGATTAGCAGCTAGCAGTCACTAAGAACTTGTTAAAAATGCAGAATGTCAGGCGCTGCCCCAGACCTGCTGAATCTGACTATGCTTGTTAAGAGGATGTCTTGGATGATTTACGTGCACATTAAAGTTGGTGAAGCACTGACCTAGTCACTCAGTGAGTGTTCAGGAAATGCTAGATTCTTTCCTTCTCATTATAATCCTTGTACCAGTAATTCAGTTCAGCTGGAGCCCAGTGACCGTCACCGTTTCTTATTGTTGATTTAAGCTCAGCAGGTACACTTCCATCTCTTGCACAGTGGAAAGGCATCCATAAATAAACAAAGGCATGGGCTGCAAAGCAGGCTACTGCAAAAGGTTACTCTGCGGATTTTGGCCTTTGCTCCCTCACACTGTCCCTGGCATGAGGCTGACAACAGTCATTTTACAGCCTTTCCTGAGGATTATTTCAGAGTTTCTTGTATGTGCCTCGCTGATAATTTCCTGCACAGCTTTTGCTATCATTTAGCAATTGTTGGTAGCAGGGGAGGCCTATAGCTAACGATTAAATTGGTCACTACTTGAATACAAATTTGGGGAAGGTTTCATGAAAAGGTTTTGGGGATTCTTCTTCCTCTTCCTCTTCTTCTTCTTCTTCTTCTTTTTTTTGACTTCCAGATTTTCATTGAACCCTGCAGAGTCAGAAGAGGAGAATTAGGTAGAACCTGTCTTACTGCATCAAAGACATTTTCAGTAATTGCCTGCATTAAGATGCGCGGCGGCACATGTTAGCACAAGACAAATGTAAATGAAGACTATATTTTAAACGTTGGGGGTGCATTCAGGGAACAATGGAAAAGGCCAGCTGCTACAATTAACATTTTAGCTGGAATGCTTTTATTAAAACTGAAAATAAAGTTACTTTAATGTTTAAAAATAAATAGGCTAATTTTCAGATTTATAGATATTCTAGCCACAAAAAGAGTCTTCTTGGGGAGCCTGGGTGGCTCGTAAATTCGAGCCCTGGGTCGGGCTCTGTGCTGACAGCTCAGAGCCTGTAGTCTGCTTTGCATTCTGTGTCTCACTCTCTCTCTGCCCCTCCCCCACTCATGCCCTGTCTCTCTCCTTCAAAAATAAATAAACATTAAAAAAAAATTTAATGGGGGCACCTGGTGGCTCAGTCAGTTGAGCATCTGGCTTCGGCTCAGGTCATGATCTCACAGCTTGTGAGTTCAGGCCCCGTGTCAGACTCTGTGCTGACAGCTCAGAGCCTGGAGCCAGCTTCCGATTCTGTCTCCCTCTCTCTCTCTGCCCCAACCCACTCTCATTCTGTTCTGTCTCTCTCAAAAATAAATAAACATTAGAAAAAAAAATTTTTTTTTAATTTAAAGAAAAAAAAAAGAGTCATCTTCAATGCCTTCGGTTTCTTAACCAGTTTGCTCTCTAACAGAACACATTGAAATCCTGTATTTGTTAGTATCCTATCACATATATGTTCCTTATAAAAATAGTCTTCTTGATTTTCCCTTTGACACGGGTGAGCACCCAACCATGAGACTTCTGCTTACACCATCTTCTACCTAAGCCAGCAGACTGACTCCAGCCACAGCCACACGTCTCTTAGTTTCTACGCTCTGCAGAAGGTGGTAAATTTCATTCTCAAATATTGTTCCTAAGTTCTTGGGGAAAGATCTGTATCTTGAAAGACCGAACACCAAGCTGGGTATCCCTGAACTCCACATGTAGGTCTTTGAATTCACTACTGTCCTTTGCAAATGTTGTGGAGGGCAAGCTTATCTACTCTTTGCCATTTCGGTTAGATAGATTCAGCAGTAAAAACGAGACATGCCTTGAAATTGAGAAAGTAAGCGAGAACATCTTTCACTAAAATCAATGGGTCATCAAAGAATTAGGTCTTCAAGGAAAGGATTTTGTACCTAAATTCACAAAATAAACCATCCTTCATGTTACGGGTTGAATTGTGTAGTCCCCAAATTTGTAGGTTGAAGTGCTAACGTTTAGTACCTCAGAATGTGACCTTGATAGGAGATGGGGTTTTTACAGAGACAGTCAAGTGAAAATGAGGTTGCTAGGGTGAATCCTAATCCAATATGACTGATGTCCTTATAAGAAGAGGGAATTTAGACACAGACACCCACAGAGTGAAGAGACACGGGGGAAGATGGCCATCTGTCAAGCCAAGGAGAGAGGCCTGAACACACTCTTCCCCCACAGAAAAAACTAACCCTGGTAACACTTTGATTTGGGGCTTCTGGCCTCAAGAACTATGAGACAATAAACTTCTGTTGTTTAAGCCACCGGGTTGGTGATACTTTGTTGCGACAGCCCTAACAAATGAATATGCTTCCTGAGTCACTGAGAAGAGAAAACAGCAAGGGATGTTGTATCTATCAGGATTAAGGCAGCTAAACTATCTGTAATGTGCTTATAATGTAAAAAAAAAAGACTACTGGTTTGATGATTTTTTTTTCAACCTAATCTTGGCTTGCTTTTATTTATTTATTTTTTAATTTTTTTTTTTAACGTTTATTTATTTTTGGGACAGAGAGAGACAGAGCATGAACGGGGGAGGGGCAGAGAGAGAGGGAGACACAGAATCAGAAACAGGCTCCAGGCTCTGAGCTGTCAGCCCAGAACCCGACGCAGGGCTCAAACTCAAGGACCGCGAGATCGTGACCTGGCTGAAGTCGGACGCTTAACCGACTGCGCCACCCAGGCGCCCCTTGGCTTGCTTTTAGATGAATGATAATTATGTCTAGTATAACTGTAGTAACTATTATAGTCATATTGCCTGCCACAGCTCAGGAATGCTTTCACTCGTATTATTTCATTGTCATCACAAAGCACTTTCTTATTTATTAAGTCTTTGATTTTCACAGAAACCTTGAGACACACAGGAGCTTAGCATATCACCTTCAAGAATGGGGCCAAGTACCAGGAATACGGCAAATACTTTCAGCCTATAAGCTCTGCTGATCTCCCATATCCTTATGGAACTGGGTAGGATGTTCCCCCCAGCCAGGAATAATTGTGTCAGATAGCAATAGAAAGCAGAACGTTTCTGTTCTGCTTTGTGCAGAAATTGGCTGTCTGGAGAATCAAAGGAGAGGTGGAGCTAAAGACGACTTTATACAGAAAAGGTGGGATCTAAGGAGCACTACCTAAAGATTTGCCACCCTCTCAAGTCTCCACGGTACTATGGAAGTGTCTGGAATTCCCACCCCAGAAAAGGCTTCTGGGAGAGCCCTTTGTACAGTGCCAATATCCCTTGGGGGACTCACAGAGTTGACAGTAGAAGTTCCTTGGGGTGTGTGTAATGGGAAAAGGAAAGATTTATAGGAAGGGGCAAAACTTAACTCTCCAATCACAACCAACTTCAAAAATTACACCTATAATGCAGGAATGAGTCAATGCAGCCTTTTGTTGCCCCCTGATTGAATTAAAGGGCTTGCCCCAATTAATCCTGCTGTCCTAAAAGGTCACTTTCCTTTTCAAATGAATATTTGCACAGAAGTCACTGAGTTTTCCTGAAATGTATAATCTACACCAGTTTTTTATATAACACAGGAGTTGGCAAGCTTTTCCTGTAAGGACCAGATAGTAAATATCTAAGCTTTTGAGGCTTAAGTTCTCTGGTGTCTATCACAACCATTCAGCTCTGCCTGTGTAAGCAAAGACACAGACAATATATAACAAATGGGCGTACCTATATTCCAAACTTGATCTGTGAACTCCAAAATTTGAATTTCATAATATTTTTGTGAGTCATTGGGGCGCCTGGGTGGCTCAGTTGGTTGAGCATCCAGCTTCGGCTCAGGTCATGACCTCATGGTCCGTGAGTTCGAGCCCCGCATCGGGCTCTGTGCCGGTAGCTCGGAGCCTGGAGCCTGCTTTAGATTCTGTGTCTCCCTCTCTCTCTGCCCCTCCCCCACTTGTCCTCTGTCTCTCTCTGTCTCAGAAATAAATAAACATTAAAAAAATTTAAAAAAATATTTTTGTGTCATAAAATATTCTTTTTTCTCCCAAACATCTTAAAATGTAAAAACCATTCTTTGTTCTGGTTCCTACAAAAACCATCTGTAGGCTGGATTTGGCCCATGGGTACTGGTTTGTGAACCTCTGATATAATACAGCTTCCCCCAAATAATTGAAACCCATTAATTCATATTTAAAATAATTCCTTTTTTTTTTTTAATACAGGGAGGTAGAGAATACATGCGAGCACAAGCTGGGGAGGGAGAGAGAATCTTAAGCAGGCTCGATGCCCAGCACAGAGCCGACTCAGGGATTATATGACCATGAGCCAAAATCAAGAGTCAGACACTTAACAGACTGAGCACCCAGGCACCCCCAGAATGGAAATCATTTTTAAAGATCAGCTAGTTTGGTAGCTTTGGGAGAAAAAAATTTGTTTTGAAGATGGGTAAACCATACATCATGCCCTTTACCCCATTAATATTCCAGTATGTATTCCCTAAACCCTATCACTCATTTTGGCATATAATTTTATATTCATAAATCTTTTTTTATTGCAATCTAACCATTGAGTTCATATCCTTCCCAAATTTTAATTCTTTCCAACACAGTACATATTTTATGTTTTTCATATGCTTTTGTTTTTCAAATACTTTCTAAGACTTTTCCCATTTTACTTAGCTGAGCAGTGAGGGGTTCCCAATTCCTTGTCTTTGCTCATGGCTTTGTTCCCCAATTTCCCCCTGTACTTTATCTCTATATTTCTGGCAAGGAGTGGCCATAACTGAATGATAACTTTGCTCCATACTGCTGCCTCAAACTTACCCACCCAGAGCACACCTGTAATTTCTCAATCTCTAATCAATCAATAATTAGTCTCAATCAATAATTAGTGATTCCAAACAGTTATGCTCTCTCTTATGTCTTTTTGTGGCCTACACAGAAATTTGAGAGGATCAAAAGACCTTGAGTTCATATTCCAGTCCTGCTATTTGTCATATAGGTAATCTCTACCAATCACCAAACTTCCACAACCCTGGTTACCACATCTAAAATCATACACACTTCTCTATCTAACCTCTAAAGACCTGCCTTGTCTACTTTAGGGATTCCTTTGAGGATAAAATGAAAGGGATCTATAAGAAACACCCAAACATTTTAAAACTCTATAGTTCAACCATTCAGAGCGATCATAGAAATTATCCAATTCAACTGGGTCATTTTACAGATAAGGAAACTAAAAACCAGAAAGATAAAAAACTTGCTCACAGGCATTGAGGCGTTTAACAGAACCAGGTTTCCTGGTTCCTAAATTTTCCTTTAATCTTAGCCAACTCTTCTTAGACAGGGTGTACATCTCAGGTTGCTCAAGTGTATGCTTTGATGTTGTGAAAAGCATAATCCCAAGAGCCAAATACTTTTAAAGCACCAATTCTGCAGAGTATAAGGAAATATAGAAGTTTACAAAGAGCAAAACCGTTCAAAAATAAATGCACAAGGATTATAGATGACTTAGAATGTTACTTGACATTATTTGAAATATCTGTCTGGAAATGATTCTTGCCCACTGAGGTGCAGGTTTTGTAAAAGCATCAACAACTAGGATCTATGTCACGCTTAAGCAGATTAGCCCTGGCTTCGGGGTCCATAAAAGGACAACATAAGCTGTCAATGATCATTTCCAAATGATTGCATTACAAAAATGCTAACATAGAACAACAGGTTAAAAGTGGAATGGCCCTGCCTGAAGTTTAATTCAAATTGATCTAAAAATTTAGACTTGGAATTATTGAAAAGGATAATGACATAGTTTTTGCATGAAATAGGCAACAGATCGTTTACGGTGTTGAATTTTGGAAGAATACCCTCTTGAACATTGAGCTGAATCTATTCTTCTTCCATTTGAACAGAATCTCACTGGTAGAATTTAAGAAAGATAAAGGTGGCAAGGATCAGAGTTTATATATTTAAGATCTTTGGACTGTTCTGATTCAAGTCTTCACTCTGTACCCTATTTAATTCAACTTCATATTCAAGTGAATAAGCAAGTATTACTAGGTGTCAAATCAGAGAAAAGACTGCAGTGTACAAAGTTCAGGACAATTGTCTTAGCTGAGAAGGCCTCCAAACCTTTTGTCAGAATTGGGCTTCTGTCATCTCACGCACCAGAGTTATTCCACTGTCCTCACTGAAATTTTAATGGCTAGATCCAGGATTTTACATGTATTTTTATGGATAACAAATTTATAATAAAAATGAAAATTGGGGCGCCTGGGTGGCGCAGTCGGTTAAGCGTCCGGCTTCAGCCAGGTCACGATCTCGCGGTCAGCGAGTTCGAGCCCCGCGTCGGGCTCTGGGCTGATGGCTCAGAGCCTGGAGCCTGTTTCTGATTCTGTGTCTCCCTCTCTCTCTGCCCCTCCCCCATTCGTGCTCTGTCTCTCTCTGTCCCAAAAATAAATAAACGTTGAAAAAAAATTTTTTTTTAAATAAATAAATAAATAAATAAAATGAAAATTATTGAGTTCTCAAATGGCCTCATCTGAGTCTGTGCCTCTAGTTGGCTCACTAGTTTAAACTGAGAAGGATAAAGTCAGTTTTAGGTTACTACTGATCTGTTTTTCTATATCTGAGGCAAATTTCAAGAAACAAGAGTATTTGAAAGCCTTTGATTTTCGACCAGGGCAAACTATTGCTACAATCCTCATTGCAAAGGATATACAGTGTGAGGAGAAAATGCATGCCATGAAAATATTACATATGTGCTGAACTCCATAAAGTAGAACTGTATCTGCTTTAGCAACAAACCAGATTTGCTGGCATGAAATACCTGATCCAGTAGGTCACCTTGCCCTGAGTCACGTTTATCCACTGTTTGGGAAAAACTGCTAAGGTAGGTTCTCACATTAACATCAGGTTCTCAGATGTAACTCTATTTAATGCTTTCGAATCAGCCCTTTCTTTCTACCTTAAAATTTATTGTTGCTTTTTCTTGTGCTTATGTTTCTTTTACTTATAATTTCCTTTTTTTTTTTTTTGCAAGTCTTAGCAAATGCTTGTGTTAACCCAGCCCTTTTTACAAAGTATCTCAATACTTTCCTATTAGCCCCAGAGAAGAGAGCCTTGTCTTGAAGGTATGTATAGATAGATAGGGTGGGGCAAAAAATAGAGCTCACCATGAGCCACATTATGTATGTGTTCTCTGAACTGGGCAACGCTTCTTGAAGGGAACAGAATAGAGCCACACATTTACATAAGTCAATTCAAGCTTTTTTTTTTTTAATTTTTTAAACATTTATTTATTTTTGAGAGACAGAGAGATAGAGTACAAGCAGGGGAGGAACAGAGAGAGAGAACTCACAGACAGTGAGATCATGACCTGAGCTGAAGTCAGCCACTTAACCAACTGCGCCACCCAGGCACCCCCGACTTTTTTTTTTAAACTCACAGCCCATAGCTCAAATCCCTTCCAAATCTACTAACTCAGAAATAGAACCAAGGAGATAGATGTTTTCATTCACAACTTTATTAGTGGTGAAATAGGTTTGAAGGAATAAGCTTTCTCCTAAGGTCTCCCCTCTACCCCTTGCATCGCTATACCCACAGTGAATTGAAGATAAATAGCCCCATGTGAACAGCCAACCTGACTTTTCCACCCAGTAGCAGGGCAAGAAGTTAGTTTGAGACACAGAAGGCCTGTCGGGGCATGCAGGAGGCCCAACTAACCTGCCAGTTGACAGATTAGAACCTGGATATGCAGTGAGCCAGCAACGCCTCAGGGGAGGCGATCCAGGAGGGATTTTAAAGGTTGAACCACAGCACGTTAACCCCACCTGGCCTTACGACTGTCAGGCACTCCTCCTCACTAATTAAACACCTCTTCTGGCCTTGGGAAAAAGCAAAGAGAGCATGAATAAAGAAAAAGAGAGAGAGAAAGTAAATACATTGCCTCTGGGGGAGTAGAGCAGAGGTTCTTTTCATTACTAAAATATTAAGAGCAAACGTTTAACACCTACAATAGTTGGAAATATAGATAACTGCTATTCTTTTGGGTGTGACTCCATTCTTTTATCCGTATTTTGTTTTATCAGGCAATATTGATTTCAAAGTCCAGTTATGCACACAACTTAGCTTGGAGAGAGCTATTAAAGATTTAGAGTAAAGCGGTATCAGTCACTATCTATAGAGTCCAAAATAGCTACCCTGAGGATAGTAGTGAGCAAAGAGAGCTTAATTTGTTGTTTAATCAACTTCTCTTGTTTTTAATAGATAATGCTAAGTCTAAGGGTAACTATAAGGCTGCCCTTTGATTTCTATCACTAATAGCTCATTGATACAGTTAGAGAAACGTTTTCAATTTAAGTTGACATGCTCTCCCTGGAAGGATAATCATAAAACAAGATAGAAAAACCCTTCTCCCATTGACTGTAAGGAGGCTTTCAATCGCTTCTGTACCAATTCTGGTGCTCATGTCTCCAAAAATAATGTCAATGACACGGTATGAAAGATATAAATATGGAGGTACAGGACATCTAATGTATTAGATGACCAGATCAAACAGCACAGAACAGATTCTTGTTACAAAGAGAGGAAAGTAGCAGTTGCCTCAAAATTGATGGATATCAAAATGGTTGACTTATCATTTCCGGAGCCAAAATGTTCAACATTTGGAAATGGGTTATTTGAAGGCCAAGTCTTTTCCAGACATAGTCATTAAAAATACAGGGGCACCTGGATGGCTTAGTCGGTTAAGTGTCCAACTCTTGGTTTCAGCTCAGGTCATGTTCTCACAATTTGTGAGTTCCAGCCCCACATTGGGCTCCATGCTGACAGTGTGGAACCTGCTTGAGATTCTCTCTCCCTCTCTCTCTGCTCCTCCCCTGCTCACTCTCTCTGTCTCTCTCTCAAAAATAAAGAAATACAATTTAAAATTTAAAAATTAAATTAAAATTAAAATTAAATTTAATTCAGTTTAAACATTTTTTAATTAAAAAAAAATTTTTTTTAAATACATAGGACAACCTGGCAAGAAAATGGGCAAAAGATTTGAACAAACACTTTACATAGAAGATGCTTAACATCATTATTCATTTTGAGAAAATGTAACAAAACCACTACACACCCATTGGAAAAGCTCAGGTTCTAAAAACTGTCTATATCCAAGGGTAGATCAGGATGCAGAGCAAGTGAAACTCTCACACATCGTTCATGAGAATGTAAAATGATGCACGTGGCAGTTTCTTAAAGAGTTAAACATAACACTGCCATATGTCATTCCATTGTTAGCTATCTGCCTTAGGAAAATGAAAACATATGCCCACATAAAGACTTGTATATGAAAGTTCTTATCCGGTTCATTGGAAAGAGTTGAAAATTGGAAACAACCCAAATGTTCATCTGTCATGAATAGATAAACTGTGATACATCCATACACTGGAAAACTATTCATCAGTAAAAAGGAATGGATAATTGATGTTCAGCATTCCACGGATGAGTCTTAAAATGAACAGTTGAGTAAAAGAAGCCAGGCAGAAAAAGAGCAATTCAATGATAATGCATAAAATTTTAGAAAATGTTAACCTATATTGACAGAAAGCAGATCAGTGGTTCTTCTGTAGAAGGATGTAAAGGCAGGGAGGGATTACTAAGGTGCAAAGGAAACCTTTCAGGCCAATGGAAATGTTCATTATCTTGCTTGTGGTATGTGCGTCCGGTAAGATGGATCAAATCGTACTGTCTAAATGTGTGTGCTTTGCTACACCTCAATTACCCTTCAGTAAGATTAGGGGGAAAAACACCTTGAGAAACCTAACACTTTAGGACATTTAGATTTAGGTCATTTCGTAGCCCTATTCCAGGAGAGGAAATCTTAGTCACTTAGGAGGCATATACCAAGGAATCTACTGTGTTTGGAGAATTGTGCCGTGGACTTTACACAGCATACAGTTAACTAAAACTATAGAGGACAGTTGAAAGAACTGGCCTTGTCTGATAAAATGCATATACAGTCAGATATTGGTAGTAGGAGACCATGAGCTATTGTACATCTCTGTAAGACAGCGTGATGGGGTCTTGCTGGAGGAGGTGACATCAGAAGTTCTGCTACCATGGGTGGATAAACAAATGGTCAAATTATATAGGACTCCATAAGTCCTATTAAAGGAGTCATTGAATTAAATGATTACTTGATTAAGCTCTGAATTTCCTAAATTCATTAACTAGCTGTAGATCCAGCTTTCCCATTACTATTTTGTTCAAACTCTTTTGTGGCTTTCTTTTAGACTCTTTAATCAAGTAAAATCTCACCCAAAACCCCACCTCAATCATCGCTCCCTGGCCATAGATAAAAGTAGAAACTTATGACCCTGTCTTTATTTTATAAGATTACATTTTTAATGCTTATCAATAAGTGCAATGTAAGTAGAGAATAATAACCATAGGTTTGCCATGGAGGTTTGTGGATGATTGTTGGTCATATATCAACTGCAGCATCTATTTCTTTATCTTGTTTGGATTATAGAGTTTTCAGAAATTCCAGAATCATACAGCTAGGCAATTGCAAATGGCACTTTTTTTTTTTTTTAAATCAGTGCCCATTGGAAACTGAGTATACTGTTCAGTTAAACTAATCCAGAAGCTGGAAAGGATGTTAATAAATGTTTGCCTCTAAGTGGAATTACTAACAATATCTAACCACTGAATTCATTCCTTACCCACAGAGACAGGCAAGAAGCACCCAAAGTTTACAATAAGTGTTAACATTATTTAATATGAAAGTATCACAGCTTAGTGTGTTATGCACTTATTTGCTATTGTACAGCCTCTTTTCTGTGGTAAGCACACACAAAACAGACGTATCCATGCCTTGTCGATATTTCACAATGATGCGCACATGTTGTAACAGTGTTTTTACTTGTACAGTTTTATGTGTTCAGACATGTGAAATTCTAAATTAAAACTGAAAAAAGAAAAGGCTGAGTCAAGCCTGAGTGACAAACTCAATGGCCAGTGAAACAATACAAGAAGTTCAAGTATCTGATCCAGATGGCAAAGGTGAAGGGATTTTGTGGATGTAATGTAAGTTGCTAATTCGTTTCCTTTGAGTTAATTGAGAGGGAGATTATAATAGACGGGCCTGACTTAACCAAGTGAACCCTTTAGAAGAGGGTCTAGAGATCAGAAGCAGAAGCCAGAGATTCTTCCGTCAGTCTTGAAGAAATAGGCCAGCATGAGTTCTATAGCTACAAGGAATGAATACTGCTGACAACCATGTGAGTTTGGACAAAAACCTAAGCCTCAAATTGAGACCCCGGCCCCAGTCAACACCTTGAATCCTCCCAAGAGCGGAGGACCCAGGGTCTGTACCCAGACCCTTGATCCATGGGAACGATGTGATAATAAACAGTGTGTTGTTTTCAGATGCTAAATGTGTGGTAATTAGTTATCCCACAATAGATAACAAATGCAGATGCTTTATGACCAAGCAGATAAATCCTGTGAACATTTCAGAGCTATCATTCAGTGTTAAAAATTCTTTAAGCTCAGAGCTATAGTGAGAGTAATGTCAGGTCAGCTCAGAAAACTCAGATCAGCTAAAGAAAAACCAATATGAAAAGTCATTCAAAATGATATAGTAAGAACCTGAGGGAGATAGTAAGCAACATCCTAAGCTCTATGCAAAGATGAGTTAAGCCACCAACTTGAAATGGCCTCCAATGAATTAAAAGTTGATTTGTAACATAGTCAAGTGTGTTTTATTATCATTTAAAAATGTTTACTTTATATATTTAAATGTGTATAAATTACAAAGGTTAAAAAATGTAACTTTACAGAGAAGGGGCCACCTTAGTCAAGTGATCAAAGTTAACATCACCAGTAATGGTACAAAAAGAAATCCTGGGTCAGCCGATAGGATGTAATGAGAAGAACACAGTGTTACTTCTGTGATGTTCCTGCCAAAGATGCACATTACCTAAATTTAATCATGAAGAAACAGTACGTGAGCCCAAATTGAAGGACATGTTACAAAATAACCAACCCGGAATCTTCAAAAACTTCAAGGTCATGAAAGTCAATGAAAAACTGGAAAATTGCTACACAATTGAAGGAAGCTAAAAAGACACGACAACCAAATGGGTTTTATGATCAGGACTAGATCCTTCTGCTATAGAAGACATTGTTGAACAACCGGTAGAACTCGAATGAGGTCTGAATGAGGGTCAGGCTAATTTCTCGATTCGATGGTTTCATTGTGGCTGTTATAAAGGCCAATGTCCATGTTTGTAATAATTACACATTAAAGTATTTGAGGTTAAAGAACATTATGTTAGCAATTTACTTTCAAATAGTGAGGAAGAAAATGTTAAAATTTTTCTGGAAGTTTGAGATTGTTTTACAGTAAAAGGTAGCCAGGAAACTATATACTTGGACTTTTAAGAAATTATGCATTTGAGGAATCTCTACAGTGCTTCTCATGGAGTTCTGACTTTAAATATCTATTTTTAGGGCCCCTGGGTGGCTCAGTCAGTTAAGCATCCAGCTTTGGCTCAAGTCATGATCTATCTCACAGTTTGTGGGTTCAAGCTCTGTATTGGGCTTTGTGCTGACAGCTCAGAGCCTGGAACCTGCTTCCGATTCTGTGTCTCCCTCTCTCTCTGTGCCTCCCCCTCCTCCCCACTCATGCTCTGTTTTCTCTCACTCTTTCTCTCAAAAATAAATAAACTTTAAAAAAATGTTTTAATCTATTTTGTTTTTTCTCCAAAATTGATGCAATATTAAATAAAACTGGCTCTAATCTATATGGCAACCATACCATTTTTCTATTTATTTTAAAAACTGTAAAGATTAGGGGCATCTAATCTGTAAAGATTGGGAGGCTAAAGATTAGGTAGTTCAGTGAGTTAAGCATCTGACTCTTGATCTTGGCTCAGGTCATGATCTCTCTGTATATGAGTTAGAGCCCCACATCGGGCTCTGTGCTGATGGGATGGAGCCTGCATGGAATTCTCTCTCCCTCTCTCTGCCCCTCCCCTACTCATTCTGTCTCTCTCTCTCTCTCTCTCTCTCTCTCTCCTCTCTCTCTTTCTCTTTCTCTCAAAAAAAAAAAAAAGAATAAACTTAAAAAAATTGTAAAGTTTATCATGTTTCCTTCCTGTGGTTTCACTAATTGCTTAATTCTTTTTCCTTTTAATAGATCATGATTTGCATAATAATAGGCTTTGAAAATTTTGCAGCAGGTATTTGCTAAAATAAGAACAAATTTCTCTTATATTTTCTTGCGTCCATTTGTTCTCCACTTTGCTCTAAAATGTAGTTTAGTTTGGGATGGTCTTCCTTATGCATCCTCCACTGCTATTTATTAGGCAGGACCAGTAATTTAGTTATTTACAGTATCCTACAAGTTGTAGTGGCTTATAGCAAATCCATCACAGATATCCAAATATTATCTTAGTGTAAACCACAACAAATATACCGCTGGAAAATAATTTCCTTCTGACCTAAGTTTAGATGCTAAAAAAAAGTCAATATATAATTCTATCTTCTTTTTATTGTTATTTTTTTAAGTTTATTTATTTATTTTTGAGAGAGACAGAGACTACGTGAGCAGGGGAGGGACAGAGAGAGAAAGAGAGAATCCCAAGCAGGCTGTGTGATGTCAGTGCAGAGCCCAATGTGGGGCTTGAACTCATGAAACTGTGGGATCATGACCTGAGCTGAAACCAAGAGTCAGATGCTTAACCAACTGAGCCACCCAGGTGCCCCTCTTCTTTTTATTGTTAACTAGATTCTCAGCAGTATCTTCTTCATATATAATTACTATAGACAAGTTACATGTTTAGAAAAGTTTGTAAACATTTGTGTTTATATGTCTTTTAAAGAAAAATATTTCCCAACACATTTTTAAAACATTTCTTTAAGGGGTGCCTGGGTGGCTCAGTCAGTTGAACGTCCGACTTCAGCTCAGGTCATGATCTCATGGTTGGTGAGTTTGAGCCCCGTGTTGGGTTTTGTGCTGACAGCTCAGAGCCTGGAGCGTGCTTCCACTCCTGTGTCTCCCTCTTTCTCTGTCCCTCTCCCCCTCATGCTCTGTCTCTTTTTCTCAAAAATACATAAACATTAAAAACAAAACAAAACATTTCTTTAACATTAAAAAAATTTTTTTTAATGTTTATTTATTTATTTTGAGAAAGAGTCACAGCATGAGTGGGGGAGGGGCAGAGAGAGAGGGAAGAGAGAATCCCAGGCAGGCTCCACGCCGTCAGCACAGATCCTGGTGCGGGGCTTGAACTCACAGAACCATGGGATCATGACCTGACCTGAAATCAAGAGTCCGTCACCGGTTGCTTAACTGACTGAGCCACCCTGGTGCCCCAGGAACTCTGATTCTCTAGACACACCTCACGTTCTTCAACTCGTACTAACCTCCCCCCTACACCAAGCAATCAGACTTGAGAACCAATACTGTGAAGTGTGAACAGTTCAGGACCATCATTCTGTGCTAAAAATTTCTTTGAGCTCAGAGAGCTGAGAATAATCTCTGAAACTGATCAGCTAACGAAGAAACAAGATGAAGAGTTATTCAAAATTATACACTAGGAACCCAAGGAAGATAAGTAAGCTACACACTGAACATGTCAACTTAAGGAGTGACAATATAACGGACAACATTGACCTACACATATACAAAGCCCTTACTGGGAATCATTAATCACTATGTGCAAAACCTAAAATTAAATGTTAACAGAAGTGAAGCTGTAGTTTACCACAATGTGTAACTAAAAGAGCCTACGCTTTAATTTATGATTTACCAGTTAGATAAACTCTGATGCATAATTTATCCTTTTACTACTTTAGTTTCCTTATTTACAAAGTGGAGGGGAAAATGGTAAATTATCCAGGACAAAAAATAGTAATTATCCTTAATATCAATGGAGTTGTAAGTGAAGTACCGAAAAGAAGCCACGTCATTATTTTTTAAATGGTTATATTCTTTAAAAAAAATGGCTATATTCTGGGGTGCCTGGGTGGCGCGGTCGGTTAAGTGTCCGACTTCAGCCAGGTCACGGTCTCGCGGTCCGTGAGTTCGAGCCCCGGGTCAGGCTCTGGGCTGATGGCTCAGAGCCTGGAGCCTGTTTCCGATTCTGTGTCTCCCTCTCTCTCTGCCCCTCCCCCGTTCATGCTCTGTCTCTCTGTCCCAAAAATAAATAAACGTTGAAAAAAAAATTTAAAAAATGGCTATATTCTTACCAAAATCATACATGCATGTGGTTCTAACAATTAAATACTGAGAAGAATAAAAAGAAAATATGAAGTTTCATCCCCACCTCTATTCTTCAGTCCCATTCCTCGGAGGCAACAATTTTCTCTTTTGTTAGCTCCTTCCTCTGGGGTAGGTTGACCTCCCCAGTTTTGGTTAAATCAACAAAAAAAGTTACTATGTATTACATAATATCACAGTATTATGACCATGATTCTATTTCCTTTCTCTTTTTGCCCCTGAAGTTATTGCTTATCTCTCTCAAAATTCTCTCAGTGTTCTGTGTAATTGTCACTGTTTTTTCCCCCACAGTCTCCAACGGGTTTTTAATATAATTTTCTGCATAGGCATCAGCATAGATAATCAATCCTCTTTTTTCCCCCCTAGAGATGTGCCTCCTGTATAACCTGTCCCCTCCCACCAACCTGGAATATTGCTCTCTGGGTGGCAAAGTTCTTAGGAGTTCCTTTCCCCATCATCGTGGGCTTTCTTTGGCCTCTCTCCTGTGTTACCGAAATCCTTCCCTGGGTCCTCCATATTTTTCAATCTTGCTGTTCTCCCTTGTTTCCGTAGAGCACATCCTTCAGTGGCTTCCTGGGAAAGACCCCTTGGGAAATTTGTGTTTTGAGACCTATCTTGCAGTTCTGAAAAAATGGTTTTTGACTAGGTATAGAAATCTATTTTTATTTTTTATTTTATTTTATTTTATTTATTTATTTTTTTAATTTTTAACGTTTATTTATTTTTGAGAGACAGGGAGAGACAGACCACAAGCAAGGAAGGGGCAGGGAGAGAGAGAGACACAGAATCCGAAGCAGGCTCCAGGCTCCAAGCTGTCAGCACAGAGCCCGACGCGGGGCTTGAACCCACAGACTGTGAGATCATGACCTGAGCTGAAGTTGGATGCTCAACCGACTGAGCCACCCAGGTGCCCCTAGAAATCTATTTTTAAAATACTTTTTAAAAAATTTAAAGGCATGTTTTTCCTTGTAACTTTTAGTGTTGTTGAGAAGTTCAGTGGTATTCTTTTTTTTTTTTAATGTTTACTTTTTTAAAAAATTTTCTTTTTAACCTTTTATTTATTGTTGAGACAGTGAGAGACAGAGCATGAACAGGGGAGGGTCAGAGAGAGGGAGACACAGAATCTGAAACAGGCTCCAGGCTCTGAGCTGTCAGCACAGAGCCCAACGCGGGGTTCGAACTCACGAATCAAGAGATCATGACCTGAGCCGAAGTCGGCCACTTAACCGACTGAGCCACCAAGGCGCCCCTTACTGTTTACTTTTGAAAGAGACAGAGTGTGAGCGGGGGAGGGGTAGAGAGAGAGGAAGACACAGAATCCAAAGCAGTTCTCCAGGGTTTGAGCTGTCAGTACAGAGCCCAACTTGGGGCCTGAACCCACAAACCACAGGATCATGACCTGAGCCGAAGTTGGATCCTTAACTGACTGAGCCACCCAGGTGCTCCAGAGAAGTTCAGTGCTATTCTTATTGCCAGTGCTCTGTATGTGGATTTTCTTCTCTCTGGGAGCTTTTAGGACCTGTCTTTTATCTATGATGTTCTAAAATCTCATGAGGCTCTATCTAGAGGTGAGTTTGTGTTTTTCTCCATTGTGCTGGGGCCTATCAGTATGGAGATTCATGCCCTAGAAAGTTTCTTAAATATATACTTAAAAAAAATTTTTTTTACATTTATTCATTTTTGAGAGCAGAGAGAGACAGAGCACAAGCAGGGGAGGGGCTGAGAGAGAGGGAGACACAGAATCCGAAGTAGGCTCCAGGCTCCCAGCTGTCAGCAGAACCCAACACGGGGCTTGAACTCACTGACTGTGAGATCATGACCTGAGCCAAAGTCAGATGCCTAACCAACTGAGCCACCCAGGTGCCCCTTAAATATATAATTTTTGATTATTTAGTCCTCTTTGCTATTTCTATCTTTATTTATGAAACTTTTATTGGTCAAATGTTGGGCCTCCTAGTTTGTTTTTTTTTCAATATTATTCTGGACGATTTTCTTAACTTAATTTTTCAATACTTGTATGGATTTTTAAAAACATTTTGCAATCATAGTTACATTTACAAGAGCTTATTCTGGTTCTTTGATTGTTTCTTCTTAATATCATCTTGTTCATCCTGAAACATCTGAGTGTGTCAATCTCTGAGTATATTAATTAGATTTTTAAAAAGGGTTAGATTTTTAAAAATTAGATTTTTAAAAAGAAAAACAGGAGGGGGGGGTGCCTGGGTCGCTCAGTCAGTTAGATGACTGACTCTTGATTTCAGGTCAGGTTGTGATCTCATGGTTCAAGATCAAGCCCCATGCCACATTCTCTATTGACAGCATGGAGCCTACTTGGGATTCTCTCCCCCACCCCTTCCCCACTCACTTGTGTGCCCGTGCCCTCTCTCTCTCAAAATAAATAAACAAACTTAAAAAAAAGTTTATTCAATTCAATTCAATTCAATGTTTCTACTAAAGTTACTTTTTATTTATTTTTTTATTTTTTTTAAACGTTTATTTATTTTTGAGACAGAGAGAGAGACAGAGCGTGAACGGGGGAGGGGCAGAGAGAGAGGGAGACACAGAATCGGAAGCAGGCTCCAGGCTCTGAGCCATCAGCCCAGAGCCCGACGTGGGGCTCAAACTCACAGACCTCGAGATCGTGACCTGAGCTGAACGTCGGACGCTTAACCGACTGAGCCACCCAGGCGCCCCCTAAAATTACTTCTTAAACCACCCATTTTTTTCTTTTTCTTTTTATGTTTATTTATTTTTGAGAGAGACAGAGAGACAGAGTGTGAGAGGGGGAGGGGCAGAGAGAGAGACACAGAATCCGAAGCAGGATTCAGGCTCTGAGCTGTCAGCACAGAGCCCAACACTCGAACTCACCAACTGTGAGATCATGACCTGAGCCCAAGTTGGACGCCTAACCAACTGAGCCACCCAGGCACCCCTCCGCTCCTGTTTTTCTATGTTAAGGGCTTTCTCCAAATGCCTAGAGATTCTAGGCTGCCCACATTACAGAGTAAAATATGAGAAAGCTGTTTTTGGAAGCTCTGTGCTCATGGACAGGAAAGATTTTAAGACTGTCTTGAAAGAATAAATAAATCGTATAATGCACAGAAAGCAGGGCATTTACACACCTCGAAGAAAACTTGGGGATAAGTGCTGAAGTATTTAATAATATCTTTCTATTAAGAAGAAATAGGGTAGGATCAACCTGGTGAAACATTTGAAATGTAATCGTTGAAGGATCTTATCTGATTAAGATGCAGTGAGAAGGGAGCATGAGAACCTAAGCATGGGGGATGGGGAAGGGTCTGGTTGAAATGATAGTGAAAGGAAACATTTGGAAATGAGTTAAGGACAGGCTGCTGTGCTGAGGAATCCAGTGATAATAGTCTAATGTTAGTGCAAGAAAGAAATGTCAATGGTCAGGGCATTGGGGGTGGAAATGACATATGGCATGGTCTGCCTCTGGTTATGCAGGCAAGACTAACACCAAAGTACCAGTGGGTAAAAGTAGCATCTCCGGGCACCTAGGTGGCAGAGTCAGTGAAGCATCCGACCTTGACTCAGGTCATGATCTCGGGGTCCGTGAGTTTGAGCCCCATATTGGGCTCTGTGCTGACAGCTCAGAGCCTAGAGCCTGCTTCAGATTCTGTTTCCCTCTCTCTCTGCCCCTTCCCCACTTGTGCTGTTTCTCTCTCTCTCTCTCTCTCTCTCTCAAAAACAAATAAACAATGGGACGCCTAGGTGGCTCAGCCGGTTAGGTTTCTGACTTTGGCTCTGGTCATGATCTCATGGTTCGTGGGTTTGAGCCCCTTGTCAGGCTCTGTGCTGACACCTCAGAGCCTGGAGCCTGCTTCAGATTCTGTGTCTCCGTCTCTCTCTGCCCCTCCCCCACTCATGCTCTGTCTCTGTCTCTCAAAAATAAATAAAAGTTAAAAAAGATTTAAAAAATAAATAAACATTAAAAAATTTAATTCTCTCTATGTCCTATAATCCTATTGTCTCAGCAAGGGACACGCAGAAAGATCTATCTGCAACAGCCCCCTAGTCCCCACACCCCCATTCATGTGCATCTTGAATGGTTAAATAGCATATATTCTAAGTGATATTTCTCTGGCAAAGAAAATTCACATTCTCAAGCTGGTCACAAATGGCTTACATTTCAAAGTATGTTCAGAGATTATTCCCTTATCTCATCTGTTCCATGATAAAGCAAGATTAGGCAAAAACTAGACCTGAGTAAAATGATGTTTCTTTCCTTGCATTCTCACCCCACTCCCCACCCGGGCAATATACACCCCAGGGGAATATCAAAACTTGCTTCCCTTTAGAGAAATATTATGGCAGTATTTTGTCCTCTATCTTATTACACCATTAAGATTCTGTCATCTAGTTATGATTCTTAAGTTTAGGGTTAACTCATTTGAATAGTTTCCAAACTTCTCAGGAAACACACACACACACACACACACACACACACACACGTATGAATTTGAAACATAACATTTAAAGGGACAATTTTCAGCACTTGCAAATGGTACTGTTAGGAGGAAATGTCTCTTCTACTCTTGTTTTTAAACGGATAGATGTTTTTGTTTTGTCTTGTTTTTCCTAGACGCTTCTGGTCTCTTGCTTCAATTCTCTACAGAGATCAAATGAATGGGGGATTTGGGAAAGATCAGGATCTTTGCAGCTCAGCCCTTCTCTGTTTTCCTCTTGGCATTTTGCTGCCTGCCCAGCCCGTTTGTTCTTGATTATTCTTGGCCATCTTATAAAGAGGAAGAGAAAGACTGGCCCCCTGGAGAGTGGAGGAAGACACATTATATAGTCTGGTCCTAAGCTGACAGCTTGGTCTATTAAATTTGGGGTTCAGTAACAAGCTAATTCAGCTCTCACACTATGATAGGTCCTCTGGCCTAGACTTTCTCAGTGAGAAAGGAGTTATTTTGGACATCTTTCTTATCCCCTTTCTTATTTACTGAATAGATTCTCTACTCAAGAGCTATAGATGGGGTGCTAAGCTTTGGACCCCTCAACACCTCAAAAGCAGCCAAAAAGTGTGATTCTCTTTTTCATCTGGAGACCTGCTATAAGGTATTTACAGTAGGATGATCTTACCAATGGTGCCTAAGTCATGCTAGCATCACAGGGCAGGGACAATTCCTGTGGCTAAATCTGGCAAGTAGGTAACATTGCCAAGAGAGAGCATGTTGAATGAGAAGACAAGAAAACTTAGAGCTGAATTACAAGTGATCCCTTGGAATGTGTTTCCTTCCATCCGAGTACGAAAGGGAGATAGTTCTTGATCTGCTACTGTTACAGGCACAGCCTACCAACTCTTCTGCTTTGCTCTTTGGCTCTCTCCCCTTCTCTCGGACTCTCTCCTCTACTCTTGCAACCTCTTACCCAGGGGTTTGAAGGTTGAGAGCTGCCTGGTTTTCAGTAAGATATACACAATCCATTGAGGGGAGGGATTGTACCTCAGTAAAGAATGTTTCCTGCTGGGGCGCCTGGGTGGCGCAGTCGGTTAAGCGTCCGACTTCAGCCAGGTCACGATCTCACGGTCCGTGAGTTCGAGCCCTGCGTTGGGCTCTGGGCTGATGGCTCAGAGCCTGGAGCCTGTTTCCGATTCTGTGTCTCCCTCTCTCTCTGCCCCTCACCCGTTCATGCTCTGTCTCTCTCTGTCCCAAAAATAAATAAACGTTGAAAGAATGTTTCCTGCTGTAGTGGTCTAAGAACCCAACAGGGGCTTAATTCAAAAAAAGGTCTAGTTGCCTACATAACACAGGAGTCTGGAGATAAATAGTTGCAAGACTCGGTTCAGCTGCTTGGGAAGTTCATTCCAGTTCTCCATCCTCTGACTCTGCTATTCTTATGGTGCTTGCCCTTTATCTTCGTGTTCTTTGCCTCATAGTTTAGAATGGTTGCCACGGCTCCAGGAATCATGTCCATGTTGAAGGCAGGAACAAAGGGAAGAGGATAGGCCAACCATGGTATTGTTTTCTTCTGTTTTAATAGAGAAGTAAAACCTTTTTTTTTCTCAGAGCCACTCACAGCTCTCCCTTGTTCTTACCTCAACTAGACTGGAAGAGTGAGTATTTGGATTTTCCAGTCTATAGCCAAAGTGGACACAGGAGAATCAGGTTGGTAAAGGATGTCGGGTTAGATCAACCAATGTGTCTCTCATAGATGGTGACAGAGAAAGTTGCTGTATCACTGCTGTCCCCCCCCTTCTACCTCAGAGGGCAGACTTCTAAGCTGTGCAGAAGAATATGTGACATAATAATAGATACCTGGAAATAAGCAATACGAGGACTCAAGATTAAGAGTACAATTGTGATGAACTTGTTGGGGAGTCTTGAGGTAGATGAAGGGTTGGGATATAAAGTCTGAAAGTATTACAGAAGGGGATCATTAGGCCAAATCATGGACTCTCTATTAGTCTTATTTATTTATTTAATATAATTTATTGTTAAGTTGGTTAACATACAGTATATACAGTGTACTCTTTTTTGGGGGGTAGATTCTCGTGATTCATCATTTACTAGCTTTTTTTTTTTTTTTAAATAAAGCTATGCTAAAAAGTACCACAGACTAGGGGTAAATTAGAAATTAGCAAAGCCAAAAAGGCAATACTCAGAAAACTTTGTAAAGGATTCCACAATAAACAAAAGACATTGAAATACGTGTGTATGCACATAATTTCAGAGAATATTAGGAATTGACTTATTTAAAGTCAAAGAACAGTGGGGCGCCTGGGTGGCGCAGTCGGTTAAGCATCCGACTTCAGCCAGGTCACGATCTCGCGGTCCGTGAGTTCGAGCCCCGCGTCAGGCTCTGGGCTGATGGCTCAGAGCCTGGAGCCTGTTTCCGATTCTGTGTCTCCCTCTCTCTCTGCCCCTCCCCCGTTCATGCTCTGTCTCTCTCTGTCCCAAAAATAAATAAAAACGTTGAAAAAAAAAATTAAAAAAAAAATAATAAAGTCAAAGAACAGAAATAAATGTAGGTAAATATACAAATTCAGGAAATGGTTGTTTAGAAGTAAAGACTCATTTTGTGATTAAGTCTTTTATGGTACATATTCCACAACATTTTTGAGGAACTGATGAATAAAGTTACTTTCAATTCATGTAGAAGAGACTACTCTAAAGAAAATGTTGTAACTGTCTTACAAGCAAACATGTTTGTAAAGTGAATTTAAGCCTCACTTTTAATGAAGTCAAATTTATTGTTAAGTGTCTCTTGGGACATGGAAACCTAATCATATTTTCTGACTAGAACAGCTGTTAATACTCTGTACTGGGAATTCCATATGAACATGAAGATCAGCTTTCTGGGCTGGTAGGGGGAAAACAATTCAACAACTAATTACAACGAATGGATGGGGGAAACACCTAATGGTAGTGTGGGACACAGCACACAACCCAGGGGGTTCAGGAATGGAGGCGTTGGGGGAGGTCAGGAAAGGCTCTTTGGAGGAAGTGATGTCTAAGGTAAGACCTCAGAGATAAGTAGGAGTCAGTCAAAGAAAGGCACGGGGTGGGGGTGGAGGTGGAAAAAAAAGAGCAAATTCAAGGGTGAAGAAGCCAGATACAATAGAGCAGTTTGAAAGCAACTAAGACAGAATTCTGAACTTGGGGTCAGGAGACGTGGGCTCTAGTCCCAGCTCTGCTACTTCTAGAGACGTCTGTGAAAGCCACTTAGAGCATGAAATCCCCGGCAAGATGCATTTTTCTATTTACTTGGTTGCTGCTTCTCCTCCTCTCATGGACACCAGACATATTCAGCCCTTATTTCTCATGCATCATGGGTTTTTGCAGCCAGAATTAAGGTTAAAAAAACCACTGTTTGGCGTGTTAAGTGGTACCTCGGGGCTCTGAAACCTAAAGATCATTTTCTTTCTACTGCTAGTACTGGGTTTTCTATTTTTAGGAGGTGAAATCAAATAAGCATCTTTCCGTCCCTTAATCCTGAACACTTAACACTAGCCACTTACCTACGGCTAATGTAACAATAAGCAGAAAAATTTTAAAGCACCAGAGACTATCTTATATAAATTTCTTTGGGTTCAAAATTTACCTCTCCTTGTTTTCTCTTGCCTTTCAAGTAATTAACTCTTCTCTTTTTAGTTTGAATGATGCAGGGTAAGAGTCCTCTGTAGTCATTCCAAGTGGAAAGCAATTAAAAAAATCTTTATTTATATGACATGTACTTGAAAGTGTCGATCGGCCTCCTGACACGCCATGCCAGCAGCATTTCATTTTAGCTGGGAATTAGGTGAACAGTAGATGGGCCAACTCAGTGCATCATAAAACCTGCTAATTGGTGCTGGAAAATGTTTCTTTGGCTATGCCCTCACTCCTATTTAATGTCTTGATAAATTCTGACCATGCCTCTTAGACTCTGTAAAAGAAGAAAGTGTTGGCCCGCAGTCTCTTGATCCAAATATGCTTACGAACTCACAAACTGCGAGATCAGGACCTGAGCTGAAGTCGACGCTTAACCGACTGAGCCACCCAGGTACCCCCAAATCCTTTTTTTAATTGAGTATATTATTACACTCATAAATTCAAATGTAGGTTATATATTTGTCAATAAAATATACAGATCTTAAAACAGGCATTAGCCGCCCCCTCCCCCCCCCCCCCCGCCAGACCCAACGGTCTTTTTGTTTCATTCACTGAGTTTGTTCTATTTTTCTTAATAAAACACAAAGTAATACCTCTCATGGTTTTTCACTACTTTTTCTTTAAAGGCTTAACCTCAGTTTTTCCAGGTAAACAATAGGGGAGAAAACACCTTAAAGAATGGATAGATTTCCAGGGGTGACAGTTGGTGTTTTAGCACCTGCTTTTACACCTGGGAAGCAGAGATCAGAGGTGGTTAAATCTCTATTGTTTGCTTAATGGACCAGATTTCACACATAATTCTCCCTCGTTGTTTTTCACTTTTGCCATAAAGTAAAACTATCAAGACCTCTTCTACTGTTAAGAGAGATTAAACTGAAAATTTGGTCAGAACTCTACTGCTTGAGAAAAACAATGTTGCTGTTCGTCAAGGAGTGATATAAAATGCATTTTCCCATAATTATAAGCGGTGTATTATTTGCCCAATATTTTAAGGAAAACAATATGATTTATCTCTTAGGTATTTAGCATCTAATCTCAATACTTTTAAGGTCTCAATCCAAACCTTGGAAGAATTTATTGTTTCCTTAATTAGATTTCTTTCTTCTTTTAGTGGGAGAATAAAAAAAATTTTATACTTTGCTTTATTGTATTACAGCAGAAAAATTCCAATGTGATCAAAAATAGCTTTTGAAATAGCTACATGAGATTTTTCTTAACAGGGGAAACAAACTATGATTTTACTAAATTGGCATCTGGTAGTAGAAGTCAAAGCAATAACCTTGAATTCAGTGATTTATTCCTTTAAACATGTTTTTGGGGTGCCTGGGTGGGTTAGTTGGTTGAGCGTCTGACTTCAGCTCATGTGATCTTCATGGTTTGTCAGTTTGAGCCCCTCATTGGGCTTGCTGCTATCAGCTTGGAGCCCACTTCAGATCCTCTCTCTCTCTCTCTCTCTCTCTCAAAAATAAACATTTAAAACAAACAAACAAACAAACAAATGTGCTTTTATGTCCATTATATTATTTGATCTATATAGCCTTGTTTGACACACCATGGAAAAATAAAAACTTCCAAAAGTACATATTTTCCCATTTCTTGTCTTAACCACCATTTTTACTGAGATTTCCTCATGTTTATCCTTTTGTTTTAATTAAAGGAAAATCAAAGCCCTTTCTCTACAGAGTGTCTGTCATCCAAACTTTGATTGCATTTTTTCTCAAACTTTAACTCTTTTACCAGAGCCTAAATGTAGGTGTTCCTTAAGATTTAATTCTTGGTCCACTTTTTATTTATTTATTATTATTATTTTTATTTTACCATGTATGTTCTTCCTTGGAGATCTTATTTGTTTGCAGAGTTTCCTTCAAAGATGACTTTGACAAGATGACTTCTAAAAACACAACCCCCAGAACTGACCACTCTTCTGAGAGTTTGACTTGAATTTCCAACTCTTTGCTGGACACATTTCTAGAACATTTTCCTACAGGAAGCAGTAACTTAGTGTGTCTCAAATAAAACACATCAAATGAGATCTAAAGTTAAGCTCAGAGACAGACAAGTTTGTGTGTACAAGTTAGTGTTTATTCGCATATATTGCAAAGGTAAGTCAAATACATTTTGATTTTCTATTATTTTACATTAATCATTTTTTTTCTATAAACTTGGCCTTCAACTTTTAGGTCCTATGTGTATGAAAACTGAAATTTATAATCAATCTGATAAAATGTGCATTACATGTTTCAGTCTTCCAAACAGTTCATCACATATCATCTTGAATTTTGATAGTACATTTCTATAAATATTAAGCAACACATAGAAAATGTGCTTTAGAATTTAAATCAGTTTTCTTACTTAAAAAAAATTTTTTTTTTTTAACATTTATTCATCTTTGAGACACAGAGAAAGAGGGTTAGTGGGGGAGGACCAGAGAGAGAGGGAGACACAGAATCCGAAGCAGGCTCCAGGCTCTGAGCTGTCAGCACAGAGCCGGATGTGGGGCTGGAACTCACTGACTGGGAGATCATGATCTGAGCCAAAGTAGGATGCTCAACTGACTGAGCCACCCACGCGCCCCTCTTTTTTTTTTTAATTAAAAAAAAATTTTTTTTTTAATGTTTATGTTTTGTGTGTGTGAGAGAGAAAGAGAGAGAGACAGGGTGCGAGCAGGGGAGGGGCAGAGAGAGAAGGAGACACAGAATCTGAAGGAGGCTCCAGGCTCTGAGCTGTCAGCAGAGCCCAACGCAGGGCTCAAACTCATGGAACACAAGATCAGGACCTGAGCCGAAGTCGGACTCCCAACCAATTGAGCCACACAAGCACCCTTAAATCAGTTTTCTTAATCAATTTAGCACTATTCTTTAAACCCAATCCTGAACGATGAGTTGGCAGATCCAAATGAATTCTGCACAGATTCCTAAAGGGTTGTCATAGTGGGTTAGGGTAGTCTTTCAACATAAGAGAGTATTTACCAAGCCAAAGGCCACTGATAATTGTCAAAGGCCATTACACAAGGAGGTTTAAATTATGAAAAAATCTTTAGAAATAAATAAAGATTTAGAAAAATCTTTAGAAATCTTTAGAAATATAACCTAGGTGGGTTCAGGGATCCTGGTCATTTAAAGGAGAATTTAGAGGTAAACCCCGTAGAAGTAGAGGAATTATGTCCCAAGTTGTCATTTTTCTTCCTATAACTTTATAAAGTTGCAGGAGAATAATCAATCCTGGGACCTAAACCCAGAAGTCAGACTCTGGAGGATAGGAATATTCATCTAATGGAACACTTTGACTCGCTTCTTCAATCAGCGTTCTGGCAAGTTTTGGTAGAGGGAGGAGGGAAAGAAGGTATCGGGTATCTATCACCTTTTTAAATGAATTATCTAGTTAGTGAATATAAAACGAACTATTTTGTTATTCATTAATTGGGGGGAGCAAACATAGGTAAAATCATACAGAGAGGGAGGTTAACCCTACAGGAAACAAAACAACCGCAGTCCTTCTGACATTCCTCCACAAAAGACTCCGGGCCCTCCCCGCCTTCCGGGCTCTGCGCACCCAAGCGCGGGCGGGGGCCGGAAGGGCGCGGCTGGGGGCGGAGCGGGTGGGGCCAGGGGCGTGCCCTCGAGAAGGCGGAGACAATATGGCCGCCCCAGGAGCTTGGAGGACCTAAGAGGCGGCGGCCGGAGCCACGCCCCGAGCGGGAGGGCCGCTCTGTGCGCGTCCGCTCTATGATGCTTGCGCGCGTCCCCCGCGCGCCGCGCTGCGGGCGGGGCGGGTCTCCGGGATTCCAAGGGCTCGGTTACGGAAGAAGCGCAGCGCCGGCTGGGGAGGGGGCTGGATGCGCGCGCACCCGGGGGGAGGCCGCTGCTGCCCGGAGCAGGAGGAGGGGGAGAGCGCGGCGGGCGGCAGCGGCGCTGGCGGCGACTCCGCCATAGAGCAGGGGGGCCAGGGCAGCGCGCTCGCCCCGTCCCCGGTGAGCGGCGTGCGCAGGGAAGGCGCTCGGGGCGGCGGCCGTGGCCGGGGGCGGTGGAAGCAGGCGGGCCGGGGCGGCGGCGTCTGTGGCCGTGGCCGGGGCCGGGGCCGTGGCCGGGGACGGGGCCGGGGCCGGGGCCGGGGCCGCGGCCGTCCCCCGAGTGGCGGCGGCGGCCTTGGCGGCGACGGCGGCGGCTGCGGCGGCGGCAGCGGTGGCGGCGGCGCCCCCCGGCGGGAGCCGGTCCCTTTCCCGTCGGGGAGCGCGGGGCCGGGGCCCAGGGGACCCCGGGCCACGGAGAGCGGGAAGAGGATGGACTGCCCGGCCCTCCCCCCCGGATGGAAGAAGGAGGAAGTGATCCGAAAATCTGGGCTCAGTGCCGGCAAGAGCGATGTCTACTACTTCAGGTACCGCCCTGGGGGCGGGGTGGGGGCAGCGGGGTCAGGCCGGGGTCAAGGGTCAACAGCTGACCTGGGCATGGGATGTCAATATGAGAGCAGGGCCCGAGGGCACTGGCACAGACAGGCTGGCCTGGTAGTGGAAGGTCCCTGAGCCCTTGGGTGAGAGTTGACCCCAGTACAGTGACAGGTCAGGCACAGTATCTGAATGGTGAGAGTCCAGAGGAGGGCGTCTTAGGTTGACAGTGTTGGGGAAAATGGTTTGTGGGAAAAAAAAAAAGGTTCTCTGGCAAGGATGGTTAGTCCATAGAAGGGTTAAAAGAAGGTGTAATTCATCGAAACTATAAAACCCAGTCACTGTTGGCTCCTGTCCCAGCCTTTCCCAGATTCATCATCACAAGAGTGTTTAATCATGCACATGTGGAAGAATTAGCTATCTACAGTAATAAGGCTTCAGTTACTTTGTGAGATCCAGGAAAGTTTGGTATAAAGTAGCCACTTGGAATGCCTGAAGTTTCTTGGAACTCTCATGGTGTTGCAGAACTTAGTCACTTTTGAAAACTGAAACACTGTAATATGTTGTTAGACTCTGAGACCAAAATTTGTCCCCCAGGGGATGTTTGGCAATGTCTGGGGACATTTTTGGTTGTCATACCTTGGAAGGGTGTGCTGCTGGCATGTAGTGGGTAGAGACCAGGGATGCTGCAGGATATTCTGTAATGCAGAGAATGGTCCCCACAACAAAGAATTATCTGACCCAAAATGTCACCAGTTTGAGAAATCAGGTTGAGAAATCTTGGTCTGAGTGATTCAGGTTTTTGCCCTGATGTGATCTTGCAATTCTGTGGTTCTGCTGTGCATGCCATTTCTTTGGATGATCCAGTAAGCTCAGGAGAGTGCCTGTGGCTGTTGATATCAGTGGAATTTTCTTATCAACAAATTTGCTTATAAAAATAAACCATCCCATTTATAGAAGAGAATATAAACATATTCACTGGTGTGGAGGGCCGTTTTGTGGGCTGATTGACTCATTTTTCAGGGAATATATTTGGGTGTTGGAGCCAGTTGTCGTCAGCCATTTAACCATTGGAATAATGTTATGGAGGATTTACTTTCATCAAGTAGGTTAATACATTGCCCCTAGTTGGGGAGGGAGGAATATACACACGCGTACGCAGTCTCTCTCTCTTTCTATATCTGTCTCTCCAATGTTTATGAATTGAGAGTACTCTTAAAAGAGCTTAAAAATACATTTGTGGGGCGCCTGGGTGGCGCAGTCGGTTAAGCGTCCGACTTCAGCCAGGTCACGATCTCGCGGTCCGTGAGTTCGAGCCCCACGTCAGGCTCTGGGCTGATGGCTCAGAGCCTGGAGCCTGTTTCTGATTCTGTGTCTCCCTCTCTCTCTCTGCCCCTCCCCCGTTCATGCTCTGCCTCTCTGTCCCAAAAATAAACGTTGAAAAAAAAATTAAAAAAAAAATACATTTGTGCACACACAATGTGATCATCAGTGGTATAACATGTAAATATGACCATATTCCTGATGACTGCTCAAATCTATGGAAAAATAGTTTCAATTTGTTTCACCTGTTCAAGTAAAAAATGAAAGTGGCGTTGCATGAGAACTTATTTTGTCACTTGGTCTGAGACCACGCATTTTGAAATCTTAAAATAATAAAATGGCAAGCTTTTTTTAAACATTCAGAGGTGATAGGGGTGCCTGGGTGGCTCAGTCGGTTAAGCGGCCGACTTCGGCTCCGGTCACGATCTCACGGTCTGTGAGTTCGAGCCCCGCGTCGGGCTCTGTGCGGGCTCTGTGCTGACAGCTCAGAGCCTGGAGTCTGTTTCGGATTCTGTGTCTCCCTCCCTCTGACCCTCCCCCGCTCATGCTCTGTCTCTCTCTGTCTCAAAAATAAATAAATGTTAAAAAAAAATAAAAATAAAACATTCAGAGGTGATAATCTTATATTTCCCCATCATTAAATATTAAATTCACTTCAGTAATATTAAAAAGATTATTGTGGTGGGGCATCTCGGTGGCTCAGTCGGTTGGATGTCCTGCTTTGGCTCAGGTCATGATCTTCTGGTCCATGGGTTCGAGCCCTGCATTGGGCTCTGTGCTGACAGCTCAGAGCCTGAAGCCTGCTTCCAATTTTGTCTCTCTCTGCCCCTCCCCTGCTTGCGCTCTCTCTCCATCGCTCAAGAATAAATAAACATTAAAAAATTTTACAAAAGGTTATTGTGGAACAGTAACTCCTCTCAAGTTCACTGGTTTTGTTTAGTGCTAGTCACAGTTGTTCACTCTTGCATACTCTTCCATTAACAACTTTTGTTTTCTTTCTAAGCAGGTAGTATGCTACCTTCTTTAGGTGAACTATGTGTTGATGTCTTGTAGCCAGTTACATTTTACAAGAATATTCTGTGTCTGCGATTGAACTCCTTGAGGGATAGGTGACTAGTCTATTCTCAGTAGAGCATCTTAAACTTTGAATTTCACTCTCTATGGCATTTCTCCTGGGATACAGTTTGTTTGGTTTTGGGATGACGTATTTGTTCAAACTAACTTTGGGTTATTGCAAGGAGTTTTTTTGTTGTTTTCCTTGCAGTAGCTGGAAAAGTTATTTCAAGAACGCAGATTGCTGTAGTGCTCATTTTGATTTGTGGTCATAGTATTTTTTTTAAATGTGTTGTAAATTTTTCAATGTTAACTTTTTCATACAAACTCAATAAATATTTTATGGCAGAAAAACTGATCTAATCAATTTAAGATGAATTTTCCAAACAAATTCATCTTGTATTTTTTGAAGTTTGTTTATTCTGTGAGAGAGAGTGAGAGCATTTGCATGCCAGTGGGGGAGGGGCAGAGAGAGGGTGACAGGATCTGAAGCAGGCTCTGTGCTGACAGCAGAGAGCCTGATGTGGGGCTTGAACTCATGAACCGTGAGATCGTGACCCGAGCCGAAGTCGGATGCTTAACCGACTGAGCCACCTGGCTGCCCCTCCAAACAAATTCATCTTACGACAAATCATGAAACCAGGATAGTGATAATTACTTTCTAAAATTGAAGTCTTTTTATTAGACGGTGCAGCATGATTTGCTTTTTACTTTATACAAAATGAAAAGACACATTGAACAGATTTGTGCCACATGTGTTTAAAGGTTGGAAGGAATGTTATCTAATTGTTTATTGACTACCTACAAAATGTTAGTTATTTGGCAGGATTGTAACAGTCAGTCTTGATTCCCTGCTGAGAGGTTATATTCTGAGGCAGTAGGAAACAGGTAGCATGATGTGGTTTTTGTAACAGAGCAGTTACTCTGTGACTTCCGCTTTCAGTGATAAATGATGGAGGGCACCTACTCATACTGAAGGTGAACACATTCTTTTTCTATCAAAGTGTCACAGCTTTGCATATTAGCATCCCCACATATACCCCACCTGTTAAAAACCAGTAGCTCACAAAACACCAGCCATCTGTGTTAATAGGTGGGTTAAGAGTTAACGCTCCCATTGGTAGTGTGAACACCTGCACCCATTTGTTCATGTACGTTCTAATAATGCTAACTCCTGAATTAGCCTGCCTCTGGGGAGATGAATTTAAACAACCTGTGCCTGTTAACATAGGGTGTGGCTTACACTTATTAATTGGGCTGAAATTAAGCTCATCGAGAAAGCCTCAAATTTTGGTAGAATGGTGTTTTGGTTGTTCCCGAGACTGCCGAGTTCTAACAGGAAGGCGTGCCTTGAGTTGCCAGTTAAGCAATATAATTATGCCTTCTGTCAGGATTACTGATAGTGTGTGGCAGTTCATACATTATCATACAAAGTGTGTTTTTACAAAAAGGTGTGGTTAGATAAAGAGCTGGATCTATTGGTAATAGTTTCTGAAAAGTTTGTTGCCATCATATGAACCTATTATGTGAACAATAATTTTCTCACTGGTCTACTTGGCTCCTGTTATTTCTAGTTTTTGGCTCCCTGCGCTTGCTGACTGATATTTTTGACATATTATTTTCTTCTGCATAGGACCCTTTTTAGTAGCCAACTCATGCCATTTTTATCTAGTCTAAACTTGTTAGCTTTTAGACTTTTGGTTATAATTTCAGTTAAAGACTTGGGAGTGGACGTAAACTGTTACAGCTTCTGCCATAAAATACCATGTGGTTGGATATTGGGAACAAAATAGTAAATATTTTTGATTCTTGTATCATAATTATGTTGCATTTGTACCTGATCACTTCTCTGAAAAAAGGATACAGTGGCACTAGAGAACAATTAAAATAATAATAGGGAGCTGGTGCAAGAAAAGAGACTGAATTTATTTCACTTTGATCTGGAAAGAGGAGGACTCAGAGGTCTATAAAATCATGAGTGATATGATAAAAGTAGAAGTCTCTAGGGAAAGCAGCAGAGCACGGGGTAAAGAGGTCCGGAGTTGGTATTCTAACTCTGCCCTTACCATTTGGTGCAACCTTGAGCCTGTCACTTACACTTCCTGGTCCTGTGGTTTGTCTGTTTGTAAAGTGCATATATGATTTTACCTGTACATAGAGTGATACAAGGATTCAATTTCAGTACACTAAAATAAATACATAGATATGTTTAAGGACTAATTAGGGAAAATGATTCATTAAATAACTCCAGTTGTATGGGCTGAAGATACAAATAGGTTTAAAAAAATGTATAGGTATATCTGACTTGTTACTGAAGGCTGGTAGGATGCTTTGAGGGCATGAGTTCTGGATCATTGAGCATGTCAGAGTTCAGTCAGATCTTTCCTTCTCTCTCTCTCTCTCTCTCTCTCTCTCTGACTTTTTATTAAAAAAAAAAAAAAGGCAAACAAAAAACAACTCTGCCATGTAGTCTTTGTTGGAAAAAACTTGATGGACCAGGGGAGAGATCCATTGTTACAGTTTTTTTTTTTTAATTTTATTTATTTTTGAGAGAGACACAGAGCGTGAGCGGGGGAGGGGCAGAGAGAGGGAGACAGAATCAGAAGCAGGCTCCAGGTTCTGAGCTATCAGCACAGAGCCTGATGAGGGGCTCAAACCCACAAACCGTGAGATCATGACCTGAGCCGAAGTCGGACGCTCAACCAACTGAGCCACCCCAGCGCCCCCATTGTTATAGTTCTTAAATATTTAAGTCTCTTTGGCTTTCAGTAGATTGGCTTTTCCCCTACCTAATATCTTCTTTCTGGCCTTCCCCATGTGGTTAAACCTGGTGTCTCCTGTATTACTCGTATGTTCATTTCCATAGAACCTGTGGCGCTCTCACATAACTGTCTTCTTTCCCCCTAGGTACACCTAGATACTAAATAGGTGTTTACCAATTGATGTGATGCTTAAAATTTTATGAAACAAGTCTTAAATGACTTTCTTAGCTATTGCTTTATATTACCTGGTGGTGTGCTGGGATGAAATTGGTTGGGGTATTTTATTAAGTCCAAGCATTTTCCAGTTTCTTATTTTCATCTTGAGTGTTGAGGATATAGAAGGATAGAAAGGAGTTTAGAGATATAGTGAAAATGCTCATAGTGCAGAGACACAAGTGAGAAATCAACATTTGAATCTCATCGAGTCTATAGGTTTGTTTTTTATTAAGTATAGGGTGTTGTGTGTCTTAATTTCATGTGTGTTCTATGTCACAGCTCTCATAGTTTTGGCAGCTATTAGTATTATTTTGCTAAATGCATTACATGTATTATCTTATTGGGCCCTTATAACCCTGTTAGCTGTAGGTACAATTATCTGCATTTTACACATGCGGACTTGGGACAGGGAAGTTAAGTAATATGCTGGTAAGGGCAGAGTTAGAATCCTGATGCAGGGGATTTAACCCCAGAACTTTTAACCACCCTGCTCTGCTGCCTCCCATAGAAAATCCTTACTTGTAATTCTCAAATATTGAACCATCTCATACTTAATCTGCTTTATGGAGCTGGGTGGGCTGCTAAAACAATGTAGTCAGTTACTATTATATTTGCACCTTTAAGTCGACAAAGGGTAAATGTTATTTTATTTTTTTTTTTTGACAAAGGGTAAATTTTAAATCCTATTTGGTAGTGAAGCCATTGTACCAAAAGATGATCTTCCAGCTCTATGTCATGGAGAGAAAAGAAATTGAAAAATTGTGGTAAATTAACATAATTAAAGGAGTTTTATTCTGGGTAATAGAAGTGATCATTTGGTTCAGAAATGTTTCCCCCTTCTTTCTTGCTTGCTCTTTTGATATATGTTTAATTTAGGATTGACCATGTTGTTTCTCAGATATTCAGATAGGCAGCGTGTTCCCTACGGAGCAAGCTATGGGTCATCTTCGTTTTAAAAGCTTTTACTTAAATTAGAAGAAATCAGGGGTGCCTGGGTGGCTCAGTCAGTTAAGCATCCGACTTAACTTGATTTTGGCTCAGGTCATGATCTCATGGTTCGTGGGATCGGTCCCACGTCAGGGCTCTGTGCTGACAGCACGGAGCCTTCCTGGTATCCTCTGTTTGTCTCTCTCTCAAAATAAATAAATAAATAAATAAACAATGAAAAAAACTAGAAGAAATCAAATTGTAACTTGCAGTCTAAATGTAGCTCGAGATAGTTTTATGTGTTTCCTCCAAAAAGCTTGTGTGCTTCTTTGAGTTGAGATACGATTGAAATGTGCGCTGCAGACCAATCAAAAAAATCTCTTTAGTTGGAGAAAGGAATGAAATGCAAGGTTTATTACTAAGTGCTTATTGCATAATTGCAAGTTTGACTTGCTTTTAGCCTTTTCTCTTGAAATAGACTGATTGAAGCCGGATCTGGAAATAAAAGACACATGGCTGTGGTGGAAATTGTGCTCCGATAATTCTCTCTCAGTCATACCATCCCAGCTTTCTGTGCTGTGCTAGGGGAATTTTTGTTAGGGTACAACATTGCCATCTGTCCTACATCTGATTTTTCAAATCTGATATGCAAAGTCTCACCTGCCAAAACACCCACAATACCTGTAGTAGAGGAAATACATAGCTCGAAAGGAACTGATACACATATATTCTAGAAATAGTGTCCAACAGAAATTGATAATTTTTTTCAAATTGCTTTTAGAATTTCATTTGTGAGATATAGAGTCATAATTTAATCTTCATAGTGCAGTTTTAATTAATCGAGCAGAAGCTGGTGATTTGCAAAGGAAGTGATACTTTTGTGTGTGTGTGTGTTAGATTCCATAGTGGGACTAATAGAAATTCATAAATTTTTTCCTGTGTTTGAGGTCTTTTCAGACCTGTGTGATGAATTAGAAATAAATCACCAGCTCTTATTTCATGGATTTACTTTTTGACTTGGGGTATTAATACCCTTTGCAGTCCTTGTTTATTGGTCTTTTATGGCTATTTGCCATTTCCACTAAGAAATGACTAGGCAAATTGTAAAATGAAGTTTTGCTTAACTTTATCAGAACTTCTAAAAACTAAAACTTCACAAGGAAGAATAAAAGTATGGAATAGAGTGAAATTTTAGTAATATCTATGGATCTTATGATTTTTGCCTTGCCTTATAAATTCAAACTTGTTTGGGAACTTGATTACATAAGTTGAATGTAAATAATGGTAAATACTCAAATTTAAATTTTGAAATTGAACACTTTGTTCAATCATTCAATCAGGAATGATTATGAGTTATTTACAAACATGTGGAAGAAGATTTTTGAAATATATCTTGCTGTTCTTTTTATGCTGGACGAATTCATAGATGAAAGAAAGTGTGAATGTTATAAAATTATTTTCAACATGTATGCAGTGATGTGTGCCTCTCTTTAAAAAAGCCTTTCCCAGAGGCCTGTAGTGGAAACGGGCAAGTCCTATGGCATTTTGAGCATAATTCTGTTAAACTTTACCACATGTGCTGTAATCATTGGCAGTCTCGAACACCAGATTCTGAACCTCCTCAAGGTGAGTGGCTGAGTCTGATTCATTCTTGAATCTCCAGTATCCACCATAGTCCCTGCTATACGGAAAGCTCTTAAGAATTGCTTGTTGAATGAAGCAAATAGTTAATACATTTCTACTAAATGATCTAAAAAACTGGTTAGTGTTGGCTGTAAATAGGCCTGCACTATAGAGGTGTCTTGTGTCTCCTGCTATAGCCAGCATCCTGTCTTGTACCATACCAGGTATGCAGATAGTGAATAGCTGAAGTAACTGTTCTTATTTTTCTTTAGACTTGTGTGTGTTTAGTGTTTGTGTGTGTATTCCATACAGGTTTTTAGACCTGAAGGAATCTGTAGTAGGACTTTTGATTACAATTTTCATATTAAAAAATCCTTTTATCCTTTGCTTTAAACATCTACCATCAAAAATTGTTTTTGTATCATCTGGGGAGGATAACATATTTCTATCTACTGTTAAGTAATATATTATTTCTTTGTGCCATAACTGTAAAGTTATTTGTTATAGTATCTGGTAGGAAGTAGTTTATGATAAAAAATAAATATAATGTAAAAGTGGTTATACAGAATACATGTTGCAACTTTATACTCTTAGATCCTACAGTCATAAACTTACTAGTCAGTTCCTAACTGCTTTCTCTCCCCTTCTGTACTTATTTGAAGACCAGTAAGTCTGTCTGTAGACCACACTTGTGTTGCACTGGTTTAGAATAAGAATGGAAACTTCTGAGTCAGAAAATTGGGACTTGAGTCTTGCATCTTGCTTTACTATTTTAACTTGGACAGATTTATAAGCTTCCATAATATAAGCCTCTGATCCCTCAACTGTAAATCAAAGGTAAGAAGTTTACCTCGTGGAATTTTTTTAGGTTAAATGAAAGTACGTGTAAGGCATTTGGCATGTAGTAGATGGTCAGCAGATCAATAAAATGGTAGTTTCTTTCCCTTCGCTTAATTAACTAATGTAAACAGTTGTTAATCATGTGGAGATTTACAGTATTTTAATTTTGAAATGTGATTAGGGCATGTTCATCAGGGTTTTTAGAAATATTTTATTTTTTCCCCTGATTAGAAGAGTGACCCATGCTCAGTGTGGAAATTGGGAAAATATAGGAGTGTAGAGAGAGCAATGACAATCAGCTTTGTAGTCCTAAAGAGAATCAGTGTTAATATTTTGACATATTGCCTTCCATTCTCTGTGTATATAGGTGTATATGTTCTTTTTAAAAATTTGTTTTTAATGTTTACTTATTTTTGAGAGAGAGAGAGAGAGAGAGAGCGCGAGCAAGCGCATGAGCAGGGAAGGGGCAGAGAGGGAGACACAGAATCTGAAGCAGGCTCCAGGCTCTGAGCTGTTAAGCACAGAGCCCGACACAGGGCTCAAACTCATAAACCATGAGATCATGACCTGAGCTGAAGTTGGACGCTCAACTGACTGAGCCACTCAGGCACCCCTGTGTGTATGTTCTTTTATAGTTCTTTTTACACTGGAAGAATCCATAGATTAAAGCAAGGATGAATGTCTTAAAATTATTTTTAACATGTATGCTGTGATGTATGCGTTTCTTTAAAAAGGCCTATTCCAGAGGCCCCCTACCTCTTTTTTCAAAATATAGTCTTTTTTTGAGGGGGGGGGGCATACTTATCTAATTTTTTATTGAAAAATTCAAATGTGCAAGAGCAAAAATTGTTAGAAAAGTGTAATGAAGCTCCTATGGGCTCATCAACCAGTTTTAATAATTATGAACTCCTGGCCAAGCTTGTTTCATCAATATTCAATTCCCTTTTCCCATTATATTTTGAAATAATTCCCAGATGTATTTGATTTCTGACATTTCCATAAGTGTCCAGTCCTCAATTCAACCAAAATAACCAGTGTTTTTTCCTTTTTTCTTTCTCACCTTTAGGCAGTGGGATGAGATTAGGTAGTGGATCACCCTGGCTTTTATTTTTTTCTAGCTTTGATATAGAGATAATAGAATTTGCTATCAGTAATATACTGTTTGCATGTTGTTTGTTACATAAATGCTAGTTTATGGAATGAGAATGATTGGTACGGAATTCAAATTATACTTAAGGTCTTTTATACCACTTAAAATTGCGTTGGTGATTCCTTAAACATTTATGCCAAGGGAAAAGGTGCAATGTTGTCTTATGCCAAGGGAAAAGGTGCAATGTTGTCACATTTTACCAGCAGCCAAGCTGTAAATAATTTTTTTTCCCCTAATGATACTTTAAAAATAATTCTCTACCTCTCCCTCAGCTGCTAAGGAAGTTCTTTAATGCTCACATTTACTTGCCCAAACTTCATATTTTTAAAAAATTACTTTGAAATTTTCAGGGGATATATTCAGCTTGTATACTTTAATGTTTGTTTTAAACATTTTATTATAGAAATTTTCAAACATATATGTAAAAGTAGGATCATATAAAAAAACTACCAAGTACTCAATTCAGCAGTTGTTAATCTTATTTCTTCCATCCCCCAATGTACTACCTTGACTCAACCTTATTATTTGGAAGCAAATCTGACATCATATCATTTCATTCATAAATAACTACTTGCATATGCTGCTTGTGAAGATAAGATTTAAACTTGTAGAAGTTTTATAACCATGTAGAACTCAGTATTTCAAAGCCAGAATACAAGAGATGCCAACAGGCAGTTTGTGATTATTTACCTGATACTGGCAGTAATTGCTATATGGTTCAGAGGAAAGAAACCTTCCACTGCTTCAGTCTGGGAAGGAAGGCTTTTTATGGAAGAGATATAATGTGGATTGGTATTTCTGGGCCCTTGAGGATCAGGGTTGGAGTCCTGCATTACGGATTGGGTAACAGGTATGATTGCAAAAGGCCTAAGAGGGAACCATTCAGCCTGTTTCGAACAGGGAATAAACTAACATGGTTGGAGCAGAGGTCATTGAGTAAGAGGAGTGGAAAGTAGGGTTGACAGGTTCAGAGGAGGTTAGATGAAAAAGGATCTTAAATGCAGAACTAAGATATTTGGTATCCTTTTGCTAATGGGTTAAAGTCATTGAAGGCTTTTCAGCTGAAACTGTGGTCAGAGTGGTGTTTAGGAAGAGTAATCTGGGTAGTTTAGAATGCAGAGACCAGCAAGTAGAAAGTCAGTTAGCCTGTCCTGGTGATTCAGGCCCAAGGTGATAAAGACTTGATTTGGGCAATGGCAACGGAAAGGAAGGATAGGTTCAAAGAAAGGAACTGGATTTCGTAGTACCTGGTGGGAGACATAAGTAAGACAAGACAAGTAGAGAAAATGTACTGGGGACAAACTGCAGACGAGGGCTGAAGATGGTTCACTTTAGGAAAGGCCCGCATGTGAAGGTGGGAGGAAAGGAACTAAAAAAGGGGGTTTGGGAGCTGACTTGTAGGTAGATTTCTCTGTGTGTATGTCCTACAGCTTTGAAGCAATGGTATACGTTATTTGAATTAATTGATTTGACAGTTTTCTGATTATATATTTTGTACCGAAGTACAAGATAATTTTGATTTCAGATCTTAGTCTCAACCAAAATTTGACTTGTGGAGACAGTTGTTAAAGTCAGAGAAGTCTTTTTTTTTCGGTACTTACTCTGTAACTGACAAATAAGCTTTAACATTTAAAGAGGTATAAAACAAAGGAAGTTGATGTTTTTTTGATCTCAAACTTTTCCAGGGCTGTAGCTTAGGGAATTTTTAGTATGGAGGTTTTTCTCATGCCTCACAAAGTACTGTTGGAGAGTGATGCCCTCCTGAACATGCTCTTCAGCCGTGTAGCTGACCATCTGCTGTCCACAGTGCTCCTTGTCGCTCATAGGCCAGCTCTCCTTATTGTGCTCTGATTACTGCCACCTCCACAGTTCATCCTGTTAGAAACTGGTTCGGAGGTATACTGGTGTTTGCTCAGACTCTGGGCTCCTCATCCTGTTCGACTGAACATCATGATGATCCATGCTACCAAAGTAACATGAACACATATGTTCTGCTCCACCAGAGGAGTGTTTTCAGGGTGCAGTTGCACAGGCCAGCAGCAGGTCTTCAGAAGAGTTGCTTTTTCTGTGGAGACTGGCAGGGTGTGCTATCGTCAGGTAGCTCAGGGAATGATGATCACAGGTGAGTATACAGAGCGATAAAATGGGAATACTACTAAACTAAGGTGACCAGAATTAAAGTAGTTTCTGTTATCTCAGTGAAATTTTTTTAGAGTGGAAAGTCAGATGCTAATAAAATTTGTTTCTTTTTGATAATCTGTAGTTAGAAACCTCTAAGGCGGTGTTACACGTAGGTGCTTTAAACAGTTTAATTAAAATGAAAGCTAGCAAAGGCATAGATGAAATGTCCTCATCTGAAATTAAAACTCTCACATCTTTGATTTTCATTTAATCATTATTTAGGGTATTTGGAGGGTAGGAGAAGTTAAAGGTGAGACCACAAGTTGGTTCTGGGTGGGCATATCTAGGGGACAGTTGGTAGGGAATTTTTTTGTGTGGTTGAAAGTGAAATATTAGTATTTCATTACTGGGATTAGAAGTAATCGCTTTGGTTAGAGAAAGCTGAAAATGACTAATATCCTTCACTAGTCTACTAGAATGTTCCTAGGTTATAGTTTGCTGCTTTTAGAATAAAAGCTTAGTCATGCTAATCCCTGGTGTGTGAGATTGCGACCTACTTACTGCAGCCATCTTAGAGGGCAGACCGATGATGACTTAGTCATTCTGGGTAGTTTTTTTTGTTCATCTAGCATTATTTCCTCCACCACTTTCAGGGTCATGTCGGTGCTATCCACATATTTCTGTACCTGATGGGAAGAATTCTTACTTAACCATTCCCTTGGCCTTTGCCTTTCTATATGCTTGCCTTCATCTTGTGCAGAGGAAGGTCCCTGGTTTATAATCTCCTGGGGCAGCCAGGTTGACTTCCCTAAAACACTAATAAGCACAAGCTATAGCAGTTACAGAGAACGGCTTGTACCACTGTTCTGAAGGCAGCCGTGTGTATGACCAGTACTTGTAGCTATCCCGCGTAGATGCCGCATAGAATTCCGTCTTTATGACTGGGGATAGTGATTTGTATGAATAACCGATAGAGTACCAGTTAATGGTCTACCTTTTTTGGGATATGTTCATAGCTAAGACTTGATTTCCACTTTCTTCATTGCTAATTTAGTTTATCGGTAGAATATGTCAGGCCTTTCACAGCTTCCATTTGATTAAAAAAAATTTTTTTTTTCAACATTTTTATTTATTTTTGGGACAGAGAGAGACAGAGCATGAACGGGGGAGGGGCAGAGAGAGAGGGAGACACAGAATCGGAAACAGGCTCCAGGCTCCGAGCCATCAGCCCAGAGCCTGACGCGGGGCTCGAACTCACGGACCGCGAGATCGTGACCTGGCTGAAGTCGGACGCTTAACCGACTGCGCCACCCAGGCGCCCCTCCATTTGATTTTTAAAATCAGTAGACATAGGAACTATTTAAACCATATTAAATTGCTAATCTAGATTATAAGCTATGCAGTCACATTACTTGAGTTCTTACGTAGTTAGATTTCCTTAATTTGGGGAGGAGTGTCTAAAACTGATTTCTAATGAGTTTTGTTCTAGAGTGATGTTATACTGACGCTCTAGTATGTGTTCAACTGCAGTAGATAGCTGGCATTTCCACCGTTTCATGAGAAACTACTCATTGCAGGGCTAATTTGTGAATTTAGTAAATTGATTTCTTAAAAAATGATTTTCTGTTTGTCTGTAAGCTGTATCCTTAAAAATAATAGTGCTTATCTTTTTGGTAGAAGTTACTACCTTAGTATTTTCATTTTCTGGAGCATTAGTCTGTTGAAACTAAGTCCACTTTAAGCTCAGCTTTTATTGCACTAATAAGATGTCTTATTAGATGGAAGTCTGATTGAGAACTATCATTTTGTAGAGAGGTTTTTATTCATATTTGAGGTATATCAAATAGGTTATCAGAATCTTGTTGACCGTAACTGGAATTTCTGATTATAAGGACTAAATGGCTATTCTAGCTTAATCTTCATTGTAGTTGTATAAGTGACATAATGGAATAATCTTTACCAAGTTTTCAAATTAATTGGGGTCTTTAATTCTTTATTTCTTATGTAGTGTAATAGATTAATCATGAAAATATTTTCTGGTTTGATTTTAAGAGTCCATGCAATATAACTTACATAAGTATAGAACTTACCATTTTATTGTGTCTGCAAATGAAACTTATGTTCTTTACTATTCAACTGATAAAGTATTTTGTTGTGAGAAAGTTACTTTGTTCAGTGTTCATATATGTTAATTCATGTTTGAGAGTTTTAAAAAATGGCATTGCAATTTCTGGTTGTTTGAATCATCAAGGAAATACATAGAGATTTTTGTAATGAAGTAGAATTGCAGAGATATAGTAGATTTATTTCTAACTGGGTTTGGAGGATCACAGCTTCACAGAAGAGGTGACATTTTACTTGGGCTTGGAGGCTTTAATAATCTTACGACAGGCAGGATATTGCCTATGTTCATGCTTCCATCTGGAAAGACATGGCTAAAAGTCAAAGGTACATGGCGTATTTCTGGTGACACTGAGTTTGGAACATGGGGTACCAAGGCTGGTGGAGAAACGGACTTTTGAAAATAACTATAAACAAATGGAAGGTCTTTGATGTGTTCCTGGGGAGATGAAGCTATTTTTGTCGGCATTGAGGAGCCTGAACATTTAGCACTTGGTGTCAGATGTGTGGCTGAGGGGTGGGGCACCGAAGCATCTTCAAGTGGCTTTCTAGTTTGGTAGATTAGGCGCTAGGTGGACGGCAGTGGGGCCACAACAGAGGACGATATGAGATGGGGTTTGGGGTGCAAGTTTGTGGTGGGCAGAGATGGCTCAAGTTTTGAACCATCTTGAGGATTATGTGCAGTTTGTTTGTCATACTGAGCATATTTGGAAATCTGGTTAGAATGAGAGTGGAGGTTTACTTCTGCGTAATCCTGTATTCTTTCCTCTCCTGTGTTCTAGTTGTTGTCTGAGTTTGTTCTACTCCGTTATGTCCTAGTTGTTACTGGTTGTTAACCTCCATCGGTAGGCTGAATTTTATAACTTGAATTGTGTTTCAAGAATACTTGAATTCTGTGATTGTCGAAAAAAAATGCCGATATGATCTTCATTTGTCTTGAAGTGAGTGGTGGCACAGAATTTGTGACAAAGTGCGGCGTGTTGTTTTGGTTTGGATTTGACCCAGAGAAAAGTTTTGCTCTTCCAGGGCAGTATTTTGTAGCTTGGTTTCCCACGCAAAATTCCCTTTTGTTTTCCTGTTCAATTATTTTTCTTTTATTGTGGTCTGTTAGTGCAAGGTTAAGTTCTAAATAGGACATGTTGGCTTTTTTTGAGAAATAATTTAGAATTCTTACAGTTCTCTTCTGGTAACCTATCTATGCTGACTTTAATAGTTGATTTTAGCACGTTTGGCTCAGAAAATTTATTAGGTAAAACTGGGGCATTTTTCCTATAAAATTTTTCTTCTAGATCAATGCCACACAGCAAAAAACTTTTTTAGGAAACACTAGTTTAGTTTAGCTTTTTATATAATTTTGGCACTTTTATAATTTTCCAGCTTTGATAATATTTTCTTAGGAGAAGTTATCCTTTTTTTTTTTTTTAATTTTGAGAGAGAGAGAGAGAGAGAGAGAGAGCGAGCGAGCGAGGTAGAAGGAGAGAGAGAATCCCAAACGGGCTCTGTGCTGACAGTGCGAGCCCTATGTGAGGCTTGAACTCATGAACTGTGAGATCATGACCTGAGCCAAAATCAAGAGTTGGATGCTTAACCGACTGAGCCACCCAGGCGACCTGAGAAGTTATTCTTGATAAGCTTCTCCGAGGTAGGAGTTTGGGTAAAAAAGTTCATGTCAACAATGTTCACACCATTTGCAAATGTTTGCCTCAGTTTCCTCCTTTTAGGGAGCATTTAAATACTATCAGAATTCAATATATCTTTTTTCTATTGTAATGTTGTGAGTTCAGATGGGTAGCCCAAAGAGTATATGGATTCCAAGTGTTTTCTGCTTTTTTGTTTGTTTGTTTTTTTTGTATGTGTGTTTTTAACAAGGATTGTTGACTTCAGAAGAATGTGTTCTGAAGTTCTGATTACTGCTGACATTGTGTATATGTAATACTTACAAGAAAAAGCATTTCAAAAGTCAGTTTAGAAGTAGTTTGTAATGTTGAAGACCTTTGCGGCATGTGTATTGTGCTCTGCATGCAGTTTGTACCCGGATTCTGTCAGTGGCTCTGGAGTGAGTGACCAGTGGGATAATCTGCAGTAACATCTGCAGATGTTACTCCAGCGGTGTACCTAGTGGAGTGTAATACTAGATGAAGCGTTATCTCTTCTTACAGGGAAGTTGTAAAGTTCCTTTAAAACTTTACCATTTCTTTGAAAAAAATAAACATATTGGGAGAGAAAAGAAGATGCCTGGAGATCTAAGTACTGTTATCTTTTGTACAATTGATGTTATCTTTCTTCTAGTCCAAGTGGTAAGAAGTTCAGAAGCAAACCTCAGTTGGCAAGGTACCTGGGAAATACTGTTGACCTCAGCAGTTTTGACTTCAGAACTGGAAAGATGATGCCTAGTAAATTACAGAAGAACAAACAGAGACTGCGGAATGATCCTCTCAATCAAAATAAGGTTGGTTAATTTACTTAGAGCATATGTATCCTATTTCAAAAGCTTTCCACAAAGTATCTTACATTGTAATTATGTCACTAGAATTTTGGCTGTGTCTGAATGTCTTAGTCTACCCTGCCCTGGCAAAGCATTTTGACTTATAAATCTGATTAATTTATGGTAGTTGGCAGTACTTTGCATAAGTAAATTGTGCACAGTTGAAAACAATATTTCAGTATCTCTCAAACATCACATTTTTGGCCCATTGGGACTTTTTACAAAAGATTTCTGTGTTGATGTTAATTGTCTCATTTTTTTTTCTTAAAATAGTTGCTGTTGCCCAAAGAGAGGCAAAATTTTAATGTGGCAGGTATCCTTACCACATAGTTTATGCTTACCTTTCAATTTTTGGGATTAGGATTTGAGAAAGGGTAGTTTTTATTTTGACTTTTGATGTTGTGGAGGAGAAGGACTTGTAGCAATAATATTCTCATCCGGATAGGATGATTGGATTTTTTTCCATTAGCTCTTATTTTTATTGAGCTGCTTGTTTGATGGTTTATTGTGTAGGAATTTAAACAAGTAGCGTTTGAGTTATTATGCTAATTTAATTGCATTACAGCATCCAATATCTTTGCTAAGAAAGCTTCCCTCCCCACCCCCGCCCCAAGGGCGGCTAATCTTACGTAACCATTTTGTCACAATTTTTCTTCCTCTAAACTTCAGAGATACATGTATGTGTATTGCCACCACTATCGTCTCACACTGACTGTGAACATAGTGGAGGGAAAAGCAAGGGCTTTTCTTCCAGGGTATATATAACCCTACAGTCAGTCGCATGCCACTTGGGACTCTAGCATTCACTGTAGGAACCCCGAGGCGGTGTGTAGAATGAGACAGGCTTTGGAACCAGGCAGGCTCTGCCACTTATTAGCTCAGGCAGTCATGGGGTGACTCTTTTAACTTCGCATGGCCTCAGATTTCTCATTTGTGAAAGTAAGGTAGTGCACTCTTTCCCTTAGCATTACTGTGAGGAGTAAATAGGAATTAATATGAAAACCCTAATAAAGTGTTTGACCCATGTGAGTTCCTTTCTTTTCCGCATCGCACCCTCCTAAGCTCCAAGCTTCCTCGGTGAACAGTGTTGCTTGGTGGCCAGTGTGGGAAACTCTTTGACCGAAGATCTCTTCCTCTGTACCTTTTTACTTTTCCTGAAAGGCTATGGGTCTCTGCTTCGTAGCTCTCTTTATTCAGAATTCAGCCGAATAGTTTGTTTTTAATAATTTCCAAAAACTGGTATGGGGGTCAGAGTGCATTATTTCCTCATCTGTTGCATTGGTCACCATGCATTGATGTCCATAGGGGCATTGTCAAGTACCATGTTTAGATAGGCAGAATGGGAAGGGAAAGCTGAAATTGCTTTCTCTATTGCTTAATTGTGGGGTTACTTTGGGTTGATAGTTACAAAAGTGTTAAGGGTAAAAAAGATAGTGGTAGTACAGGGAACTCAGATTACCAAAAGTGAGTGTAGTGTGTATAGGTGAAGCTCTGTGATTCAGCTTAAGAGAACCTTTATTCTGGGTTAATTTTGCTGCTTGAATGTACAGAGGAGTATTAAGATTTATTTTTCTAAAACTGCTTTAAAAAAACTAAAACAACTCTAACCACATTGCTGGGTACCTGTCAAAAGGGCTCAAATATTTGTGAAATGAATGGAATATTTTCAAACTGCCCTATTGTTATCAGAATCACAGTTAAGCTACAGTAAGTGTAATATGAAGATTTATACCTGATAGTTACAATTCACTAAAAACCAAAAACTAATTCGTCTCTTTAGTTTGTGTGCACCTTTATGCTCTAGCTGCGCTGGACTGCTCATCCTCCTGCACCATGGCATGTGCTTTCGAGATTCTGCTTGCGCATGTGCTGTTTCCTCTGCTTGGAATGCGCTTCCCCCCTTCCCCTCCATCTGGTGAACTCCTGCTCATCCAAGGCCCAGCTCCATTGTCTCCACCTCTGTGAAGCCCGCCCCTGCATTCATCAGGCAGGACCAGTCCCTTCTTCCATAATGCCTCCCTGGTGCTTTGCCATTGTATTTGTGATTGTTTGTCTGCTTCAACTAGACTGTGAGCTCCATGAGGGCAGGGACTGTCTTTTTCTTTCTTTTTCTTTTTTTTTTTTTTTTTTTTTTTTTGTATAGGTAGTCCAAAGCCTAGTACACGGTAGGTACTTAATAAATGTTTGCTTCATGTTTATTTGATTTAATATTCACCTCATTCCGGAAGTTTATAGTGGTCATAAACATTGAATAAATTAATATGCCGTACATTATTTTGGAAGTACTTTTCATTGTCATTGTTTTCTGAAGTTTCTATTTGAATTTTGGGGGGCATAGTCTTACTTTTGCACCTGATTTTCTTTTAATTAAGCATTCAGAAAATTGAGTTTTGCAGTTTTAAAAATAGGCTTTCTTTTGGAGTCATGCCAACACTGAATATCTCTATAAAGCAGAAAGTGTATTTGTGGCTAATAATGTATTACATCTTTTTAAAAAATAATATGGTATAGAGAATGCTGGGAAATAAACAGGAATGTTAGGTAGTTTTGCTGTATAGTTATAAACTTGGCTGAAGTACGTTATTAATTGTGTTGTTTTTTGAGGTTTTTAAAAACCCTTGAAAGTATTTGAAATGTTATTAACAAAATAAACTTTGAAGCAGGTTAAATTGCAGTTCATAATGACCGATTATATACTGAGATCTTAATATATTTTCCATATCAAAAGTGCGTTTACTGAGTGCTAATACTTCAGGTATGGTTGGGAAGATATCTTTTGAAGATGTTTGCAAAGTGGTAATCATTTTAGGATGAGTGGGTACAATGGAGTGGGCATTGTCTTTTGTATTTACTACTATTTTTGCAGTAGCTGTTCTTGCTTGTCTCAATCACAATCTTAACCTTACCCTGAAAATCTTTTCCATTCCCTATTACATTGTACCTTACTGATTTGGTACTACCGTAATTTTTTCCAGTCACTAGTTCTGTCTTTCTAGCTGATAAAGTAGAGCTATCAAGTGGTTGCTGAAGGTACTCCATTAAGTTAATAGAAAAAGACTAAACGAAGATTTGGAAGTCATCAAAACAGAGTTTGAAGGGAGGAATAGCTTTCTCAATGCTTACTCAAAGGGAGAAGTTACAGTTAGGTAATGATGGAAATGTCGTAGCCACTAGCCACATGTGGCTGGCCAGTGAGTAGTTGGAATATGGCTAGTGAGACTGAATAACTGATTTTTAGTTCTTGAAAGGGTAAGTTTCTTTAAAAAAGTAATTGGAAAAACTAGGATTGGATAAAAAGAGCACAGTGGTTCTGTGCACAAAATATGTTTTGGGAACTCCAGTAGTTGGGTTTTGTTGCTAGAAATTCCTTTTACTTCAGTGTTTCAGATGTGTGAACATTAAACTGAATTCCTGTGGTTCTGGCTCTTAACACTAAAGTGTGTATAAATTAAAGCAACAAAACTAATAAAGTCCAAGTTCCCCAACATGAATGTGCCATATGATGTATTTTTATAAAATGCTTACAATGTGAATATGGTATAGAACAAGTTACTTTTTAGGTTGGCTGGGTGTGCTTACCTTGGAAAGACTCAGTTCTTTCATCACATTTCTCTAGTCACACAAATTTGATAATTTGGAAATAAACAACATTAGATTGTCTTGAGTGGAATCAATTGTGTAAGTCTGCCATTATTCATTTTTCATGAATTATGTTGGTTTATGGTAGTGTGCTTGTGATTTTATCAACATGACCTTGGATTCTGTATGGCTGTATCCTAGGTATGTAACCAAATGATCTAGAATGTGCTTGTTTTACTTATCCTCAACAAAATAATAAAATTCTTGTAGAGAGCTAATACATCTTGGGGGCAGTATCTGCAGTTTGAGAAGCACAAGTGAACAGGTGGTGATGGTGGGAATCGGATTGGGTACTGGACAGAATGGGTACAGGGGGAGAATGAATTTGGGAAAAGATGAAACTGGAAGTAGGGATAGTGGTTTAGGCTGTTGTAGTCTAGAAAAGTAATGATGGCTTGAACTAATGCTGTAGCAGGAGGTATGGAAAGGTGTTAGAGTCAATCAAGAGATATAAGTACATTTAAGTACTGATGATTGTAGAGAGACAGAACCATTGATGGTTCTGGTTCAAGCTACGGTTCTGGCTTGAGTCACTGGGGTGGAGGTCGGTAAAGAATAGGGGAAGAAGATCGAGTTTGGGGATGGGGTGAGGAAGACTGAGTTGCAATAGTTTTGTTACTTGGACTTCTGAAAGGATCTGGTGCAGCCCCAGGAACTCCCAGGTCATGCTTTGAGAACTCCTGTCATTGTGGTTTGTCATAACTTACTAGGATCGCCTAACAAGGGGCAAATAGAAGAAAATTACCTTGTCACACCATTGGTAGTGAATAAGTGAATAAATTAGTTTCATGGAGAGTAAGAAGGAACTTCCAGAAAAGTAGTAGGAGAATCAAGAAATTGTGTTATAAAAGCCTAGGAAAGAAAATTTACTTTGTAGTATCCATTGGATTTCCAAGTTAGAAGGCGTCTGGTGACCAGTTATGAGGGACCAGAAGTCTTTCTTAGAATGCCAGAAAGTTTCTGGGAAATGAGAAATTAGAAGCAAAATGTATCCTGCTGTTTTAAAGGTTTTACAATTTTGATTTATTATTTGATTGGGTAATTTGTACACAGGGTGAAAGGATAGTTGATAAAAAAAGCCTCCCTTCCCTCCCTCTACAGTCTCTCATGTGCAGTCCTCTTCCTGAGAGGAAACTGCTGTTAGTTTTGTCATGTGTCCTTCCAGAACTTCTGTGCATTTACAAACATGTATGTACAGTATATATTTTTACCCCTCTAATCATAAAAATGCTTAGACTACTTTTTTTTTTTTTCAACGTTTATTTATTTTTGGGACAGAGAGAGACAGTGCATGAACGGGGGAGGGACAGAGAGAGAGGGAGACACAGAATCAGAAACAGGCTCCAGGCTCTGAGCCATCAGCCCAGAGCCTGACGCGGGGCTCAAACTCCCGGACCGCGAGATCGTGACCTGGCTGAAGTCGGACGCTTAACCGACTGCGCCACCCAGGCGCCCCACTTAGACTACTTTTATGGAGATTGAATGAGAGGTAGAGGAGAGGAAAATATTCAAAAGAGAATGCATGACCAAGGAACACTATCATTATTGTTATTTTTCCTTTAATGGATAAAAGTGGCCAAGAGAGAACCAGTAGAGAGGCAGGTGTCCAGTCTAAGAGTCCATGCTTCAGGAGGCCCTCCAGGAACCTTTGAACTAAGTGCAGCATTTTCTGTTATGCATTTTTTGTGAGGAGAGAGTCTATTTACCATATTCTAAAGGAAAATGTAGCTGACAAAGCTAATAACCACTGTTTAGAAGCAAGAGAAGAAGCAAAGCCTTGGCAGAAGATATGAGGGACCAACTCACTTGCTCTATCTCAAGTTAGGACTTTGTTGAAGAAATTGGGGATTTTTTCAGTTATTGAAAGTAGTCCTGTAGTGGACTGACTTATTTATGTCCTCAGGACTGACTGATTTATGTCCTCAGGACTCCTGTGGTAGGATCATTCTGATTACCAGCTCCTGATAGAGCATACTATATGGTAAGAACTGCCCCTTGGGTTCTTTGTAGAATCTCTCCATCCACACTGAAAACAGAGATCTCTCATTCTTTATTCCTGGTCTTATAGAGAAAGTAACTAAAATTTTTCCCAAAGATGCTAGTGTCCTCTTCATCAGTGTATTAAGCACTTGTTGGCATGGAGTTTCTTCTGGTATCTTTCTAGTGGATATAGTTGGGAGTGAAGAGGGGCAGTGAGCAGATCATAGGTGATAAATTAACATTGCTAGGCCTTGAAGTTCTTATAAGGGATTACTGGCATCTCCCTTAAGTGTAGGCCACTGTTGAGTCCAGTTTCTGTTAATTTGAAATGAAATGGACAAAAGTGGAAGTAGAGAGCAAGTAGTTATTCTAGTAGTCTGTTGATAAATGATGATGGCCTAGACACGTGGTGGTGGAGAGAAGCAGACAGTTTTTAGATCTGTTTTGAATGTAGAATTTACAGGATTTGCTAATGATTGGGTATGGAAGATGACAGAGAAGACTCAAGTGTGAGACCTTCGTTTTTAGATGAGTGGGTGGATTGGGTTACCATTCACTGCGATCACCTTAGGAAATAATTTGTATGGGTCAATAAAATAAATCTTGAACATGCAAGGTTTGAGGTGCTTATTAAACATCCGGATGGAGATGTCACATATGCAGTTGCTATGCCAAATTGTGAGGTCTCACCTGGAAAGTCATTAGCACTTAAGCAGTATTCCAAGTAATGGGACTAAAAGAGATTGCCCAGACAAAAAGATCCAGAACCAAGCTCTGAGCAAATCCAATAACTAAAACTTGGTTACAGCAGAAGGAATCAGCAAAGTGAATTGAGAAAGAATGGCTAGTACGGTAGGAGAGATGGGAGAGGAGAATGTTTCAAAAAGAAGAGTGAGTGGTCAGTTGTATTGATGCCTAGGATGGGTTGAGTGGAGGGAAACAGAAATTTCCCTTGAATTTGGCAATATGAAGGTAAATTAATAACCTTGATTTTCAGTGGCAACAGAAGCCAGGTTGGACAGAGTTAAAAGTGAGTGAGAGATAAAATTAAGATGGACAAATCTTTTGGTAATTTTTTTTGGATAGAGAAGAGAATCACTAGATGGTAGGTGAAAGAGATGATTTGGTTAAACTCCCACCTTAAAGATTTTGAAAAGTTTAATAATAGGGTCTGTAGCAAGGTGGAAAAATCACAGACATCAAACAAGCACATTCGCAGGATGATGATGATGATGAAGAAGAAGAAGAACAACAACAACAACAACAACAACCACCACTACCATGAAACCTGTACTGGGTAGGGAGGAATGTGAAAGGGGTTAAAGAGCAGTGAGAAACCAAGAGAGTCAATGGATGGGAGTCAAAGAATGCAGAGGGCAGTTCTGAGAAAGTGAGCTGCAAGGATAGGAAGTAGGAATTGGGAGACTTGGATGCTTGATTGAGATACTGGAGATGGTGTAGTTACTAGTGTAGACAAGCCTGTGACTATAATGTTAGGTGAGTGAGGTTGGGCAGAGGAATAACAGGTCAAAGGACTCAGGATATTGGGTAGTTATCCACATGGTTTTTGAGGTCTCCCAGAATGAGGACAAGAGTTGGGATGGAGAAGAAGACTGAAATGGAAGCTAAAGTCTAGTGAATGAAGGAGAAAGGGAGCAGGGGTAGAGGGTAGTATAGCCAGATATATGAACTTCAAAGGAACTAGTGTTTTTGAAGGATCAAAAGTGGAGAAATTATTTGAGAAAAGTGGGAGAAAGGAGAAAACCTATGCCACCTCTTGGCCCTTAGATATGCAGTAGAGAGGGAGAGACGTAGGAAGGGTGGGAGGAGAGGGAGGGAAAGAGAAGTTTCATGTGAGAGGACTTGAGGCCATCAAAGGATGGCCAAGTCAGTGAATGCAGGAACTGGAGAGAACGTTTAGAGAAAATATTGAGGATATAGGAAAGTGACCCGTCATTCAAGAGTGTATGCTATGAGGATTGGGTCTGGGATGGGTCAAAAAAGTTTGAAAGCCACTGAACGGTGGGGTAGATGAGTGGGGGTGCAGAATATTACGGGGACGAGTAGTGGGTGATAGTGTATGATCTGAGAGACTTGACTGGTTATTACTGAGGAGTGTAATATGTGGTGGTATTAATTTTGGTAATTGTTAGAGCAGAGCACACAGTTGAAACATTATGGTCTGGACTCTGGGCTGACTTTGTGACTCAGGAAGACACTGGCCACATCCCACCTATAAGCATAATTTAAATAGTAATAGATGGAGTAAGTCTAGGGGCCATTTCTCTTACATTGATGATTTCAAGGCAGATAATATAGATAATTTTATTCTTAAAAATTTTTTTTAATGTTTATTTTTGAGAGAGAGAAAGAGAACAAGTGGGGGAGGGGCAGAAAGACAGGGGGACAGAGGATCCACACTGGGCTCCGTGCTGACAGCAGGGAACCCAATGCGGGGCCTGAACTCACAGACCGCAGGATCATATCCTGAGCTGAAGTCAGAAGCTTGATCAACTGAGCCACCTGGGTGCCCCAGGTGACTTCATTCTTTGCATAATAATTTTGAGATGGACGTGGTAGATAGCAATGAATGATAGTATTTTCTACCTGTTTAGCACCTTTGAGTTTAAAGCAGAAAATGAGACTAGTGAAGGCTCAGGTCTGCATAACATAAGATTTTACGTGTAATAGACATTTTGTGCATCCATTTATTCCACAGAAAACTTTTAGCACATTATATGCTTAGGCATTATCGCAGACTCTGAAAAATATGGTAAAGGAAGTTTCTGTGCTCATGGAACTTTAATTCTAGTGGTATGACAAACTAATACACAGTTTAAATATCAAGTGCTGTACTGTGAATTAATTAACAGTGGTTGAGACTGACTGGGTGGCTGTTCAGGCTGAGCAATCAGGGAAGTTTTCTCCAAGAGGAGGATTTTGCAGCTGAGATCTGAATGATTAAGTGAGCTATACAAAAACCACAAGGAAAAGCATACCATGTAAAGGGAGTAGCCAGTGCAAAATCCCTAAGGCAGGATACATTAAGCCTGTGAGAGCAGAGTAGGCCACTGTGGCTGGAGTTTAGTGCAAGGGGAAGGCATCCTCGGTGAGGTCAAGGCAGCAGACAACCTAATCACGGCTTGTCAAGCTGGCATAAGGAATGGTATGGAATGCTATTTTCGGACTCCAGATAGGGAGCAATAGGATTGCTTTGGCTGCTGTGTGGAAAATGTAAAGTGCAGAAGTAGGAGTCAGGGGCCAGTGCTCATTCAGGCAGGAATGATGGTGACGTGGACAGTGTTTAATGAGTGAATAAAGGAGGGAAGGATCAGAGCAAAGGCCTCTTTAGTCCTAGAACTGTTTAGTATTCTCTTGTTCAAAGCACTTCTAATTTTCTCATTGCAGGAATGTCCTTAATAATAGATACCTATTTATCTTTTGCTAATAAATAACCTTTAGCTAATAAATGAAGATAAGGTATCAGTTAACAACATTGATCCATTTTTTTGGCTAATTTGAGCAGATACAATTGATCCTGAAACACAGGTTGGACTGTACAGGTCCACTTATATGCAGACTTTTCTTTGATAAATACAGTGCAATACTATACATGTATTTTCTTTTCCTTATGATTTTCTTAATAACATTTTCTTTAGCTTTCTTTGTTGTAAGAATACAGTATGTAATACATACAACATAGAAAACATGTATTAATCAACTGTTTATGTTATCCATAGGACCTCTGGTCACAGGCCATAAGTAGTAAGGTTTTGGGGAAGTCAAAATTATATATATGTGTATATATATATATGTTATATATGTATATATATATGTGTATTTTCGACTGTGTGGCAGTTAGGTGCCCCTCACCCCCACATTATTCAAGGGTCATCTGTATTTAGATATTGATTGGATAAAGATTGCTAGGGAGCAAAAAGCGAACAGAAGAACTTTACATGTTAGCAAATAGACTTACTGATGAGAATAGTCTCTTCAGTATGATATTAGGTTTATGTTGTAAGTTAGTGCCTTCAGATCTATCCAAATATGATAGAGCCTTTTGAGAGGGCTGGGCTTGGATTTCATGCTAATAATGTAGGTAGATTTGGAGTCATAGTAGCCTATGCTTTGGCTTTGGCAAGATTTATTTTGGATGCCCAGGTTTTTTTGTTGGCAATTGAGGTCTATTTCACTGAGTTTTATAAGTCCTGAAGAGTTCCCTGACATTGTAGACTGTAAGTCGGTAAGAGAAGCCCTACAGCAAATGATTTGTGTGACTATCTCCACCATTCTTCCAAGGATGTGTATACAGTTAGTGCCAACCCAGATGTAAAGGAGATAATGAATTCCACACAGTACGTGGCCTAGTTTGAGTAGAGCTGCTCTTCAGTATTTGGTTGAAACTCATTTCTGTCTTTTGTTGTAAGTTCTTTAATGACCTCATATTAACTAAAACTGCAAGAAGTTATTTTTCAAGTAGAACTCCTCAAAACTTGTTTTCAGTGATGAATTTCAGTCCCCCACCTCTTCAATTAACTACAAGTATAAGTCCTTTTTAATGAGCTCAAAATGTAGTCTGTCTCCTCTTTTTAATATCTCATTGATCTCCTTAAAAAAGAATCTTGCTCTTAGCAAATTATACTAAGTGGATTTTCAGTACAAAATCGTAGATCCCAGATATTTTTTCTTTATTTTTTGTAAAAGCCTATGAAGTTTGCAGAACTTTGTGAATGTATTTTTTAAAAACCCACTGAATTGTACACTTAAAAATGGTGAATTTTATGGTGTGTGAATTATATACCATTTAAACGAAATCAAAGATTGTACAGCAGTTTGCATTATTGGCTTTTGATTTTGTGGAAAGGCACGAAGTATAGGCTACTGTACATATTCTGGAACAAAATGAAATTATTTTTTTGATGATATTCTTGGTTTGCTCTAAATGTACCTCTCAGGCTCCCCTCTTTGTGAACCAGGGAATGGCTTTTCTCCTGAAAAAGCTTAATAGGTTTAAGTTCCTAATTTTCAGTAGCATGCTCAAAAACACATTAATGCTAATAATAGAAAGAGCAGGTATTTATTCAGAATTGACATACCAATGTGGCCATAAAACCTACAGCTGTTTTGTTGTCTTCTCCCAGAATGTAAGCTCTGAGGCAGGGATTTTTGTGTTTTGATGATAACTGTATACCTAGCATACAGTCAGTGCCTGGCACGTAGTAGGCACTCAGTATTTGTTCAATGACTGGATGAAAGCAGCATTATACATGCATTATCTTGTGTGATCTTTGTAAGAATCTTATGAATGGTTATTGTTATCATCCTCATTTACAGATGAGGAAAGTGATCCCAGAAAAACAAAGTTCTCAAATTGGGGCATGAATATTTCTTGGGGGATGTACTATATGGAAAGCCATGGAATTAAAATGATGAATGAAACTTGGAAGTATCAGTTTTATTTGAGCATTTTGGGTAGGTAGAGCAACATTTTTTACATTAAAACATGGCTAATTTTTAAAAGTGCAAAATTTGCAAGGATTTTAAAGGTGAAATGAGTCCTTTTGGTTCTTGTCATAGAATATGTACAACTTTGAACTGTCATTCAGTTTTATTTCAAAGCTAGGCTGGAAAAAGTGGTATTTAGAATATATAAGTTCCTGCTGTTCAAAACTATGCTGTGTAAAGGCTTCCATAGTACACACAACATGCATGGTTTTAAAGGAGTGTTTCTGTATTCTTAACTTCTAGAAGTATACTCTTTCATGTAGTGGACCTGAGCATGCCCCGGGATGGAGGTACAAACTCTTTTTTCCCCAGTTGCCCTTTTGTAGTCCACCTTCTCCCATTTTACAGAAGAGCATACTTTTTGCTAGCCTGTCGTATTACCATGGTGCAAAATGTTTGATCTCCAGTAAAGGAATAATTTGAAATACTGGTGTCGATGCCGAGAAAATGAATTACTTGGTAACAGTCAAGACTTTCTGTCGGTAAAGTTCTTTGTCTAAAATTTACAGAGCACTTTATGTAGACTTCGATTATTAAAAATTTTTGATGGTTCACTATGCGATATTTTGACATATAACTCAAAAGAAGTTCAAAGAATTGACTGAGAAGAAAACTCATTCTATTTACTCATTTATGCAAATAGGGTTTCTTGCTGTTACATCTACAAAAAATGAAGGATAGGAATGGAATTGGTACTAAATCTTGGGCCTATTCTAGCATCTGTCCCAGCCCATGAAGTTATTAAAAAAAAAAATTTTTTTTTTAACATTTATTTATTTTTGAGAGGCGGAGAGACAGAGCATGAGCTGGGGAGGGGCAGAGAGAGAGGGAGACACAGAATCGGAAGCAGGCTCCAGGCTCTGAGCTGTCAGCGTAGAGCCCAACGCAGGGTTCGAACCCATGAATTGCAAGATCATGACCTGAGCCAAAGTTGGACACTCAACCGACTGAACCACCCAGGTGCCCTGAGGTTTTTTTTTTAAATAAAAAATTCTCTTATTTAATGCATCTAACTTTTATCTTACTCATTAACATGTAATTTACTATTTAGGGGCAGTTATATACTAGTGATGTAGTAAAGCAAAAGACATTTTTTAACCACTAAGTACTTTATGGTCACAAAAAGTAAAAAAAATAATCTCATGACATATATATAATCAACTAAAGGTTTTCAAGTTTAAAAGAGGAAATAACTTTGGGAATGGAATTATTAGCTCAAAGAGAAAAAGGAGTGAAACAAAATGTGTACTTACTGAAAAGTTTGTTCATGTATAAGTGGTTGATGGTGAATATATTTAGATTGTTAGATACATTGTAAAGTGATAGGTTTATTAAAGTGTCAGTACTTAAAATGGTAGTAAGTGCATTCTTTGCAATCACTTACATTACAGTTTGAAATAGTCTTGATGTCAGCTTTGAAATGTAGGTGAGATATATAATTTCAAAAATTTTTTAGCTGGTAGGAATGCAAAAATGTTTGAAAATCACCCGTTTATAAAACACATGCTCTTCCTCCACCTCTTTAATTATCCTCTTTTCTAGCCTCAGTCAAGTTAGACCAACCAAAAGGCGACATGGTAATTAGATCACACGGGTGCTTAGTCCCTTTAAGAATCACCTTCACCAAGTTTCCTTTAAATTTTATATTCTTGGCTTTTATGGAAGGCCACTGAAAAAGAAAAAGCATTTGAAATTTGCTTAGTTTTGTTGTGATGTTAGTGTCTCTAATTTTTTTTTTTCTAGATTTAATACTAGGACAGCTTTGTTTCCCTTATTAATTGATATACTTCCTTCTCTCTGACCTGATATCTATATAATTTAATGTTTCTCTTTTCACCCGGGATCCTAAAAATTTCAGATCCACTTTTGATGCTCAGCTCTAGTATTGATCACTATTAATCTTTTCAAAAGGAAATTTGTTTTCTCCCTGTCGCTGATTTTTTAAAAATTAATTTTTATTGTGTGTTCTTTCTGAATGTACAAAGATCCTTTTCAGAGATACTTATTGGAAAGGGATGAAGTAAACATTTTTTTAAAAATTAAAAAGATTTGTTTTTGTGTTCCTTCCAGCACCTAAGAGGAAAGAATAGTCTCAAAAATTACATGAGTTATTTGAGTATTTCCACCCTAATATACACATTATTATAAAATACATTAAATTTTGGTTTGAGGGTTAGCCTGTATACTGAGATTAATCAAGGTTGGAAACTTTTTCTAATAATTAGAATGTGTGTTTGCAAGTTTAATTTTGTGATATAAGAAACTTCTGCTTTACTTTTTCGTATGCTGAAAGGGAAGATTACAATGATAAGAGTAGCCTTAATCTTGTCCCATTAAAAAAAAGTGTTTGCTTGGGGCACCTGGGTGGCTCAGTCTGTTAAGTGTCTGACTCTTGATGTCCACTCATGTCTTGATCCCAGGTTCGTGTGATTGAGCCGCGTGTCGTGCTCGCGTTGAGCATGGAGCCTGCTTGGATTCTCTGTTTGTCTGTCTCTCTCTCTCAAAACAAAAAACAAAACCAGTGTTTGCTTTATAATTCTTAAGTTTATGGCAGATTGGTAGTTATTTAGAAGGATTCAGACACACAGCTGGGCATAAACAGTGACTCTTTGGCACTCTTCAGGTGAGAGTGGTAATAAAATTTACTGTTTTTGTGACAGTTTCTGGGAAAACCAGTTAGTCCAGTTTTTCAGATTACATGCTACTGTTTTGGAATACAAAATTCATTAGTGAAAAATTCTGTCTTCTGAGCTTTCAAGCTGGGTAAAAGGAGAAAACATAATAAAAACCAAAGTAAGATCAAGAGAGAAGTAATACAGCATACTCTTGAAAAATCTCTTACTCCCAGTGAGGAATGCACTACCTCATCAGTCAATGGGAATTGCGTATTTTGAATATTTGTAGCCAGCTTTTTCTTCTAATTTTTACTTATTACACCAAAAACATGTTAATGAAAAAAACAACAACAACCTTCCCATTGTAGAACCAATAGTTTCATATGTTTCATGCTTCCTTCCAGTCTTTGTGGATTCAGGATTCATTTAGAAGTAGTCCCTGCTGTCTCTAGTCATCCTTTGTAACAAGGGGAATCTTAAGAGGCTCCACTGTTTGTGCATACAAACAGTTGCAACATATTTCTGTGTCCATTGATGCCATCTTGTTCTAATACCAGCTGAGCACATCGTTCTTTATTAAAGAATGAAAACATGAAAAACCAAACAGGGTATTGTTTAGTGATCTATACTAGTTATAACTAGTGACAGGAAAAGTTCTCCGTGAGCTTCTTTAGGATAAAATATTGACTATTTCATAGTTTGGGTGGCTTCACTTATGGCCTCAGAATGCTCTAGATGTCATAAATCAGAGGTGTCCAAACCTTCTGTGCATCACAGAATTACTAGGAGAGCTTTTAAAAATATACCTTCCTAGGCTTCACACTTTTAAAGATGGCATCCTAAGTGGTAATTTTGCAGCCTGTCAGTCAAATTTGCTCACTTTTAAATCAAAGTTTTTGAAAATATATCTACAAAGATAAGAAAGCTAAATACCTAAGGAATAGTCTTATTTAAGACGAGTATGTCTCGGGGCGCCTGGCTGGCTCAGTTGGAAGAGCAGGTGATTCTTCGTCTTGGGGTTGTGGGTTAGAGCCCCAAGTTGGGTGTAGAGATTGCTTAAAAAAAAAAAAAAAAAAACAACTAAATAAAAAAGAAGACTATATCTCCTAAAGGTAAGCACATACATTGGGGGAAAATTGAATAAGATAAAGGAATGACAAGTACATACAGAGAAGAAGGGGTGGAGGGAACGAAGGTGGAGAGGGTGGTGATGGAGACATATTTAGTAGTGGGTCCAAATCCTACTGTAATTGTGATAATTGTTACTTTATTTTGATGCTTACCTTTCTAGGCCTTGATAACATTCCTTAAGCAGAGTTCACAAACCTCAACACTTATAGGCCTCAGACAGGTAATGCAAATATGAGTTGTTGAAGAATTTTGCTAAAGGAGAACCTTGACACCTCTTGTGAGCAGCTATACTAATTAATTATGGCCTCTTGTGGCCAAATCAAGTCTGGTATTTCTAGATCTTTGAGTTTTAAAGCGAAGTAGAATCTGGGTTTTATGTGATATCTCCGTATTTGCAGATGTTGGCTCATTTATTAGACACTAAAAACTGAACGAAATACATTTATGGGTTAAACTTCATCCTCCTGCAACCAATTTGCAAATCTTTGTTTTAGAGTAGTCATTCTGCAAGTGCTTCCTGGAGCAGTCAGCATCACCTGAGACCTTAATAGAAATGCAAATTCCCAGGGCCTACCTCAGATCTCTACTGAATCAGACTCTCTAGGAGTGGGGCCCAGGAATCTGTGTTTTAATGAACCCTCTGTGTGGTTCTGATGTGTGGTGAAGTTTGAGAACCAGTGTTTTGGAGTCTGGAAGTTGATAACACAATTTTTATCTGGGGATAGTTGTAAAGACAGAAGTTCATTGAATATCCTGCAGATTTATCAAGTATATTTCTATATAAAAAATATCGGGTATGTTGTCTTCAGATACAGATGGCCTTTTATATGTTTTTTGCCAGAATCAGAACCCACAATGATTAAATCACATTTTCTTCTTTTTGTCCCCCCCCACCTTCCTTGCCCCTGTATACCCCATGGTTAGAGCCTTGCAAATGAACTTAAAAGGAGCTCTGTGCCACGTTTTGACTTCACTAGAACACATCTTAGATTTTATTTACTGATTGATTAAAAGTAGGGGGATGGGTTAAATAGGTGATGGGGATCAAGGAGTGCCCTTGTGAATTGAGCACCAGCTATTGTATGGAAGTGAAATGCTGTATTTTACACCTGAAACTAATATTACACTGTTAAATAACTAGAATTTGAATAAAAACGTAAAGTAATGGATAATTAATTAATAAAAAAGAATTCAAATTATATTTATATGTAATATTTATTAACAAAAACATGCTTATATTCACAGGGTAAACCAGACTTGAATACAACATTGCCAATTAGACAAACCGCGTCAATTTTCAAACAACCAGTTACCAAAGTCACAAATCATCCTAGTAATAAAGTGAAGTCAGACCCACAACGAATGAACGAGCAGCCACGTCAGGTAAGGATCTACTTGGTTCTCCAATCTTATTTGTCAGACAATTCTGGTATTTTTACCAGACATAGTTCAAGTAAACCGGTTAAAATGGAAAATATTTGGAAAGAAAATTGTTTTATGTTCCTAGGCTATTACATGAATGCTGGAGAATAAGTCTAATAATATTTAGGTTAAATGTTTTAAGAAAAAAGTTAATTAAAAATGAATCTAAATTAATATTATGGACTACATTTTTGTGTTTTTGTGTGGTAATGTACATCAGATTTGCTTTTGCTAATCTTAGTTTAGATTATCTTTCCAGGGATAATATTTCCTAGGAGGCTGAAGCATGCAGTTTGTGTTGCTTAGTTTAAAAATATTTTCGATTTTATAGAAACTACTTTTCTGATTTCTTATTATATGACAGCCATCCCTCCCTTTTTGAAAAACAATTAAATAAACTTTGTCAATATGGTATATTGTCCTGTGACTTCCATTTTTGCAGAAATTCAGTTTAATAAATTTCTCTTTCTTTATGGCTTCAAACTGTATGGCACCAGAATCTGTTCTTAGGAAAAAAGTATTATCTGAAAGGCCTCCCTGCTGTTTAATAATGCCATATAGCCAGGGGAGGGAGACTTGATAAAATGCGTACCTTTCCAAGTAACCTTGCTTATTCATTCCCTAATTGTGGTCAAAAAGTTTAGGTACTTCGGGAATTTTTAGTAGCAATTGGGGTGAGGGAGTGGAGGGAGAAACATCTGTGCATATTTTTTCTCTCCTTTCTCTGCCTCCTCCCACTTACAGATTAGAAATGCTGATTTACCTACGACGATTATCTTTTGCTCTCATATTCCCCGTTTAGATGCCTCACTCCACCTTTTCATTTGAATTTTGTTTTTCACTAGTCCCTCAAGTGTCTCATCTCCAGACTTCATAAAGGATTGGGCCAAAACTTTCAGACAGTTGCTCTAGAAGAAACTACCTAAAGAAATTCAGTTCCCACATCCTCTGTAGTGTTTTTTCCTCTTCAGGTGAGCCAGGAAAACAGAAGATATTTGGAGCCACATTGGATCAGCATCTTGCTATAGATGTCTCAAGATTTGAAGTTCTAAACTTGCTTTACTGTTGGTCCCCAAGAGATTCAACAGGGGCCATGTAAGTGTATCACATCCAATATAAAAGATGCGTACCTGCATGTGCCTTTAGGCTCTTGTCACCACTTAGGTTTTCTTTGGGCCATTCAGCATTCTGTGCCAGGCTTTTCCCTTCTGTTTTACTACTGCACCCAGTGAGAGTCACCACACCGCTGGTAGTGTTAGTATACTCATTACAACAGGGAAGGAATTCTGCCATTCTGAACTTTGCCCACCTTGATAAAGCCATTCCCCGATTATGTTCTTTCTTAGATACTGTCTAAAGTCTTGAACATCTTGTCCTTTGGCATTTTGGTGATTTTTAAATCATTTCCTTGTAAAGATTTTTATCAATTGAAATTTTTCAAAGTTTATATGTGGGTAAGACAGTTTGCTTCAAAAAGCTCGAAAGATAAAGGAAGTGGAATAACTGTTAATAATAGTTTCATATTGGAAATTTGAGTTACCTTATTGAGAATAGGTAGTAGATGGATTTTATCCTCATCTTTTCTTTGCCAAGTCATTCTCAATATAGTCTCTAAACCCAAATATTTTAAAGACCAATTGAGTAGCAAATTACGATTATTTAAACAGTAATTCTTTTCTGTACCTAAGTTCAGTCACAGATTTTAACAACTGTAGTAATTGTATTTACTGGGTGTTTACCTGGCTGTAGGGGACACTGGTAACGGAGATTTTTAAAGCTGAAATAATCAGGTTAGCTGCTCCTTATTCACTGATACATTGAGTAGTTTTACATTTCCCTCTTTTATTAAAGTTTCTGAGATTGTTCTCAAATGAAAAGAATATACCAAAAAAAGCTAAATCCCACCTCCTTCCCCTGCCCCCACCCCCAAATCTTATATCATTTTCAACTCAGATCTTTTGAGGATTTTATCTTCCTTTTTGCTTGCATAGACGAGAAGTTTTAAAATTATTTAGGAGGTTACTTCCTCAAAAGTTTGAACTGTTTCTTACTTTATCCTCACATCACCTGGTGGTTTTTGCTGGGTATTTTTGATTATACCAAGACATTAGTTGTCTTTCCCCCAGCTTTATCTTCAACATAAGAATTGAGGGAATATTTGACTACTGTCTCACTAATGGGATTTCAAAATAAAGGACAGGGCGTTGGGCAGCTATAGGAAAATAGAGACAACTTCTATATTATTGTTTGAGAAATCATAATCTGTCATTCTGACTATTTCATTTTAGATTCAGGCTTTTTAGTAAAGGAAAGATGCTGATTTAAGTTATATTTTGGTGTATATATGTCAGATACGTGCTAATCAACTATTGTTGAGGAGGTGGTTGACAAAAAAAATAAAACATGTAGGCAAAAATAATTCTTCCACTGTGCTTTCACACAGCCTGGTTGAACTAGATCGGCAGTATGAATTGCCACATATTCCATTTGGAGAACTTCTTTTGATCATCCAGTAAATAAACTAGACAGAGTGGTTTCTGTTTTTGAGATAGATATAAATGTTTTTGTTTCTTAACCGTGTCGCAGTCTTTTAATAAAGTATTCAATCTAGTGGTATTGTAATACTTAGAGACCTAGGACTGGGATTGGATTTTTGGATCTTAACTAGGTTCTACGTTGGATAATTTGAAGTGATTAGTTTACATGTGATGCAATCACAGAAATGAATAATTCTGTCTTATGTGACAAACATCCTATGCCCGTATCTTTGTGTGGCTGTCTGATTTGATTTCTGTAAAATATATGAATTATAAATTTCTAGTGTATTGATTCCTTGAAAATACCTTAGCTTTAAAATTGCAAATTAGGGTATGTAAGCAAAAGTGCATTAAATGGAATTCAGCAATAATATCTGCCTATAATTAAAACCTAGTTATGATAGGATAGGTAGACATATATACACACTATCAGCATATTTGATAAGTGCTTGTCTTTCCCTTAGATTAAACAGAAATCTGGAGTGGGGTGGGGAAACTCGACCAACTATAAGACTATTATCCCAAATAGTAAGATCATTGAAATGTTCTTATTTGGTCATATATATAAAACACCTCCAAAAATCTTTTTAATATGACATAATTATGATTTTGCTGTTAAGGCTGTCTTTCCTAGCTTTCTCCCCTCAGTATATGAAGAACTCACATTTCTGTTTCCTTCTCATTTCTTTGATCCTGTCATCTTTGATATTTTCTGGTCTCTCACCTTTTCTTTTATCCTCAACTCAAAGAAACTTCATTTTTGAGCCATTACTTCTTCCTTTTAATTATTATATTATAGGATGCTCATAGGCTGGAGGTGTTTTTGATAGTCTTTGAATATTAATTACATTTCTTCACTTTTTTTAACCAAAAAATAAATATTTAAGAATTAGCAAAAAAGTGGATTTAAATGTTCTATTTGATCCTAGATTTTTTCCTTTTATTTGCTAATTCTTCTTTCAAAAGATATGAAATTTTCTTTTACTCCCTTCTAGAAGTCAGCCTTTTTTTTTTTTTTTAGAATGCTTTTTTCCCAGCTTTATTGAGATATAATTGACACACAACATTGTCTAAGCTTAAGGTCTACAACGTGATGATTTGATACACATATACATTGCAAAATGATAACCACAATAAGGTTAGTTAACACATCCATCACTTCACATAATTGCCATTTTTGTTGTGGTGGTGGTGGTGAGAACATTTAAGATCTTTCTTAGCAACTTTAAAGAATACAATACAGTATTGTTAACTATAGTCACCATGCTGTGTATTAGGTCCCCAGAACTTACTCCTCTTATAACTGGAAGTTCATACCCTTTGACCAACACCTGCCCATCTACCCCCACACCTGGCCACCACCAATCTACTCTTTGTTTCTAATAGTTCAGCTTTTTTAGATTCTACATATAAGTAAGATCATATATGTCTTTCTCTGCCTGGCTTACTTCACTTAGTATAATGCCCTTGAGATTCATCCATGTTGTCAGAAATGGCAGGATTTCCTTCTTTTTTATGGCTGATAATATTTCTTTATCCATTCACCCATTGATAGACACTTAGATTGTTTCCATGTCTTGGCTATTGTGAATAATATTGCAGTGAACATGGGAATACAGATATCTCTTCAAGACAGTAATTTCATTTCCTTCGGATATATACTAAGAAGTGGGATTGCTGGATCAAATGAGAGTTGTATTTTTAATTTTTTGAGAAACCTCCATACTGTTTTCCATAGTAGCTATGCCAGTTTACATTCCCAGCAGTATACAAGTGTTCTCTTTCCTCCACATCCTTGCTAGCATTTAATATCTCTTGGCTCGTTGATAGTAACCAAGAATGGATATTTTAAAATATGTTAGAAGAAACTTTTAAGATGAAGTTAAATTTTAAAAACATATACACTTTAAAGACATTGTGTATGAAAAGTTTGTAAAATATTTCAGTGTTTAGTTACCATAACCTAGGAAATTACTCTTCATTCTAGACATTCTAAGAGCATTTACTTTTTCGTAACCTTGAAAGGTTATTTCTAGTATAGACTTGTTTTAGTTTTTTTATGATTGAGAAATAGAGAAGCTAAAGCACAGAGTTCCGTGGAGGATGTTATATTCCTTTTCTCTAGACAAAAAATTAGCTTCCTGGGCAGAGGAAGTGGATGACGTGTTGTCCTGAAATACTTAAAAGCATTATTCTGGGTGGTGTAGGAGGAGAGGTGCCGTAGACAAAGGATCAAATAAATAGTACAGACATATGCTATAGGTGTTCCAGAAGGTGATTTTACTGTGGCTAGGGTGGTTGGGGAAATCTTTAGAAGAGATACAGGACATATGCCGGACGTTGCAGATTGAGTGGGATTTAGAAAAGCAGATGGGAGGGCGAGGACATTCCAACTAGGGAGAGTAGTGTTAGCAAAGCTATTGTAGTGGGAATGGGCAGGGAATGAAAAGACAAGTTGTTTGCAGATCAGGGTTTTCATGGGAAGTAGTGGGAGCTGAAAATGTTGTAGCGCGTTTCCTTAAGTGCCAATCTTTACAAATTTTAAAAAATGTTATAATTTCCTATATTTATAAGAGAAAGATATTTGGGATAGACAAAAAAATTCTCATCATTCCTTTTTTGTAATTCAGTTACAGTATTTTAGTATTTTATATGTATATATATTTTAATTTTTTTAATGTTTATTTTTGAAAGAAACAGAGTGTGAGCGAGAGAGGGACAGAGAGAGGGAGACACAGAATTCGAAGCTGGCTCCAGGTTCTGAGCTATCTGCACACAGCACGACACAGGGCTCAAACCCATGAACCACAGGATCATGACCTGAGCTGAAGTTGACACTCAACCGACTGAGCCACCTAGGCGCCCCAGCATTTTTTATATTTTTTCAATCTTTTAATGCATCTTTTGATGATGTGTATGGGTATATATATATATATATATATATATATATGCATGTATATATATACACACGCGTATATATGTACATATGTACACACACAAACACACATGCTTAATATTTATACATACCATTATATACAATTTTAGCCATATTTTATATAGTTTATGTGCTATAACTTTATAATTAATTTATATTATTCCAACAACTGTGTATTATGCTAGCATATGATTTACTTAATCATTTTCATATTGTTATTTTTATTTTTCACTATTGTAGGTAGTACTCCAGTGAGTATCTTTATATAGATAAGATCCTTCCTATATCTTACATTGTTTCATCAGACTAGATTCCCAGAAATACAATTAGTATGAATGTCTGTGAGTTTTGACTCACATTGGCAAGTTGATTGCCAAAAGGTTGCACCAATTTAAAAGTCTGCGGACGGGGCGCCTGGGTGGCTCAGTCAGTTAAGCGTCCGACTTCAGCTCAGGTCACGATCTCACGTTCCGTGAGTTTGAGCCCCGCGTCGGGCTCTGGGCTGATGGCTCAGAGCCTGGAGCCTGCTTCTGGTTCTGTGTCTCCCTCTCTCTCTGCCCCTTCCCCGTTCATGCTCTGTCTCTCTCTGTGTCAAAAATAAATAAACGTTAAAAAAAAAAATTAAAAAAAAAATAAATAAAAGTCTGTGGACAAGTTATGTGCATTCCAGTTTTAGCTTTTCTTCATTGTCACTGTGTATTATCAGTGCTTTCTCTTGTTGGTAGCTCAGTGTATAAAAATGGTATTTCATTTTAAATTTTCACTTATTTGAATACTTCTGAAGTTGAACAAACTAGAGCATTTGTGTTTAACTTTGCAAATGAGAAATGTTTAGAGGATTTTGAACAAGGGAGTAGCTTTTTTTTTTTTTTTTTACCCCTCTGAACTGAATGTGAGCATATCTCCTTGTGGCCTAAAGCTAATGCCAGCGTCTGTACACCCCAGACACATTCCCCCTACCTTGTCAGACATCTCACTCGATGGATTATGTCATACGTATGTTTCACTGCAACTTCTCTCGCGAAACTGGGTTCTTCCCAAAAGCTTTTAAATATACACAGATCTTCCTCATTTTAAAAAGGTATTCATTTTACTCTGTGTCCCTTTTGCAATTTGTTTTCTCTTTTCCTTTTACAGTACAACTTCTTGGAATTGTGTGTATTTAATATCTACCTTACCTCTTAGTTTTGGTATCTCTGAAACACGACTTTTGTTCCCACTGCCCCGTGGATGTCTATTATCAAGACTGCTGATGATCGCCATTAAATTGGATGGACAAATTTCCACCCTTAGATTGCAGTACTTAACCTGCTCTAGCTAGGCACTGTGACTACCTTACCTTCTGAAATACTCTTTTATTCTGTAATGCTCTACTCTCTTGGTTTTCCTCCCTTTTTGTTTTTTCTTATTCCCTTTCTTAGGTTCCTTTTTCTCTACCCATCTTCCCAGGGAAAACTGTGCATTCTTCTTTGTATGTAAAGCCTGTGCAGATGATTTCATTCATTCTCATGGCTTCTGTTGTCATCTGTATGTTAATGATTTCCAAGTCTCTATGTCTTCATTCTGAGCTCCAGTTGTTTGTATCTCTCCATCTACTAACATTATTTGCTTGCAAGTCTTACCAGCACTTGTGATTCATCTTGTGTAATCTCCATCATCCTATTTAACCGGCCCTTTCTTTTCTTTCTTTTTTTTTTTTTTTTTAAATTTTTATTTATTTTTGAGACAGAGAAAGAGCTTGAATGGGGGAGGGTCAGAGAGAGGGAGACACAGAATCTGAAGGAGACTTCAGGCTCCGAGCTGTCAGCACAGAGCCCGACGCGGGGCTTGAACTCACGTACTGTAAGATCATGACCTGAGCCGAAGTCGGATGCTTAACCGACCGAGCCACCCAGGCACCTCCGGCCCTTTCTTCTATGTGCTTTGTTTATCTTAGTGAAAGTACCACTGTCCACTCAGCTGCCTAAGCCAGAACCTGAGCATCATCCTAGACTCTTCCCATCGTTTACCCTAAACCTCTGATTAGCCGACAAGTCCAATTGACTCTGTCTCCTGAATATTCACTTGCTCCATCCCTGTACCAGGTAAATGTCATTTCGTCTCATCTCTTTGCTTCTTATTCTCTTCAATTTATTCTTCATATTGCATCCAGAAACTCCACCTGACACGAAGATCTGACAGTGTTACTCTTCCCAAAAGCTTTCAATGATTCCTATAAGGTTTTAGGAAAAAAACCCCTAAGTATGATGTACAAAGTCAAAACACCTAACATGACTTACAAAGTCCTTCATGATTTGGCTTTTGCTTATCTTTTTGGCTTCACTTTCTTTTCTTGTTCTACATGTGAATCACATGAAAGTTTTTGCAGATTTTTGAACATGCTATTGATTCACTCCACTTCATGGCCGCCTCCTGCCCCTGCATCCCCTGGTCATATTTCATCCTGCTTTCTTTCCTACATTTAATTATCTATATTCTACTCCTCCCTCAAGTGTGAACTTAGATATCACTTTACCTGTTTCGAAAACCTCTAACTGATCAAGTCTGGGTTTAGAGATCCTCCTTAGGATCTCTCCCTTCTCCTTTTCTGATCCAACTGTATTAATTACTCATCACTTTATCCACAATATCTCCATTATGTCAGTGTTTAATATGCATTTGTTGACTCAATGAATTAATTAGTGAATTTTTTTAAATTAAAAAATCTTTAATTGAGCCTTCAACCTGTGCCAGGCCCTTACCCAAGTAGTAGGGATAGTTCAGTGAACAAAATAACAGCCCCTGATCTCATGGATCTTACCTTCTACTGTAATAGGAAGAGAGACAGACAAATATGTACATAATGTACCATGGTATGATAAGTGCAGTGAAAAAAAAACACATAATATATGGCCTTCAAAAGCAGAGAAGTATGGAGGAGAACATTCTAGACAGAGGTCTTAATTTGGTTATTGTATGTAATATAAAGAATGACTTAAGGCTCGGAAAACACCAAGAAGCTATAGGAAATTAGGGCACAAATGATAAGATCTGCTTCATGCTGGTCATAAAGTAATGGATGAAATTTGTTGACTGTTCAGCGGTGCTTATGAGAAGAGTCTTAGAGGGGCGCCTGGGTGGCTCAGTTGGTTGGGCATCTACTTGGGCTCAGGTCGTGATCTCACTGTGGGTTTGAGCCCCGCGTCGGGCTCTGTGCTGACGACTCGGAGCCTGGAGCCTGCTTCAGATTCTGTGTGTCTGTCTGTCTCTCTCTCTCTGCCCCTCCCCCACTTGCGCGCACATGCTCTCTCTCTCTCTCTCTGTCTTTCAAAAGTAAAATAAAAAATTTTTAAAAAAGTCTCAGAATTTAGGTAACTGGGAGAATGTTGTCACTGACAGGAATACGGAAATAATTGAGGCGGGTAGCTCATGGTGGTAGATGAGTACCTAGTTCTCTCTCTCTGCTCTCGTGTTCCCAACATAGTGTATCACGTTTTTAGTTAAATAGGTCAAATAGTCAGGGTTTACATTATTATGACTGGAAATATTCATGGGTAGGGCAGATAATGCCCAGTCATCATCTGAACGCTTTCATAATTTGTTGTTGTTAATCTTAAGAATTGTATGCTAGGTTTCTTTATAGTTGATCGTCTCTAATGCATCAGTACTTCTGCCACATGCCCATCAATCATATTTTTCTTATGCTGAAATCCATGGCATTCCTTGCTGTGTTTTTCCTAAGTCCCCTCTACCCCACTTGGGCTGAATTTGTTCTCTGGTCCTGCCATGTAGCTGCAGCTCCGGGGATTTCCTTTGCTGCACTTCTGCGTTGGAATTTTCTGGATTTCTGTCTTCCTCTGTCTTAATATATACCTTCTGCTGTAACTAATCCTCCAGTACCTTTCTCATAAAATATAGTGGGAGGTAAAGGTTTTGAGAATCTGCACATTAGAAATAACTTTATTCTGCTTGGATGCAGTCTGGTTTGACCCAGCATCATTGACTGAAAAGTGCATTATTTTTCATTGCTCTGCATTGTCAAAATGCAAATGTGTAAAAGTCTTATGAAAGTTTTTGGACTCCCAGTTCTATTTTTGGTCTGTGTACATGTGAGTCAATTTCTACACTCAGTTCTTTTTCATTGGTCTGTCTTTTCTTTTCCAGTACCTCACTGTTGTCATTATTATAGTTTCATAAGAATTCTTGATACTTGGTCGTATGCATTTCCAGCTTTGTTAGTCTTGGTTCAGGATTATCTTGGTTAGTTTTGGCTCATTGCATTTCTACATACGTTTTAGACTTACCTTGTCCAGTCTTTTTTTTTTTAGCGTGTATCTATTTTTAAAAAAAATTTTTTTTTCAACGTTTATTTATTTTTGGGACAGAGAGAGACAGAGCATGAACAGGGGAGGGGCAGAGAGAGAGGGAGACACAGAATCGGAAACAGGCTCCAGGCTCCGAGCCATCAGCCCAGAGCCCGACGCGGGGCTCGAACTCACGGACCGCGAGATCGTGACCTGGCTGAAGTCGGACGCTTAACCGACTGCGCCACCCAGGCGCCCCAAACGTGTATCTATTTTTGAGAGGCAGGGTACCAGCAGGGGAGGGGCAAAGAGAGAGGGAGATGCAGAATCCTAAGCAGTCTCTGGGCTCCGAGCTGTCAGCACAGAGCCCGGCATGGGACTCGAACTCACGAATTGTGAGATCATGACCTGAGCCGAAGTCGGATGCTTAACCGACTGAGCTCCCCAGGTGCCCCAGATCTTACATATTTTTAAATGATTTCTAGATATTTGGTGTATTTTGATACTACTCTAATTGATTAGGTTAATTTCTTTAATTTTCTAGTTGTCTGTTGCTAATATGTAGAAATAAGCTGATTTTGCACATTATACTGATTTATCTTTCTAAATTCACTTATTAAGTAATCAACGAGTCTCTTCAACTTTATACATGAAGAAACATGGTCATCTGCAAATGAGAGTTTTATTTATTCCCTGCTGACCCTTAAACATTTGTTTGTTTGTTTTTTGTCTTATTTCACTGGCTAGGACTTCCAATATGATCTTGAATAAGAGTGATAACACGTATCCCTGTCTCATTGTGTTACCAGGGAATGTTTTTAATGTTTCTCCATTAAGTATACTTGCTGTAGGGTTGTTTTTGGTAAATACCCTTTGTCAGATTAAGGAAATTCACTTCTATTCCTAGTTTACTGAGGCTATCTTTCATAAATGGGTATTGAATTTTATCAAATTCTTTTCTCTATCTAGTTAAGTGCTGAAATGGTTTTTATTCTTTTCTGTTAATATCATGAATTATAGTAATTAGTTTATGTGGTGGATTGCATTGGTTGAGGTTTTTTGAATGTTACACAAGCCTTGAATTTCTGGATTAAGGTAAATATGGTCATGATGTACTATCATTGTTATTGCTGTTTAGATTTGTTGTTACGTGGGTTAGAATTTTTTGCATTTATAAATTCATTAGAGAGATTGGCTTGTGTTTTCTCATAATTTTCTTTTCAGTCTTCAGTATCAAGGTTTTGCTGGCTTTATAAAATAAGCTGGGAGGTGATCCTTCTTTTAACCTTCCCTGGAAGAGTTTGTATAAAATTGGTACTTTTCTTTATATGTTTGGAAGAATTAATTGTGAGGCATCTCAGCCTTTTTTTTTTTTTTTAATAGGAAAGCTTGAAATTACATATTCAATTTATTTGATAGGTACATGGATAAATATTCACATTTTCATTTCTTCTTGTATCAGTTTTGAGAATATGTTTTTCTAGGAATTTGTGCATTTCATAATTTTCACATTTGGTAGTCTAAGACTTCATAATATTTTGACAAGCATTACATGCCCACCTTGTGTAAGTTCGATAGCACTCCTGACAAAATTTGGACAAGTGGCTACAGCAGATGTACCACACCTGCATCCCCCTCAACTCTGAGTTTTGCTATTTGCTTCGTTTTTCCAGCCTCTTGAGCCCAAATTGTTATCTTTTACACAGCCACACGAATCGAGCTTTTCCTTGATTTACATAGTAATTTTCTGGTCATGGTCTTACCCTTTCTTCCTGGGCCACTCTCACAAAATAAGAAGGTAGCTTGGATTTGGCTTTTGATGTTTGCAGGCCATGGTATTTAAGTTAAGTTGTTTTTGCTGACCAGAACTAGACAACTCAGATATCATATGGGGTTGATTTGAAATAGAGCACTTTATAAACTGGCCAGTGAATTCCTTCTGGGCAGGAAACATCATTCCTCTGTATAGCCCTAACCCAGTGTCTTGCATATTTAGCTTTTCATGAGTCAGTGAATATAAAGTGCACATTTTCTGGGTTTTGCTTTAGTCTACAAATACATGACAAGGTCCTTTGTTCTTTGATTAGAGTTAGCAAAAGCCTTAGAAAAGTGAATCAAATATTCATTGAATTTATGAAATCCTAACATTAGAAAATGAAAAATTCAATAAATATTTTATATTTTCAAAGAATTTACTCATGTATCATCAGTGTTTTGATGACCTTCTGAGATGGTTAAGACTGTTACTGGTAGTTCTATTTTACTAGTGAAAATACATCCAAAAAGGTTAAGTGACTTGCCTAAGACAGCACATGTGTTTAATAGTTGAGTCAGGACTAAAACATTCAACTCTCAAACCAGTGTCTTTCTGTTACCATGTACTCCTACTTAGCCACAAATTCATCCCTAAAACATTTGAGTGCCAACTCTGTGTCTAACATCATGCTCTTGATAGAGAGAAAGATTCTGCAGATTAACACTCTTTAAAATGGTGAGATGTTGAAGGTCATTTTTTTGGTTCTTCTATTTTACAAAATATTAGCACTTTGGTCCTCGGACATTTTACTTATTTATTTATTTTTAATGTTTATTTACTTTTGAGAGAGAGAGAGAGAGAGAGAGAGAGAGAGAGAGACAGCGAGACAGAGAGAGAGACAGCGCAAGTGGGAGAGGGGTGGAGAGAGAGGGAGACACAGAATCCGAAGAAGGATCCAGGCTCTCAGATGCAAACTCACAAACTATGAGATCATGCCCTGAGCCGAAGTCAGAGACTTAACAGACCGAGCCACCTAGGTGCCACTTGTCCTCAGACACTTTACAAGGTGTATCTATCACATTTATGTACTTTAAAGATTTGTTTTTGTTAGGAAAAAAATGCTCATAGTCTTATTTCTTTGACTGTTACCATTAGAAATTTTAATTTGTTGCTTAATAGTAATAGAAAATACGGAAATGTAAAGAGAACCATCATAAAAGGCAGTTTCGTAAGTCTTCTGCAGCAAGTGATTCAACAGTGAAGCAGGGTAAAAGAGGCTTGAATTAGGAATTGGATTTGGTAATTACAAGGCTACTGACCTTGGGCAGGTCAGTGTTAACATAAAAATAGGAGTAGAGTCTAGAAGGAAGAGAATGGATGGAAGGTGGAGAAATCAGAGGGAAAGTTTCCCTCCTAGTAGAAAGAGGAAGTTGGAGCTGGTCTGAGGGAGAAGTGTGCACAAGGACATTTTTAGGTTATCAGTGTTGGAGTGTATCTGTCTCTTCAGAAGAAGCCCAAGGAGAGGAAGAGGGAAAATGGGAAATGTGGGAGGAGAAGTTGGGCAAATTGATGGGGCAAGGTCAGGAGAAGGCAGAAGGTAAGACCAAGAGCCCTGTGTAGGAATAATCTTAGAAAGGTAGCAGGGTGCTTATTCCTCTGAGACAGGAGAAAAGTCAAGGAAGGTAAATGGCCCAGAGGGGATCTACTGTGGAAGGGCCCTTAAGCTTGGCACAGAGTCTGTTACAGCTTCTCGGCATGGGAACTAACGTTCAGCTTGTGGTATATGTTTAAAATACACAATGAGAAATAGGAGTTCAGATATATGGGAGTTTTAGTTGAACTTTGCTTAGTTTCTTTTTTTTTTTTTTCCAACGTTTTTTATTTATTTTTGGGACAGAGAGAGACAGAGCATGAACGGGGGAGGGGCAGAGAGAGAGGGAGACACAGAATCCGAAACAGGCTCCAGGCTCTGAGCCATCAGCCCAGAGCCCGACGCGGGGCTCGAACTCACGGACCGTGAGATCGTGACCTGGCTGAAGTCGGACGCTTAACCGACTGCGCCACCCAGGCGCCCCGAACTTTGCTTAGTTTCATTATTGAAATTTCAGTGTGTTTCTATATAATCAATTTGTTTATTTTTTTAGTGGAGATATAATTTCAAAAGTTAAGGGAGGATGCATTTTGAAACAGTATGTGAGGGCTAAAATCAGTTACAAGTTTTTGTGTGGCTCATTGTGGGGAGATGGCTGTTAGTTTAGAATTGCCCAGGCCCTACCTATAGCTACCCATAAAGATCTTATGGAAATTAACATGGTCAAGATCAACCTTTCTTGATTAGGTATTCAAGTACCTAATCAAGTAGGTACCTATTGAATACCTAAAATCATTCTGAACAGAGATGTGCCTTTCTCTGTAGTCAGTGGCAGAGTTGCACGTGCATATGGTCTCTCATCCTTCGGTAATAGCAGAGAACTCCTTCTAAAATCTGTACGGACAGACTCTATCTAACTTATGAGTTGGGATGTAAAGTGTCATGTTTTGGTTGTTTGGAACTCTAACATCGTCCAGCAGAAATCATATATTCTAAATGGTTCTAACATCCCAGACCAGCCTATAAAGACCATTTAATCTTAGGTGTGTCTGAATTATTAAAAATAATCACTGTTTATAACCATGTTTCTATCTTGAAGAGCCTTAAATTTCACCTCTTAAGAAAGGTTTCTCCCACTTCTGCTTTATCTTACTCACACCCTCATCTGGCAGTGAGCTCTAGGCCATGTAGGGTGGTTCTTACAAGGTCCAGGAGTGAGAGGCTGGGACTCTTGGAAGTTGAGAAAGGAGCTGACTGCAGTCATAGCATGTGCCACTGGAGGGCTCTTCTTTCTGTGCAGCTAGGAGGTTTGGGCCCCTCGCATTGTAAGCCTCCCACCCTGCCCTCCTTGTCTTTGTCTGGACTAGAGGTTCTCAACCAGATCCGGTTTTGTACCGTCTCCCCTCCCCCCCCCCACCTCCCCACCTCCCCACCTCCCCACCTCCCCGTACTCAGGGAAATTTGGCAATGTGTAGAGACACCTTTGGTTGTCACAGCTGGGGTGGTGCTGCTGGTATATAGCAGATATAGGCCAGGGATGCTGTTGAACATCCACAACAAAGAATTATCCAACCCAAAATGTTAATACGGCCAAGACTGAGACACTACTTTAAACCATTGTTCCTGCTTCAAGTCCCTCCGCCCCCCCCCCCCCCCCCCCCCCCCCCCCCCCCCCCCCCCCCCCCCCCCCCCCCCCCCCCCGCCTTTCTCTTCTTGCTTAATGGCAGGACAGAAATGTAGTCTGGGTTCCCTGATTCTCTCCTACCTTCTATTCTTGAAATAAGCTCAGAGACCTTTTGAGGTTTTTCTAAGGGCTTTAGTATCATCACAACATGGAAATAGATGGAGTAAAAATAACAAGAAAATTACAGTTTCAGGAAATCTTAATTAAAAGCTACCCATGTTATTTGCTGGACTTTAAATAGAACAAAATTGTGATCCTTCTCGAGGCTCTGTCCGTTCTTCCCCAATGTGGTTTCTTCACTGCCTGGGCTTCCCTCCTTCTTCACTCCTACTGCTCAACTGGGAGGAGCCTTGGCAGTGATCCTTTCATGGTCCTCCAAATGAGGAGTGGCAGGAGGGATGAAAGAAAGATCCTTGGGTTATTTTAACAAGGGGTTAAGGGAAGGCTCTTTTGTACTGCATGGGTTTAGCCTCGTTGCTATCGTGAAATTCTTAATACTTTTTGAACAAGGGACCTCAGAGTTTCATTTTGTACTGGGTCCTGCAAATAATGTGGCTGGTCCTGCTCACCAGAGCTGTCCCAACCAGCTTTGGTCTAAGTGAGAGGCAGTCTGGCTTGGATGAGAAGAGGAAAAGGAGGAGTTGTAAGATTTTTGTAGCAAGAAAACCCCAGCTGAAAATCTGGGAGGGAAGGGCAGATTCATGTGCATGTGCTCAGTGTTCATGTATGAATACTCACCTTTCAGAGTTAATTTCTGATCTGATTATGTTTGCTAATTGTAATAAGATGACCAACTGCTTATTGAATGCCACTGTATGTATGATCAGTGTGCTGAAAGACTTGTGGGAAAAATGTGGGAAAATGATACTTGCTCTGTACTAGCACGTTCAGGTGTTTGTGAAACCTCCTCATTTAGTTTCTATAACCCTTTGAGATTGTTTTTTATTGTCCTTTTCCATAGAGTTGGAAACTGATACTGAGACAGGTTGAGTGGTTTAACTTTGGAAAGCTAGTAAATGACAAAGCAAGGGTTTGAACACAAGCCCACTGACATTCACTCTGCTACTCAGAAGTTAAATCTTCTGCCCTCTGACTTGCCTGTCAAGTTGTCAAGTTGATGTTATGAGTATAAATAGAAGGTCAATTTCTTTTTGTCAGTGAATTTTTTATGAACACGACACAGACACATCAGTTTTTTTCAAATTAAATACAATGGTGGATGAAAATAATAGTGGTATATTTGATCTACATGCTTTTCAATGTTTCATGAGAAATAGATATTAATATAATGAACCTAAAACAGTGTTCTTATAGAAAAAATTCAAAAGCCTTCTGTTATGTATGCTTATAGTAAATCACACCCTCTCTCCTGTTTTATGAAATACCTGTTACCACTCTATTGTTTAGTGGGATTTACCTGAAAATGTTTTCTTGGAGTAGGGGTTCTCAGACTTTAATTTCTATTTACCAAATAAAAATTTGATATTCAATGGGGTTGATACTTGCAATTAATTCTAAGAAAGCTCATTTTCAGAGAATATATATTATATCAGTTCTTTGGTTTTTATCATATAAGCTACACTGAATTATGATTTGATATATTCTTAAAATTCTATGCTGGCTTTAATCTAAATCTAGTACAAGTGTGGGCCTCTTAATTCTGCATGAGGAGGGGGCAGGCATCAGCACAGATTGCCTGCAATTGACGACTTACCCAGTATGACTTAACAGGCAGATGAACTAAAAGCAACTTGATACGTCTCTTCATATGTATTGAACTTTTGTCAGCCTTTGATTTCATGAATGGAAGGGTCTGAGGCCTGTTACCTTATGATCTAACACAGAGCCAAATATGGAAATGCTCTTCCAGAGCTTTTATTGTTAAGATCAGGGCTGTTTAATCACCTTGACTTGAGTTTCAATTCCAACTGCACAACTGACTAGTTACATAACCTTTGGTAAGTGACTGTACATGGGACTAATAATGTCTTCTTCAAAATGCTGTAGGAAAGATTCATAGGATTTCTGCACATAAAGCACTGAGTGCAGTGCCAGGCCTGTGGAAAGGGCTTGGTGGATAAGTGGTAGTTGTCCTCTTTCTCCTCCTCTTATTCCACCAAGAGAATATGACTGGGCACCAAAAGAACTTTAGGTCAGCCCTTTCCCTATTTACACCTGAACAATTTGGTATACTCTTAAATATACGTTGACATATGTCTTCCTACAATGAAAAAGAGGAAGGCAAATATCTTCCTCCAGTCCTCTGCAAGAACAGAATAGAATAATATATTTTTTACTTTCTGGTATAATCAGGAATAAAACTCGGAGATCTTGGTGGTCAGTATACACCAGCGTTATGTGTGTACCACCATTCTTTCACCACAGACCAAACCAGCTTTTCTCAAACTGAGATCCCTGGACCTGCATCAAAATCACCTAAGACACTTGTAAAAGAAAGAGAGAAAGAGAGAAAGAGAGAAAGAGAGAGAGAGAAAGAAAGAAAGAAAGAAAGAAAGAAAGAAAGAAAGAAAGAAAAAGAAAGAAAACCAAGCAAGCCCTATAACCCCAGACCTACTGAACAGAATCTTTAGGGCTGAGACCTTGGAATATAGATTTAAAACAAGCCACTCTGGTTATTCTTCTGTATAAGAACATTTAGAAATAGTGACCTATACTCCCTGTCTCACCTCCTTGCCTTTGCTTAAGTGATTTCCTTGTTTGGAGTAGTCTTTCCTCCTGTGTAGAATTCTTACACTTTTTTTTTTTTTTTTTTTTTTTTTTTTTAAATCAAGAGCTACCTCTTTCTAAAAGCCTTCCTGGATTCTCCCAAATTGAAGTTCATTTCGTATCTTCTTTGTTGCGGGTATCACAGTCTATCTTGTAGAGTTTTGCTCGTTTCCCAACAAGCAGTAAGCTCCTGGAGGGCAGTGATTACCAGTTATCCTAATAACTATCCTCAGTACCTGACAAAATACTTTGTGTATAATGGGCACTAAAAGAATATTTGTTGAATCTGGAGAGATCCTCTAATTACTTTTTTCCGGTAAACCGTGTTGTTCTGACTTCCCCAGAAGAGCACAGATTCCTTCATGGTACACATGATCAAGTTCAGGGTGATAGAGGACAGTACTAATAAACATGACTAGCCTGAGTTCCTACTGCATCAGAATAGGGATGGTGTGTTTGTGTGTGGTTGTGGGGAGCTGCTTTGCTATCCCAGTTTCTTCTTCATCCTCTCTTTTGGATATCCTCTGTAAGGCCAGTTGAACAAATTTCCCAAAGTCCCAGTTAAATCCACAGCAGTTAAGAGAAGAAAATGCTGCAGTTGTATTCTGGGTTGGTTTACTTTCAGAAAACAGATTTGATCATCTCACTAAAGAAACAGCTTTCATAACACGATCCTGTTTGTCCCCTGGGACTCCAAGATAGAATTACATGCATCTTCATGTGAGGAACAAAGCTGTGGACGTGAACTCCCATTTTCCGGGGAGGGAGTTCCTCCAAAGCTGCACTGCCCCTGTCGCTGACATTTTAGACACTTTTGTGGTTTTAGATGACTTTTAATCCCCAGCCTTGCTTCTCCATCGGCTAGTCTACTGGATCAGGCATTGCCCAGACTGTTGGCCATATGACATCATACACACATGGGCTGTCTCCAGTTTTCTTATATGCTGGAGGGTGATAAAGAAAAGGTGTTAGAGGCACCTGGAGGGTCTAAGTAGTGGGGACTTAGAAAGGGATATAATAACTGAGGGTGATAGCACGTTTTGGGAGTTTCTCCAAATATTAAATCACTGCTCCTTAAAAGTATTACATTGATTATTTAGCCTCAGGCAACGAGGTTACAATGAGAATATCATTGATTTGGCAGGTGAAATCAGATTTTCAGTGGGTAGGTTAGGATTCATGAAAGCAATAGTGCTTATGAAGGTGTGGTGGAAGAGACGGGATCGCTGTCACAGAGGGAGACTCCTTACACATTTAAGGAGACTCATCATTTCAGTGTTTTTGCCTTTAGCCTTCTAATAGCTGGAGAAGTAATGTAATAAGAACTCCAGATGGCCACAATTTGTCACCTAATGAAAACATAGAATTCATAAATGAGCAGATCAGAAAATTTTAAAGTTAGGCAGAGGAAGATTTCTCCGTTCGCTGTACCTCTCCACAGCATATGCAGGGTTATAAGATGACCAGAGAGAAAGAGAAGAGGTCGTTGAATTTGGTGACAGGAGCTGACTGCCTCCAAGAGTAAATTTGGTGAAAATTCATGGGGAATGGGATGGGGGTAGTCAAGTGGAAATGGGGGATGGAGGTAGTACGTATCAGTCATTCCTTGAGGAACTGGCTTAAAAAGTAAAGAAAATGGTAATTCTAGCAGCTGGATAAAAACAGAGGGTACAATTCCAGTACCCAAAGAATTCCCTTGTGCTGACCCTTTGTAGTCAGACCCTCCCTCCACCCCTAATCCCTGGCAACCTCCCTATAGGTTTTTTTTTCCTCAGAATGTCCTATAAATTGAATCACACAGCATGTAAATGACTAGCTTCTTTCACTTAGCATGATGCCTATGTCATTTTAAGAAATATTTTCAAATGTAAAGAAGTTCCCAACCCTAAAACAAACAAACAAAACAGGTAGGGGCCTGAGAAAATTAATGTAGGGAACATGAGTTAGGAACATAAAGATTTGTAAGTTTTTTTATTTCTGAGACAGAGAGAGACAGAGCATGAGTGGGGGAGGGGCATAGAGAGAGGGAGACACAGAATCAGAAGCAGGCTCCAGGCTCTGAGCTGTCACCACAGAGCCTGATGCGGGGCTCGAACCCACAAACTGTGATATCATGACCTGAGCCAAAGTTGGTTGCTCAACCGATTGAGCCACCTAGGCGCCCCAGGAACATACGGATTTGTAAACAGACATTTATCTCATGAAGACTGTTTCAGTTCTCTCAAAAATTAGGTGAGCTGATAGTGTTGAATGAGTGGTGGAAAGGATGGAGCGCAGGGCAGTGGTGACCTACACCCAGTGTATGTTTTGTTTTATCAAACCAGCCTTTTTTTCCTTCTCCCATATCCCCCACCTCCTCTGGGGAGCGCGAGTGGGGGCAGAAATACACAGTCACCTACACACATCCACCTACGTAAATCCATGTGCCTCCATTTTCAAGGCATAAGCATTTCATTTATACAGAGTTCATCGGTGCATATCATATTCAACTTCAGACTTAGTTGAGGGCTGTGAGATGGCATGTGGTGATACCAGGACTTGTAATCCAGATCCATACACTTCGTTTCTCAGTCCAAGGTTTATTTTGCAAGACTTTCCTTTCTAAATGTTATATCGTTTTCCTTTCAGTTAATAGGAATTTAAAAATTAAGAATTAAAAATTATAGAATGTAAAAAAATTGAACTTTTGATATCTAGCAATGGAATTTTATGTAAAATGTTAGTATGTAAAATATTAGTAATCATATCTGTACATAATATCTATACTTTGTTTTTTGGTAGTGTTGATTTATTTTGCAAATTAAGTTATTTTATTTTAAAGGTGCTTGCTAATATCATACTCACTGATTCCTCTGAATACTTTTCCTTTTTCATTAGGAATTGACTGGCTTTTGTTTTCCTTGTTTTTTTTTTTTTTTTCTTCCCATAGTTGTGATAATCAATGCATAGATAATATTATTTCCCACAAAAAGAGAATAGCAGGTGGGGTTTTTTTGGGACATTTATCACATTTATCAATTATTACCTTCACCTAACTATTTTTCACCCATGATAATTAATGCATTCGTGTCCTCATATACGTTGACCACATATTCTGCTGATGACATAATTTATAGGGAGATGTAAGGAGTTGTTACCATATACCAGCCATCTTCAGAGGAGAGTGAAGCATTCTATTGCAGGTTACTCTTGGTGCTAGCAGTGAGGTTATTAGAGATCCAGCGTATAACTCTTCTGCCATAAAGAGATTTTTATTGTATCTTGCATTTGTCTGGAGGGCAGTTACCTGATACTTCTCATATATTTAGAAGTCAGAATATAAGCCCTCAGAGTGGTCAAAATTTGCTAAAAGTAAATATGATAAACCTTGTGCCAACTCCCCATGACAGGTACTTTACATACATTGCCCTGTTTAATCCCCACATTAATCTTACATGGTTCTCATTACTGTCACATTTTACAGAAGAGGCAGTTGAAGGTTTAGACATCTAGAACTGGGGTTTCAACTTGGGTTTGTGTGCCCCTCAGGATCCTCATTCTGAGTCCTTTATTCCCATATTCAGGCATTCAATATTTTTCTTAGTACCAGTGTTTTTTCAGTACCTACTTTTGACAAGCCCCAGGTATCTGGGATTAAAGACAAATATACAGACTAAGGAATTCCTTTATCTGTTTTTTGTTTTGTTTTGTTTTGTTTTGGCTACAGTGAATAAGAAACAGACTAGAAAAGAGATAAGTCTTGAGGACAGAGACCCAGTGTATCTCATCTACTGACGCATCCACGGGGCAGCACGTAGTTGCAGCTCAGTAAATACATGTTGAACAAATGATGACATTATTGAGAAGTAATAGCTAACTAGGAGAGGAAATGAAGTACGGAAAGGATATGAAAACCAAACAGCAGAACTGTCTTGGACCATTTAGTGTTTGAATAAGCAATTGCATACCTCAGTGGCCCCATAGAGTATGAGGAGCCTTCAGTGTGCTGACTCATGTCCAGAATGATGGCATGGGGCCGCTAAGTGACTCCGGTGATCTGGGCTCTCTGCAACAGGGAGAAAGTCACCCATGAACGTGACACCCTGCTCAAAAAGCAAGGAAGTATACAAAACATTTTAGAAAAGTTTTTATAAAAACTGGCTCTTGACCCCTTAAATACTAAACTTCAGTTTTGGGGAAGAATCACACAGGTGGAGGAGCTCTTTCCCTAATGATATTGAATAAAGGGGTATTTATAATACGATTTGTTTTCTTTCCCTGATAAATTATAACATTAAATTTTCATACCAAATGAAATCTTTAATAATTCAAGTTACATTCTTTGGAAGTTACCTTATGAAGTACTATATATAATATATAGCATATAAAAATCTATAATACTGTAACAAGTGAATAGATTGCATAAATAAGAAAATTTTGATTAATATCATTTTAAAGAATTATGACATGTTGAAATAATTCATATTTGGAGTATCATTTAGTATATGTAAGGACGAAAGTGGGGAAATTAGGAAACTCTTGAAATGATTTCAGTTTCATCATTCAGCAGCATCGATGCGCTACTTTCTTGGTCCAAGAATGTCTATTAACAGTGATGTTTTGCCTTACAGCTTTTCTGGGAGAAGAGGCTACAAGGACTTAGTGCATCAGATGTAACAGAACAAATTATAAAAACCATGGAACTACCTAAAGGTCTTCAAGGTATTATCCAAATTCAGTTGAGCAGTACCTACTATGTGCCAGGCTCTGTGTTAGATGCTGTGGGAGTCAGAAATGATTGAGACAGGGTCTTTACTTTGGGGGATTGTGTGCCTTTCTGGATGATGTCCCTCTTGTGTTGGTGTAAACCCAGGGAGAATGTACTTGAAGAGCTTGTACAGTGTTGCAGGGATGTTTCCGATTTTTTTCTGTGTAAGAATTTTGGCTTTAGGTTAGGTTCACCGAATAAATCGACCCATGTGCTGCTTTTAGAACCAAATGCAGCCGAGTGGCAGAATTTCTCAAGCTTCCTGTTCAAAGCAGCATCTGGCTTCAATGCTTGCTCTTTCACTCTTCCTCTTATCAGAAGAACAGCTAATAACTCTTCTGTCTCTCCCTGCACAGACTGTTGCTGCATGTAGCAGTGGGAACTGAGGCACTTTGGCCCAGTAACATCAGCAAGTGGGGTCTGCAGGGTATAGAAATCAGTTAACTAGTGTGCCTGTCATATCCCATGTTAATTCCATTCCAGAGGAGCGTTATTTTTCAAGTATTAGAACTTCAGCTTCCAAATGTTGATCTAGTGTGGGTTGCTCAAAAATTGTCATAATTCATGGCTAGAACATTATCGCGTCCCTCTCTTTTCTTGGAAATTATTGCTTTCACTGGTTTCATAAGTTTAGGACTTCAAGCAGTGCATTTAAATGCGGTCCTGGTGCCAGTCATGGTGTAGGTAGTGTAGGTAGTCACGGTGTGCAATTATTAATTGGTTAATATTAATTGGTTATTATTGGTTATTATTAATTGGTTAACTTGGATATTTTGTTAGGTATTTGAAAAGGATGTGAGAGCTGCAGGTACAGCATGCTTGCGTTGGCTTTAAGTCCCAAACAAAAGAAAAGTGTTGAGATATTGCCAGAAATTAATATTGAAACCTACAGGAGTAACTATTATAGGACTCGAGGGATGCATTAATAGGGAAACTCAAATATGATGTGACTTTAGAAGGGATTTAGCTCATTAAAATAATTGACCCTGCTTGAAGAAACATAGCCAACTTTAAACAGTTTAGTACCTTGGAGAATGTATTTTGAAGTTGTGTTAAAGTTTTATTAAAATGCTCGACCATTTTGTTACTTTTTTTTTTTGGAATGTTAATTCTCTGGTATATGATAACTGTTCAGTAGATACGATATCATCCTTTTAAATATATGATCCCAAACAAGCATAAAAATGTCAGTTGTTTTAGGTTATGTAAGATTTGCTTAGCATATGTGGAAGTCCCTTTAACCAGTTTGTATTTCTGATTGCAGGAGTTGGTCCAGGTAGTAATGACGAGACCCTTTTATCTGCTGTTGCCAGCGCTTTGCACACAAGCTCTGCGCCAATCACAGGGCAGGTCTCCCCTGCTGTGGAAAAGAACCCCGCTGTTTGGCTGAACACATCTCAACCCCTCTGCAAGGCTTTCATTGTCACAGATGAAGACATTAGGTAAGGCAGTTAGAATATAACTCCTATTTGATAAACTTTATACTGCCTCCTAGTTTCTGTGGCACATCTGATTAAGTGACGACGAATCGATCAGAAAGTTACACTTCTTTTTTTTTTTTAATAACTCTTGTGAAACTAATGGAAGGTGATATAGGACATTTAAAACAAATACATGCTTGAAAAAAGCTGGAAGTATCATCACGGTCATGTCTGAAGGACACATCAGTTGTACTCTCTACACATTGTTACTGCAGTGTCTTTTACATTTTGGGGTTCTGCCTTTCTGCTGTAAAGAACCCCTTTCATTCAGTGATACCTTTTGTGATTGCTTTTTGCATTGGTTTGTCTGCAAACCAGTGTCTTCTTTAAAACAAATTGTAACCATGCTGCTTTAAGCTGACTTGTGCTTTCAAAGGTCAGTTTGCTTATCTTGATTCTGTTTACTCTCTTAGGTTTAGTTTAGAGATTTATTCATTTCTGCTTCATCTTGTTTCAGGTAAAGATTTAAGGTGGCCACGCACGCGCGCACACACACACACACACACACACACGCACACACACAAGCTCGGTGAGAAGCAAATGGCAAATATCAAGCAAAGGGTAAAGCATAAAGTGGTAAAACAGAGCCAGGGGTAAAGAGAGGACACGAGCTTCATTTCTTAACCTCTTTTACTCCAGGACCTCTCCACAAGTTAGTTTTTAGCAGCAAACAGTGAAAAGAAAATGTACAATTCAGATTGATAATGCCCAGAATGTATGAGCAAACCATTGCTCAAAAGAAGCAAACTATTCCAGATATTCAGAGCAGAAAGAAATTGTTATATGGGATTTATGAACTGGAATATCATTGCCTTATAATGAGATTGTAGTGCACTGTATTTTCTTTAAAAATAGGACAATGCATATCTTTCACCATTTCTATCCTCTGAATGTTAAATCAGAAAGTTTTATTAGAGTATTATTCCTAGACAAAACCAGCAGATGGCAGTTTTGAATCATAGAATTTTAAAATGTTTATATTTGTATTTTTTTTCTAAATCCGTGAAAAGGTGGCATGAAAATGTTTTTAAATGCGTGAGTCTACCTAGGTTTGTAATTGTAAAGCACTTGCTAGGTTTTAAAGTAGTTCCTTTTGCAAAGATGTAAAAGATGTAAAATGACTCAAAGTTGCATTCACATGCATTGATTGCATGGAATTTAATTGATCAGCTTTATTTAAAAAAAAAATTTTTTTTTAACGTTTATTTATTTTGAGACAGAGAGAGACAGAGCATGAACAGGGGAGGGTCAGAGAGAGGGAGACACAGAATCTGAAACAGGCTCCAGGCTCTGAGCTGTCAGCACAGAGCCCGACACGGGGCCTGAACTCACGGACTGTGAGATCATGACCTGAGCTGAAGTCGGCCGCTTAACCGACTGAGCCACCCAGGCAACCCTGATCAGCTTTATTTTTTAAGAAAAACAAAATGTAATTCAAGAGGAGGAAGCGACTTGCCCTTTGGATTATTCTTACCCTTGAGGAAGGAAATTACCCTGGAGACAGGTTCTTACCTGTCTTGGAATGAATATCCGGTAAATCAGTAGGGATTCTGCCAGGTCACTGTGGGCGTAGACTGAGGGCCTCTGGCTGATGTCATGGGAACGCTGATGCCTTCAACAGCAGATCTTTTGATAGTAGAGCAGACTATCTCAAAGCCAGATCTCCATGATTTCCTTTTAGGGTAAACTTGTTTAACAAATTATCCATTTGATTTAATTGTCATAACAGAAATTATTATGCACACATTTCTTGTTGAATTAATACAGGTTCAAAATTATTGCAAATGGAATTATTACCCTTTCTCTAATTGTGCAGCCAATATTCTGTTTAATTGTTTTTAATGCTTTTTTTTTTTTTGAGGGGGGTGGGAGGGGCAGAGAGTGGGTAGAGACAGAAGATCTGAAGCAGGCTCTGCGCTGACAGGAATGAGCTGATATGGGGCTGGAACTCACAAACCGTGAGATCATGACCTGATCTGAAGTCAAGACACTCAACCGACTGAGCTGTCCTGGTGCCCTGCCAATATTCTGTTTATATTAGACCTTCAGTTAAAGATCTAAACATTAGGGCACCTGGGTGGCTCAGTCGGTTAAGCGTCCGACTTCGGCTCAGGTCATGATCTCGCAGTCCATGGGTTCGAGCCCTGCATCAGGCTCTGTGCAGACAGCTCAGAGCCTGGAGCCTGCTTCGGATTCTGTGTCTCTCCCCCTCTCTGCCCCTCCCCTGCTCATGCTCTCTCTGTCTCTGAGAAATGAATAAACCTTAAAAAAAAATTTAAAGATCTAAACATTAAGTATATATTTTTTTCAGCATATTCGATAACATTTTAATCCTTGGATGTTATTTTAATATAAGTAACAAGTCCTCACAAACTTAGCAGCCTAAAACACCACCCATTTATAGCTCACAGTTCTGTAGGCCGGAGGCCTGGGCCTGATATACAAGTCGATTCTCTGCCCAGGGTCTTTCAGGGCGGAAACCAAAGTGTCAGTTGCACTGCATTCCCTTCTAAGATCTTCTTTCAAGGTCCTGTGATTTTTGCAGAATCCATTTTCTTGTAGTTGTAGGACTGGGGCCCCTGGTGTCTTGTTGGATGTGGGGTGAGGCTATTCACAGTTCCTTGCTCTGAGGTTCCCTCCACATTTTCTCTCCCAACTTCTTTCAAAAAGGGCGCAGCCTCTTGTAAGAGTTCTTATGAGGTGAGGCCCTCTGGGATAATCTCTTTTGATTAACTCAAGGTCCCATTGATCAGTAGCCTAATCACGGAGGGACATCCCAGCCCATTCACAAGTTCTGCCTTCCCTGAAGGGGAGGGAACTGCACAGGGAGTCTCTCCAGGGGCAGGGACTGTTGCAATTCTGCCTATCACCATGGGCAGATGCAGATGCTTTATTTCAGCTTACGTAAGTATGGGAAGGAACGCTCAAGACAAAAAAGAATCGATGGCAAACATTAGATTTGCTCTGTTTTCTTCCTAATGGGATTACTCTGGGGCACTTGTGCAGATTCTCATACTCAGTTACTAGGAGTGAGAGATTGCCGATGAGACTGATATGCCATTTGTCATAAACCTTGAGTCAGGGAGCCCAAGGCGAGGCTGACTGTGTAAGAAATAAACAATGTTTCTTCTTGACCCTGCTCCAGCTACATGAAAATCTGTTCAACTCCAGTTTCTTAACATGGCAGAGGCTTACTCAGTGACAGCCTTCCTCTTTGTGAAAATTCATGTATAAAGTGGAAGCGTGTACCTTTTAACTCTTTGTGCTGTTTTTTTGACTGCAGTAAAGAGGACATCTAAAGTTTTTGTGGCTCTAGAGTTTTATGTTAGCTTCTCACTTGGGATATAGTCTCAGGAGATCAAGAAACGTGCAGGCTGGGATACAGCACAGCACATGCAGCTTTACAACTGGCTGAGGACGCAAGAGGCACGTCCTCAGGGACGCTTCACGTGCTCTTCCAGAATGTCGCCCCACCACTTTCCCAGGTTTGAGGCAGTGCTGCACTTCGTTTTCCTCAATATCGACAGAGAAAAATCACCCCCCCCCAGCCCCCACTGTAGAGTCCTCAGTATTGCTTGTTGTGTCTCTTACTTGTCACCGAGCTGTTCCATGTCCCAGTCTACATCTGTCCTAACCACCTTTCCTCTGGCCTCAAGACGCGATCTGTCCCGCTCTCGAGTCAAGGCCAGCACCCCACTTGTGGCTCTACTTCTTTCCCTGTCTTGGGTTTCCTGAACCTCTTCCTTCCTAGGGTTCCCCCTTCTCTCGGCAGCCGTGGCCTCTTCGCTGGTTTCTGGATGTGAATTGGTACTTACCGTCTTTGCTCAGGAGAGCTGTTTTAGGAATCCCTCTCTTGCACTGTCACGGAGCTACTCTGAAATTTAGTCTGACTTCTAGACACAAAGTACATACCAGTAGACTTTCTTCCCGGGCTTTGTTTCCCACCAAATGGTTCAGAACCTCTTTTTATGACTTGGCGCTATTAACTTTCACTTTTGAGGTCCCACTGCAATCCCCAAGACACAGAGAAGCTTGTGGCATGTTCTTAACCTCTCAGCTCATCTCAGTTGAGATGCTGTTCGGCTTTTCTCCTTGGTCTTGGCTTCTTTGTGATGGCCTGCTGTCGGTAGGACTGGGAACCCAGGGAAGAGCTCCGACAGGCTGGCCCCTAACAAAGACAGAATGCGGCACTCCATCGTGCCCCATTTCCTCCATCTTCCTCTGTGCTTTGTTGAACAAATCTCTTCCCCTTCTTTATTTCCCATATAACTTTTCTTTTATCCCTGCTTTCGAGTTATTTCTAATCTCCCTTATAGCAATAGCCCCAAATCTTCACATACTTGAAAGTTTTGAAATTGAAGAAGAGGTCACTGCAATAAATCCACTCCTGCCAGGAATTCTCAGCGAGATGTGGGGTACCTGCCTGTCTGAAGTTCCCTCTTTTTGGCAAGGCCCGCCTCCTGTGCAATTTGGCTTTGTGGGTGTAGGAGAAAGTTTTGCAAAGTTAAGGAGAAGGAAATGTACTGTCGGGAGTTTTCGTGATTTTGATAAACTAAACATAAGCTGTAGTAGCAGCTGCATGGTTCCAGTACTTGCCAGATCATCAGTGTGATTTTACTTTTTTTTTTTTTTTAAAGGAAACAGGAAGAGCGAGTACAACAAGTACGCAAGAAATTGGAAGAAGCACTGATGGCAGACATCTTGTCACGAGCTGCTGATACGGAAGAAATGGATATCGAAATGGACAGTGGAGATGAAGCCTAAGAATATGATCAGGTAAACTGAGAGCAGAGGGGGAGGGGCTTGCACCTGAAGATGGTTGATTTTCTTGCTTTTGCCCTTTGTGGCCTGCCTCAGCAAAGTATAGACGCTCCCCCGCAGGGGTGAGCAGGCGCCGTTCGGCCTCTTCTGTGTTTAAGAATCACCCTCTTGTCCTAATGATGTGAAGACACTCACAGCCCTGAAGCCACTTGCAAGGAGTCTAACCTCCTCTTGTAATGCCAGGTGGAAGAAAGGAGAGCGGTCGCAGGTGGTGAAGGTGGCGGTCATCCCCACCACACTATCTTTCTGGGGTCTGTTGTCCCCCCCCCCCCTTTTTTTTTAATTTTTTATTTTTGAGAGAGAGAGGGAGAGGGAGAATGAATGCGAGCAGGGGAGGGGCAGAGACAGAGGGAAACAGACTCTGAAGCAGGCTCCAGGCTCTGACCTGTCAGCACAGAGCTTGATGTGGGGCTGGAACTCACACCACGAGATCATGACCTGAGCTGAAGTCAGATGCTTAACGAACTGAGTCACCCAGGCGCCCCTGTTGTCTGCTCTTGAAAATTAGGGCCCTCGGGGTGCCTGGGTGGCTCAGTCGGGTGAGCATCCGACTTCAGCTCAGGTCACGATCTCACGGTTTGTGAGTTCGAGCCCCGCGTCGGGCTCTGGGCTGATGGCTCAGAGCCTGGAGCCTGCTTCCCATCTGTGTCTCCCTCTCTCTCTGCCCCTCCCCCCATTCATGCGCTGTCTCTCTCTGTCTCAAAAATAAATAAACATTAAAAAAAAAATTAAGGGGCGCCTGGGTGGCGCAGTTGGTTAAGCGTCCGACTTCAGCCAGGTCACGATCTCACGGTCCGTGAGTTCGAGCCCCGCGTCGGGCTCTGGGCTGATGGCTCAGAGCCTGGAGCCTGTTAACGATTCTGTGTGTCCCTCTCTCTCTGCCCCTCCCCCGTTCATGCTCTGTCTCTCTCTGTCCCAAAAATAAATAAACGTTGGGAAAAAAAATAAAAAAAAAAAAATTAAAAAAAAGAAAAAAGAAAATTAGGGCCCTAAAGTAGGTTTTCTCTAGCATAGACTTGATGCAGAGAGACTCAGAAGGACATTTTAAAGGATAATAAATAATTTACCTTACAACATACAAACTTTGACCCTGTCGTGAGCTCACATGAGTGTCATAGGTTCTGTCCTGGTGGGTATATGTTCTCTTTAAGTGGCTGCGGTCCAGGCTCCAGGGGTTAATGTGGCATCTTGCTTCCCAACTGCCATCCTGCTTGGTTCCGGCAGACCTTGTCTTACTTTCTGTCCCCCATGAGCCAGTGACTTATTTATGTCTTTTGAAGCCAAAACTGAGGCATTGTGGGGAGAGAGAGAGAGAGAGAGAACAAACAGAGTGAGTTAGAATTCTAACTCCTAGATGTTTTTGAATCTGTCCTCCCCCCTCCCTTTCAGTCTATGGACCCACACCTGGCCCCGCTTAGTCATTCTTGCTTTTGGTGCTAGTTCTGGAGACACAGTGGTGGCCACAATCACACGGTCCCTCTGCTCACGGAACGTGCCATACAGTTGTACTAACCAGACGCTCACCACATTCCATAATTACCAACTGTGATCAGTGCTACAAAGGAAAAGCAGAGGTACTGGGGGAGCTGATGGCAGGGGAGCTAACGTGGTGTGAAGGGTCAACAAAGCCTCTGAGGAGGTGACATTTATGTTGAGCCTCAAGGGCAAGCAGCAGTAGGCCAGAGTTGGGGATAAAAGTGTTCCCATGAAAAGAAACAACAAGGAGAAGTCGGTGCCTTTACAGTAGGTCTGGGGAGCACTGGGAGAATGTGTGGAGGCGAATCTTATCATGCTGATGGGTTGTTGTTAAGGGTTTCCAGCTTTAACATTAAAGCAAATGGGAATCCACTGAAGGCTGAGGAACATGGTCAGATGTGCTTCTATGCAAGTTCCTTTTGGCTGCCATGTGAAAGAGAGGATTAGAGCAGGGACAGCCTGGACGCGGGGTGGCCAGTGAGGAGGCTGTTTTAGCCTGGCAGCGAGAGAGATGGTGGCTTCACAGGAATGTTGGCAGTGGGTGCAGAGAAAGAGGAAGAGCAGAGGTCGGTTTGAGATGTATTTGGAGATAGAATCAGCTTGACCAGGTGACTGATTGGAAGTGATGGGGACGACTCCAGGTTTTTCACTTGAGCTGCCGAGGGATGGCCAGAGGCCTGTTTGGTACAGGCACAGACAGGGTATTGTGTGCAGGGACGCTGAGTCAATGGTTCACACAACCTTCCCTTCCCATCAGTGCCTTTGCCGTAACCCAGGGAGCGGCTCATGCCACAGTGATACAGAAATCGTGTAATAATTATAGTGCCTCACATTATGTATTCAGTGATAGCATCTCCATTTGGTGACAGTTTCCTGAACACACAGAACCATGGGAATCCAGTTCAGTGCTATTTTAAGTCTTTTTTTTTTCTCCCTTATTGAGGACAGGAAGATGCCATGTTGGTATTGAATCGTGTTTTCCACTCTGGCCGGGATGTGTTTTATGGGCTTTGATGAGTGTGCTTGGTCTGTGTAAGTCCTTCAGAGGAAAAGTCTGAAGCATGTTTCTTCTGTCTGAAGGCTTCAGCCATGCTGTCTCTGGAGCGCAGTGTGGGCATTGGAGTGGTTGTGCCTGGATTGCATCAAAAGGGACTCTAGGAGAGCCCTCCTCTTCAGAGCCTTTTAGCATTTGTTGTTTTTCAGACTTTGTCCTGAAGACAATTTTTTTTTTTCAACGTTTATTTATTTTTGGGACAGAGAGAGACAGAGCATGAACGGGGGAGGGGCAGAGAGAGAGGGACACACAGAATCGGAAACAGGCTCCAGGCTCTGAGCCATCAGCCCAGAGCCTGACGCGGGGCTCGAACTCGCAGACCGTGAGATCGTGACCTGGCTGAAGTCGGACTCTTAACCGACTGCGCCACCCAGGCACCCCAGTCCTGAAGACAATTTAATCAAGGGTCTACTAACTGAGGTTTCATTAGACCCTTGTTTACATCGCAGATCACTTTGCAAATGGGTATCAAGGCAGTACCCTGATTTATGTAAGCAAGCATGGGTTTTAGGGATTAGGCACTTTGTTCATGTAAGAGCCAGCATTGGGGTCCTGGGTGGCTCAGTAGGTTAAGTGTCTGACTTCAGCTCAGGTCATGATCTTGCGGTTTGTGTGTTCGGGCCCCTGTTAGGCTCTGTGCTGACCGCTCTGACACACACACACTCTCTCTCAAAAATGAATAAGCGTTATAAATAAATAAATGAATGAATGAATGAATGAATGCCAGCATTGCCCATTGCCTGGCACAAATGTGGTTAATGGTGGGAACAAACTAATTAATATTGAGTGATTAGAATTTTAATATATACTTAAAGTAGCCATTGTTTTGGCATGTTGGGTACAGAGAGATTCAGAGTATGGGTATCACATCCTAAACTGGGGAATGGTATTATGAGACCAGGCCATTAGACTCGAAGGTTGTGGAAGAATTAGAAGTACTTCTTAGTTCTCAGAATTAAATGTACCTAATTCGCTCATTTAGTCCTCTCTGCACCTAAAGTGTTTCATAAACCAGAGCACTGCCACATAACGTAATCAGGTGTTCGTAATAATCTGTAGAATAGGTAGGGCTTGGCTTGATCAAAGGGTAGGTCATGGCCGACTTCACATGGCTCATAAGAGATGGAGCCTGTAACACGCAGTTCCGCTTGCGTCTGTCACCCACCATGCTACGGTTCTTTCTGATGTTCCTTATTAGCAAAGTGGGCCTTTATTTATTTGTTTTATTTTTATTTAAAAAGTTTTTTAATGTTTATTCGTTTTTGAGAGATAGGAGAGACAGAGTGCAGGCAGGGGAAGGGCAGAGAGAGAGGGAGACATAGAATCCGAAGGAGGCTCCAGGCTCTGAGCTGTCAGCACAGAGCCTGATGTGGGGCTCGAACCCATGAACCATGAGATCATGACCTGAGCTGAAGTCGGATGCTGACTGAGCCACCCAGGTGCCCCTATTTGATATATATGTATATATATCCATAACAGGTTGAGAACTGTTAAAATTTTACAACCATAGAGGAGTACCCAGATTATCGCAGTTTTAGGAGTGAATGCAACAAGAAGAAAACCATAAAAGCAAAGGTTTTAAAATATGTAGCTACATCTGAGATACGGGATCACATATATAAACTCTGCCATTGCACAGTACTGTTTCACCGAGGTGAAATAATAATAAAACTTCAGTGCATGTCTGTCATCTGTAAATGCTCTGAAGTAAAGTAAATCAGTTAGTAGTTTTTCTAAATTTTCTCAAAATTGTTTGGTTTTGGCTGTATCTAATACATTCTTTTTTTTTTAATTTGTATGCCCTATGATTTCTGTTTTTATATGGATTCAATTAATTATAGATAGTATTTGTGTTAGCATACAAAGCTGTACATATGACTCTTGAAAATAAAAGGAGTATAAAGTTATTGTTAAAGCACTTGAAACAATGAGAGGATATGTTGAACATTTTTTATGTACAAAGCGCTGTAATGAAATGTTAACAAGACTTTAAAAATGTGGTTCTACGTGAAGTTTAGCCTCTAACTACTTTTTCAAGTTCTGCTGACCTCACCTGAGAAATCATTGAATTACTTAAGTTTGTTTGTTTTTCCTTACAGGTAACTTTCGACCAACGTTCCCCAAGAGCAAATTTCTAGAATTGAACAAAAGCGTTTCCACTGGGTTTCGCCTGTAAGAAAAAAAACATACCCGAGCACATACAGCTTTTTAATAGCACTAACCAATGCCTTTTTAGATGTATTTTTGATGTATATATCTATTATTCAAAAAATGATGTTTATTTTGAGTCCTAGGACTTAAAATTAGACTTTTGTAATATCAAGGAGGACGCTTAAGTTGAAGCTGAGCTTTTGATGCCAGGTGCAATCTACTGGAAATGTAGCACTTACGTGAAATATTTGTTTTCCCCCGTTTTAATATGAACCGATCAGTAGTACCAAATAAATCTCCCAATTAAAGATTATTGTGACTTCACTGTATATAAACAGATTTTTATACTTTATTGAAAGAGGACACCTGTACATTCTTCCATCATCACTGTAAAGACAAATAAATGATTATATTCACAGACTGATTGGAATTCTTTCTGTTAAAAGAGCACACATAATAGCCTCCCCGCCCCCCCTTGGGATTCCTGATTTACAGTCAGCTGTGATCCCTGGGCCTTAGGTTTCAAATGGAGGTGGTAGAGAATAGTTCATGCATTTGCAATACGCCTCCGAATAGCGTGAAAACTGTGTCGCTTTCCCCTGAATTCTCAGTTGCCACCTAGCATGTGTCAGGGTTTTTTTTTTTTTTTTTTTCTTGCCTGTGACTAGTACTTTTGTTAGTTTTATAAAAATAAAAGCATTTCCTTCCCTTGGGCGTGAGTTAGGTACACAGGTACCCTTTGGATGGTACTGGAAGTCCATGGCTGTTGTTTTTTCTAGAACAGTTAGTGTTTTCTCATGTCTGCTGGCTTACTGAGTTAACAGGTGCAGGTTAGACCCTTTGCTCCAGAGAGAGGCAACTTTCCAGGCAGAGTTGCTTAATGAGCCAGATTGTAATACTTTACTAATCAGTCCCCGGCCTCCACAGTATTATTTTGTTGTTGTTGTTGTTGTTGAAACTCTCAAGTGTAACTTCATTACCACTTAAATTCTTCGATACCTATTTACTACAACTGGCACAGCATTATTAAATGAGTTTAAAAAGCAAAAACATATTTAAGTTAATCTGATGCCAAGGAAAAGGAGGGAGTGGTTGTAAGCAAATTTGAAGATATTTTGGGAAACAATAGCTTTCTACAGGGAGGGTTTATGTACTTCTTCACTCTGAGTTCTTTTAAAATTAGACCAAGAAATGATGTGGTCCGTGGTGTGACCAGTTCCATATAAGTGTCACCTGTACCTTTTATTACCACTACCTCCAGCACCCTTCCAGTTCCTGAGGAAGGGAGGAATAATAGTCAAAGCAATACAACTGGCTAGGTTTGGGCTGCTGTCTCTCTGGACCTTATGCCAAACTGTATAAGTAACACCTTCTTGGAATTCCTGATTTATAGTCAGCTTTGATTTCTGTCCCTTACGCCACCAGCTTCCTCAGAGCATTCTTACTGGCAAATGAGCCTGGATACTTGGCAGACTCTGGGCAGACTACTGGCCAAGGATGCCTCCTCTGGGCCCATCAAACTGCCCCAAACAAGGTGGCCGTGGGAAGTCAATATTGATATCTTTTCAAGAACTGGTGTAGCTACTTAGAATGGATGTCCAAAGGCTTTTCTTAGGTTCCCCCACCCCAAGTCCATGATTTCTCTTCTGTAATTAAGCTTGGGGTAACTTCACCTTGGTGATCATATGTTCTTTTTACAAAGCTATCCAACCAAGATATACATGCTTTTATAAACAGTTTTGGTAAAAGCAAAAACACAATGTACACACGTATAAAACTTTGATTTTTGTTCTTATATACTTTGCTCAGGTAGAGAACAAGGTATGAAAGCCATTACATGATGTCCAACTGGCGACCATCTCATAAGTCCAGGTCTTCCCAAGATATCCACAGGATAACATGTCCAGAATTAAACATTCATTATCTTATTCCCCAAATCTACCACCGTCCTGCATCCCCTAACAAGGGTAGAAGCAAATCATCCCATTCAATTGCTCAAAGCAGGTGCCCTTGTGGTCCCTGTTCCCTTGCTTCCAACGTCCTGTCAGTCCTGTTAGAACTATCAAATGCCCTTCTCACACCCATACCTCTTCATTCCTGCAACCACTGGCTTCATGCAACTCCTTTCCTCTCCTCTGGACTTTGAGTGGCTTCTTTCTCCCTCCCTCCCTCCTTCCCTCCTTCTGTCTCCATCCCTCCTCCTCCATATGGTCATCAGAATGGTCCTCAAATGTGACTGTATCATTTCCCTACTCAAAGTTTCTCACTTCTCCATGTAATTTTTAAGAATTATTTTAAGAATTTTTAAGAGTGAGCACTTTGAAATGAAGAGAACCTGTGTCTGAACCTTGGTTTTTGCCATTTGTGTGACTTGTCAGGTGACTTAATCTCCTTGAGCCCTGTTCCTCCTCCGTGAAATAGGAATAATACTACCTCATAGAGTCGTCGTGAGGACTAAATGAGCTACTGTTTATAAAGCATTTAGCACAGTGCCTGGTGCATAGTGAACGCTCCCGTCGGAGCATGCCTTTGTCATAACCCCTGCAGGTGTCAGTTTTATGTCACTTCCAAGAGGCATTTTCTAATAACTGTAACTACTCTCCGCCCCTGTAATATTCGTTTTCTGCCTCAGCACTCTGTTTATTTCCTTTGTAGAAATCTTCTCAATCTGTATTTATTTGTTGACTTTTTGTCTATCTCTTTACTAGAATGTAAGCTCCACGAGAGCGAGGATGTATCTGTCTTGTTCCCTGGTACAACCCCAGCATTTAGCCTAGTGCCTGGTACATAGTAAGCACTTATTAAATGTTTGTTGAATAAATGGATGAATGATCAAAAGGCTCTCCATGATCTGATCCCTGCCTATTTGTCTAGGTCATCCTGCCCCTCTTATCACCTGCAGCTCAAGAAAAACCACATTACTTGGTCCTTCTGAGTGCCCCTTGGGCCTCTGTGTCTTTGCACCTGTCATTCCCTTTGCCTGCCTGTCTACATGGCAAATTCCTGGTTACTGGTCAAGTCTCAGCTCAGTGGCTACCTCCTCTGTGAAGCTGTCCCTGATTTCTCCAGCAAGATGTTCTTCCCTCTTCCAGGTTCCCCCTGCACTCTGTAAATACCTCCACGGAAGCACTTTACTGTATTGTAAATTTGTTTGCATGTCTGTTTCCACTTTTAGACTGTAAGCACCGTGAAAGCAAGAGATTGCCTCTTTTCATCTTAATGTCCCCAGGGCCTAGCACAGTGTCCAGCACATAGCAGTTTTGTCAATAAATATTTATTGGAATGAATCTGTAAATGCAGTTGAAAAACTGTTGCGAGACGAATGTATTATCAAGGAAAGGAATGCCCCTGGTGGCTTCCAGTGTATTTCTTTTGTTCTAGAAGAGAGATCTTGAGAGCATTATGTAATCTCGCTGAATATAAGAGTACTTGTTTGAATTTGAAAGATAAGTTGAGTAATAGAGATCTTCGTAAATGATTGCAAAAGATATCAAAAAGCTTTGTGATCTCAAATGCTACAAAGTCCAAAATAAATATTTGCACTATTAGTATTTCCATAGTCAATGCTATGCGAAAAGTGTACAGCAATAAATTTTGAAGCTTTAAAAATGTTTGTGTAAGTCATCTTCAATGACTTAATCCATGAAACCCATCTCTGGCCTGTGTTTCCTGGACGCAAGGGGCTTTAGATGGGGTTTAGGGCCCCAAAGCTTTCAGAGCTTACTCAGTGACACCACTCCCATTTGCGAAGACATTTGCTTAGTCGTGTGCCGCGGGTATGTCTACTGAGCAGAAGGGCTGAAAGCTTCTCCACAGAATCAGAGGGAGGCCAACTACACATGGTGAGGCCATAGCTTCCAAGCCTCTGCCCGGGCTAACATCGCTTCGTTGTCCTGCCTGCCTTCACTCCTGGGATGCAGATGTGACCTCTCTACAAAATCTACTCCAGTGAATGGCCTCCACCGAAATTCTAGTTCCATGAAGGCAGTTCCATCAGGCACTTACACAGGATTAGCTAGGGATTGGGAATTGGGGTAGTGAGCTACCAATCTGCATGTCTCAAAGGGTCTGCGGTGAACTTAGAAAATTTACACTCTGATTTCTCTAGAAGGGCATGTGTCACTCTGTCAATCACTCGGCTTTTGTTTTGATAGCAGGAGGACAAAAGTTATTTCATTTATACAGCACTTCATAATTTATAGAACACTTTCACCCCCATTAATGTCATGTTTGAATTTTAACTTACATTTAAGCTATGAAATATGCACATGTTGTCCCCATGTAAGAGCCGAGGAGCCTAAGGAGCAGGTTAAATGACTTACTCAAGCCAGAAAGGTGCAGCGGTGGAATTTGAATGCAGAGGTCTTCTGTTTCTAGAATGCCATGCAACCTTCCGATGCCCTTCCCCACTTGGGTTTCAAGCTGCATTTCTTTCTGTGACAGAGAACAACACGGTATGGTTTATTAAGTACAGCGTGACTGTGGCCCGAGAGCTTATATAGGGCAGAGTGATTTTTTTTTTTTTTTTTTAAATAGGAAACCTGCTTCTTTTATGTGGGAGTAGTCAAAGCTTTTCCAGTGATCTCTTCTGCTGAGCAATCTTTACCAGGATTACTTCTCTTTTACAAGAGGTGGGAACAGGTGCAGTTTCCTAGTCACAGAATGTTGGGAGTTATTTTGATCTGCAGGGGGCTGTTAGTGTTTTCTTCCTTCTGTACTACTTTCAGCTTTTTGCTTCATGAACAAGATGCTGTGAGATGTCCAGCAGCAAGATGCAATGGGCGCAGGTCCTGGGGAAGGGGTTTGAAGTGGGGTGTATCTGCACGTGTGACTTGGGCATGCATAAAAGCATTCACCAGCCGTGGGAAAAACTCTGGCCTTTTGATAAGTGCTCGCATCTTATCCTTTTAAGATCTAAATTTTTGAGTGTTTTATGATACACATATTAGTAGAGCAGTACATGTAGGTAATTTATAAGTAAATTCCATAAAGAATTGGGATATATGCTTTTGTTTCTGAAAGGGTTTCTAAATTAAAAGAGTTTTGAGACCACTACCCCGGTGCAAGTCTCCTTATCTGGGGTTCAAGGAACCTCCTCTTGCCATTGGATGCAAAAGTTTGTGATAACATGCCCTTCTCCGGGGGTATCTATAGCTTCCATAAAGCTCTCAATAGAGAATATATATCATAGTGCCTAGTATATGGTATGTATTTCACAAATGGTAGCAGCCCCATCTCTAAAAACAAAACAAAACAAAACACCCTAGGGAATTTTGGGAGGGATTAGAACTTGCTTTTGAGGAGTTAGCCTGAATTTTGTTGACTGGACAGATACTCCTGGGATCAGGAGAGAAAAAGCAAGGAGTTTTGTGTGTGAGGGTGGGAGAGGTTGATGGCGAGGGGTCAGAGTGCCTTGTTGATCACAGCATGATTTGCTGAAGGCCTGAGACCCAATAATAGCTAGTTGTGTGAAAATAGAAACGTTTGGAAACTCAACGAGAAAGATACAGCAGCAACATGGTGGAAAATGCTGTTCATGGTGGGAATGAATGCCTTCTTTGAAAACCTTCTCTTTCCCTCCCCTCCATCCCCCAAAACAGTATAATGTTATAAATGAGAAAACCACAACCGTATAGCTATCACAGTTATTTTTAAAAACTGTGGTGCTGCCTTGGCACAAACTAGATTTTAGTTTTCCCCACGCTGCTGTGAAAAGGGATTGATTAGTCACCTGACACGGAAAACAGCACTGGGGAAACACAGTGACTCGGGGAGTCAAAACACATTCAGCTTTCCTGGAACTTTAAATTCATTCAGGGAGTAGTTGCAATCTTTGTTCTTCTAATTTTTTTTTTTTTTTTAATGAAATCCCATAGCCTCCACTGCCATATCCTTCAAGACCAGCAAAGAGGCAAAAGGAAATAAAGGGAGAATGCTAAAGAATGGAGATAATTCAGACCACTCAAGGAGATCCCTACCTGAATACAGAGGAATTTGGGGAAGAGATAAATGTGACAATGAAGAAATTTATACTCTCACAAACATGTCTACTTAGAGTTCTCTTGTTAATTCAGATGTCTACTCCTAAACTTAGATCATATCCTCAAATAGTCAAATAGAAAAGGGAACGTCTTCTCTTTTCCATTTCCTTATTTAACCAACTGTGGCAGGTACAGAAGGCTGGTTAACCTGATGGCTATTCACAGCTGTGCCGATGCCACCTTTAAGTTCCTAATTAAGATCTGATGCTTAGAGCTTCAGCAGCCATCACGTGACCTTGAAGAGACAAATGTGAAGGTGAAAAAGCAACACTGCAAGGGGAGTGGATTGGCAAATCAGGAAGAGCCCAGATTCTCAAGGTCAATGTTAAATTCTTGGACTAGCTCTGTTAATACCTCCCCTGGGCTGTTTGCTAAATCAACAATACCAACATACAATGAATGTCTCTCTCTCTCTCTCTTTCTCTCTCTCTCTCTCTCCTCTCTCTTTTAAGCTATTGCTAACTAGTACATGCCCAAATTTAGACTTCACTTTGAGTACTAATAGTCACCAGGAGTTTTGTCAAGTTTTCTTTCTCAGTATCATTTTTCTTGCGCTACTCACGTGCAGGCTTTTGTGAACCCTGTCTGGGTTACTACAGTGGCTTCTATCTGCTCTCCCTGCCACCAGCTTCTCCAGCTCTGTGCCATTTTAAGTAGTGCTGCCAGACCTTTCTCAAATGCCTCTTAGATTACCCGGTGTTCCGAGTCATATTTACAGTGGGTTTCTATCCTTTTGGACGAGGTCTGAATTCCTCAGATGACATTCTTGTCCTTGGTCTACGCGGCTTACCTGTGGACACTCCGGGCTAAAACCCTGAGTTAAGATAGAGACACTCTTATCAAGTATGACATGCAGTGTTACCTCCCACAAGCTGAAGGCCATGGTTAGTCTTTTCTGGTCAAGGCCAAATTCTTTACCATACACTTTGTGGCAAGTGTTTTGGTAGCAGATTCTACCTTAGTTATTACCACGACCCTCAGCAAAATTTGGTTGATAATCAGGTTAATATTTAGGCATTCTAGAATGATCATACTTAAAGGGCAATTAGCATATAATGCCATTCCACTAAAGCCTTCTTTTCCTTTTCTTTTTTTTTTTAAGTTTATTTTGAGAGAGACGGAGACTGTGTGAGTTGGGAGGGGCAGAGAGAGAATCCCAAGCAGGCTCTGCACTGCCAGTACAGAGCCCGCTATGTGGGGCTCGAAACCATGAAACTGAGATCACGACCTGAGCTGAAATCAAGAGTCGGACGCTTAACCGACTGAGCCCCCCAGGTGCCCCCAGCCTCATTTTTCAACTCTCCTCTTCCTACTACACAGGAATATTTCTTTGCATTCATCCCATAAGATAAGCAAGAGAATCTCTCTGCTGCTCTTTCTTCACGAACTGTATAAGCTAATTGAGAAATAATTGCTTCCTTTTTTTTCTTAATCTGGAGCAAAAATATGGTATAAGAATAAACAACAAGGCCACAGACTGAGTAATCTTGCCAACATTTTACCTCCTGGAAAGGAAAAGCAATCATCTCCATTAAACTTTAGCAATAATAATTATTGCAGCAATTACAAAGTCATAGGTCTTTCCTACCTTTAATTTAATACTTTTTAGACCTTTAAAAAATCCACCCTTTTATCTACATCATATTAGAACATTTTTGGTTCTAAGCTTATGACTCTAGTGAAAGGGATAAACCAGCTCCTGAGTCTATAGGACAAGAGAACAGGAGTCTTGACACACATTATTTCTACAATAGAGTTATCATCTGGGGGGGCCTGAGGTTTGAAAGTCATCAAAGAAGGTGAAAACATAAATAGTCAAAATTACCCTCAAAAACTCTAAATCTCCTATCATAGTTCGGCATATACAATTCTATAAAGTAATTCTAAACATGAGTCGAAATCGGTGGTTCTGTCTGGAGGGTTCTGTCCGCCTCCCCCGCTCCCTCTACTGGGACATGTGGCAGTGTTGAACCATGTTTGGTTCTCACAAAGAAGGAAGAGGGTGCACCTGCTGTTGACATCAAGTGAGTAGAGGACAGGGACGCTGCTTCAAATCCTACAATGCATGGAACAGCACCCCCGATGTCCATGGTGCCAAGACCTTGGTGTGAAGAGAGAGACTTTTTTTTTTTAATAAAAAAATTTTTTTAATGTTTATTTATTTTTGAGAGAGGAAGAGACAGAGTACAAGCTGGGGAGGGTCAGAGAGAGAGAGGGAGACACAGAATCTGAAGCAGGGTCCAGGCTCCAAGCTGCCCGCACAGAGCCCGACGTGGGGCTTGAACTCACGAACCTTGAGATCGTGACCTGAGCCGAAGTCAGACGCTCAACCGACTGAGCCATCCAGGTGCCCCGAGAGAGACTTTTTAAAAAAAGGCTTTATGGAGATATCTGAGTATTTTATTTTGCCCGTCAGGTAAATGTCACTCACCAGAGGTGAATGGGGTGGGGTAGGTAGAAAATTCTAAAGTGCTCCTTCATGCCTGAATGATTCCATACCATTCTGGGATTTTTAAAAAAATATTTATTTTTAAAATCATATGCACTAAAATTCAGTCTTTTTGAAGTATAGGCCTATGAGTATTGACAGATGAGTAGTTCTATGTCCACCACTATATTTGATAGGGGAAAGTTCTGTCACCACCACCCTCCCAAATTCCCTTATGCTACCCCCTTGGTTATGACCCCCCCTTCCCTACCATAAACCCTTGTCAGCCACCCATCTGTTTTCCATTCTCTGTAGTGTTTGTCTTTCCAGAATATTGTATGGATGGAATCCTACAGTATATGGCTTTGTGGGATTGGTATAAGTCATGTACTGGAGGGCCATTCAATTATTGCTATGGATGTTTGTTTATCCATTGTTACCTATTTATCTGTCAAGGGGTATTACCCCACGGTTTCAATATCAAAACTTGACGGTCTTAACACATCTTAAAGGATTTGTTTATTGTTGAGAGGATTAAACAAAAGGGTAGTCTCACATTCTGTGCTTAGTGAAGTTCTAAATTCAAGATAAGTCAGACACATATATGAGGCAATTGCTCTGTTTTTACTCTTTCTGTATTTTGCTTCAGAGAGTTGCATTCATTCACCTTAATATATGCTCAGGGTTGTGCTAGGTATGATAATGAAAATACCAACTAGTCTCCAAATGCAACACAGGAGTTAGACATCATCTTTGTCCTCTGGCCTAATCCAATGTAATGTGGAAATGCTGTTTGCATGGTAATCACAATCTTTGTGGAAGAGGAAAATGCTATCATGTAATCTTAATGATCTTCTTTTTTTTTTTTTTTTTTTTTAAATTTTTTTCAACGTTTATTTTATTTTTGGGACAGAGAGAGACAGAGCATGAACGGGCGAGGGGCAGAGAGAGAGGGAGACACAGAATCGGAAACAGGCTCCAGGCTCTGAGCCATCAGCCCAGAGACCGACGCGGGGCTCGAACTCACGGACCGCGAGATCGTGACCTGGCTGAAGTCAGACGCTTAACCGACTGCGCCACCCAGGCGCCCCTTAATGATCTTCTTAAAAAATGTTTTTTTCATGTTTATTTTTGAGAGAGCACGAGTGGGAGGGGGGAGGGGCAGAGAGGGAGGGAGACAGAGAATCCAAAGCAGGCTCCAGGCTCTGAGCTGTCAGCACAGAGCCCCACGCAGGGCTTGAACTCACAAACTGTGAGATCATGACCTGAGCCAAAGTTGGACACTGAACCAACTGAGCTACCCAGACACCCCAATCTTATTCTTGTTCTTATGGATTCATAACTTAATCCTGATATTCATTTTAACATCTCTTTTTTTTTTTAAGTTTATTTATTTACTTTGAGAAAGAGAGTGCACACATGAATGGGGAGGGACAGAGAGAGAGGGACAGACAGGGTCCCAAGCAGTCTCCCTGCTGTCAGCACGGAGCCCAACATGGGGCTCCAACTCATGAGCCGCGAGATCCTGACCTGAGCCGAAATGGAGAGTTAAAGGCCTGACTGAGCCACCCAGGTGCTCCAATATCTCTTTATCAAGCATTTTGAATGATCTTTTTCTTGTCTTTCATGAAAGACACTAAGCTATTTCATCCTTAGTGATCAGAATTTCTTTGGCTGTCCTAGCATTAAATAAATATGGATAGGAGAGTTCTCTGGCTGTAACATCACCATACTGCTGACGTACAGAATAGATCCAGCTGATCTGTCTGGAAAAGGGTGTGTTGCCTTTATTTTTTCTTTTTTTTCCTTTCCTTTTCTTTCTTTCTTTCTTTCTTTCTTTCTTTCTTTCTTTCTTTCTTTCTTTCTTTCTTTCTTTCTCATTTATCAGTGCATGAGCCTTCCTCTGAAGCTTTGTGAAGAGGCAGACTTCCCAGGTATATCTTGGTCAGTGTTGCTTTGCAACTTATGTTCCAAAATGGGGAACTTATGTTATTGTAGCATCTTCTGTATTGTACGTTTCAGTTTTCAATTTCTTTCCTTCCTTGGTGGCTAATTACTTTGTTTTGTTGGATGGTATTGGTGACAGATTTTGGTTAATTCCTGAAGAAAAAAAAATGCTGACATCTGACTTCGTCTTTTATGGTGATGTTAAAGAATAGATAATCAGCAGGCTGGTGCACCTGGGTGGCTTATTCGGTTAAGCATCCGACTCTTGGTTTTGGCTCAGGTCAGCACAGTGAGTTCAAGCCCACGTTGGGCTTCGTGCTGACAGTGTGGAGCCTGCCTGGGATCATCTCTCTCCCTCTCTCTGCCCCTCCCCTGCTCGCTGTCTCTCTCTCTGTCAAAATAAATAAACTTAAAAAAGAAAAAGAAAATCAGCAGGGTGGACTAGCAAACCTAGTAAATAGCAAACAGTTTGCCCCACGGTTGTGCTTTCAAACGATCCAACTACGATCAGATCTGTGTGTAAACATACAGATGACAAGAGGAAAGGACCCATGGGGCACAAACCCAGGGTCACTCTTGTGGTCACTTCATCAAAGTGTCACATGAGAAAAGGGATTTGATCTCTGCAGTGACCGGGCAGAGGCCCCTCTCTGTCTTAACTTCCTGCTAGTGCAGAGAGAAGGGAAACAGATCAAACACTTCCAGGATAGGTGTTCCTTTGTTTCCTACTACAATCCATGCTTATTTCCATGAGAAAGCATAGCAGCTTTTACTGAGTTGGAGAACCTCCAGAGGATAACTCCTTATAAACAATAATGCCAGGGGCGCCTGGGTGGCTCAGTGGGTTGAGCGTCCGACTTCGGTTCAGGTCATGATCTCATGGTTCGTGAGTTCGAGCCCCGTGTCGGGGTCTGTGCTGACAGCTCAGAGCCTGGAGCCTGCTTGGATTCTGTGTCTCCCTCTCTCTTTGCCCCTCCCCCACTTGTGCTGTCTCTCTCTCTCTCTCAAAAATAAATAAACATAAAAAATTTAAAAACATATTTAAAAGAATTAAAAAAAGGAATTTCTTTAATAAACAATAATGCCAGACATATACCTCATTACGTTCTAGACTCACGATACCCCTGCAAGAGAGATACTACTATCCCCACTTTGCAGATGAGAAAACTGAATCATAGAGCCCCCTCAGCAAGACCGCTCAGCAGGTGGACATCAGAGCCAGGGCAGAACCCAGGCTCCAAAGTGCGTGCAGGACACCATCTTCACCATCTCCCTTGTGGCTGTATGGACAAAAAGAACATTCACCGAAAGAACAGCCTGAAGGACCACCACGATTCCAGAACATGAGAGAGCAACCTTTTTGACAACATTCCGGTGAAAACCCCAGAACTGAGAGAAGTAACATGACCTCTAACAAGTGGAACGTGGGGGGGTCTGAGGGAAGCAGAGGAACCGGGAAGGAGAAAAGAACAAGAAAGGAAAGAGAATACGTCTTATAATAGAAATATATATATATATTTATATTTATATATATAATATAAATTTATATATAATTTATATATATAAATATATATTTGTATATTTACATATTTATATTTATATATATTTATATATACTTATATATATAAATAAATAAATAAATAAATAAATATATATATATATAAACACCGAATGATAAAGAAAAATGTAAAGAAAAAGCTTGTGTCAAAGTCTAAAGGGAAATAGGGGCACTAGTCTCATGTTGAAAGAAACCACATTTAGCTATTTTAGAAAATATTGCTTCTTCAGCATGTTGCATCTTCGCTTAAATGGCATGCTTTATTTCTTTAATGCTTCCCTTTTCCTAGCCTTTGGTTGGAGAGGCAACCTCATTACCTTCAGGATAGCTCCGGTTCGGATGGGCCAGGCTGAGGTAATGACCCAGGCAGGGTAAATGGGACACTTTCTGTACCCTTGGGAATAAGTCATCAATGTAATATATTTCCTGGATGCCACGTTCTTCCTAAAAATAGAATAAAGAATGTATGCAGGCGCGTTTCTGAATTGCTTTTATTCACAAAAATTTAAGACAAGCATTGCCGGCTCCTTCATCAACGTCCACGGAAATACTCAAGACGAAAAGTGCTCCTCGAAGCAGGTGTTGAAAGTCAGCGCCGAGTTTCTAAAACAAGCCTTCCGAGGTTCTGTTTCCCGTACACTGGGAATCCTGTCCTGATTCTTTCCCAGAGCTGGGATGTGATTCTTGCCGAGGCTCGGGAAGGGAACTCGTTGCCCGGCGGGGCTGCCTTGCCCCCGCCTCACCCTCTGCTTTCTCCTCTTCCCTCTCATCAGTCGTTACCGCAGCGTGCAGCGCCGCATTTCAGGACCCGTTCTAAGAGACAGAAAAACCAGCAGGGGTGGCTCACAGAACGGGGCTGCTATTTTCCCAGAACAAGCATTTGGTGTTGACATTCGTGTCCTAGCCGCCCGCAGAAGCAGCCCCAGCCGTTACCCTCGATTACGAAAGGCGACGGCGTAAGAATTGTCCAGGGAGATGTAGTCTCTGCTCTCCGGACAAAGCTGACTGCTGTTTTTGACAGGGGACAGCCACAGCCCCCAACCCCCCCCCCCTCCCCGTTCTCCCGGCCCTGCCCCAGCCCCACCTGCGTCTGTGTCGCTCTGCGCGTAAGCACTTGCCTCTTAAGTCTTTCTCGCTCTTTCCATTCTAATTCAATTCATCTGGATCTGAAAGCTTTGTATTTATTGCCGCCTCATTTGGACGCGCTCATAGGGTCTCACGTGGTGACAGTTGAATTTCAAAAGAGGTGGTACTTTGAAATAAAGGCTCAGCAGAATTCAGGATTGTGACTGTTTTTCTTCACTTCTTTGCGATATCCACACATCAAAGTGTAAAGAAATAAGTGTCCTTCCTCTTTTTTTTTTTTTTTTTTTGCAACCCTTTCAGCTCTGGTGGAGCTTGGTCCGTTGTTCTCACGGTTTCTACTACCCTGTGTGTTGGTTTGCCAGGGCCGCCAGAGCCAAGGGCCACTGCCTGGAGGGGGGGCTTGGGCAACAGTTTGCTTTCCCACAGTTGTGGAGGCTGGAAGTCCAAGATGGAGTGGCTAGCAGGTCTGATTCCTCTTGGGGCCTCTCCTCTTCCCTCTCTATATGTCTGAGGCTAAATATCTTCTTCTTTTTTTTTATTTTTTTAAATGTTTATTTTTGAGACAGAGAGAGAGAGAGACAGAGAGAGCATGAGTTGGGGAGGGGCAGAGAGAGAGGGAGACACAGAATCCCAAGCAGGCTCCAGGCTCTGAGCTGTCAGCGCAGAGCCCGACACAGGGCTTGAACCCACGGACCGTGAGATCATGACCTAGGCTGAAGTCGGACGCTTAACTGACTAAGCCACCCAGGAACCCCACAAGGCTTCTTACCTAGAGCCCATGGACTCCTTTGGGCCCAGAAACGTGCTGAAATTGTACGCCAAAGCTTACTGTCATGCATCATGAGTATGCTTCCATCAGACCCTTGAAGGGTTTGTAGTGCAAAAAAAATGTTAGGATCGAATGGCTGATGTAAATGGTGTTGTTCATCTCAGAATATTTTCCTCATAAATAACAAGCGGTCTTCATCACGGTGTTTGTATTCAGCACACACATAGATAGCATTGCACAGTCCTTAGAATATGCCACTCTGGGCGCCTGGGTGGCTCAGTCGGTTAAGCGTCCGACTTCGGATCAGGTCATGATCTCACGGTGGGTGCCTTCGAGCCCCGCGTCGGGCTGTGTGCTGACGGCTCCGAGCCTGGAGCCTGCTTCGGATTCCGTGTCTCCCCCTCTCTCTGCCCCTCCCATGCTCATGCTCATGCTCTGTCTCTCAATCATAAACAAACATTAAAAAAAAAAAAAAAAAGAAAAGAACGTACCGCTCTGAAGTGTTCCACACATACGAACTCAGTTAATCCTCCCAGGGACTCTACCAGGAAGGTAGTCATTACAGATGAGGAAACAAAGATGCACAAAGTAACTTAAGATTGTAAAATGAGCTCCTGGCAGAGCCTGGTTTAAGAGGGCTAACTACTACTGCCAACTACCTCTCCTTTCTCGTCTTCTTACACAAGACGTTTCCGAGTCTTGGTATTTGCATCCGGGAGAATTAATTATCTTCACAACCCTTGACATTTTCCCCCCAAAACTACGTTGTAAGGAATTTCAAAGTGATCACACGTTCAAGCAACTACTAATACCTCATTTAAGTTAAATTGTTTGACTCTGACGCCTGGGCAGTGGTAATGGCTCCTAAATTGAATGACAATCGGTTATCACTTTAACAATAGAAATAGTAATCTTTAAAACTCTACCAGGCTTTCTACCGCATCATAATCGTTCTATATGGACCCAGCATTTTGAGGGAAAAGGAAGACATTCTCAACAGAAGTTTTACTCTTCTGTAGGCTTCGGAGGAACAATAGCGTTGTCATTGACCTTCCTTAAATGAAACTGTTGGAGGTCACTGAGAGTGCGTAACCTCCGGTTGACCCTCCAGCTGGACCCGGGCAATGGGAGGCTCCTCCCCTCGCCCTTATCCTTGGGGCGTACATTTCAAAAGCAGTCATTTCCAGGATGCCGACTTGAGAAGGTAAGGTGTGGCTGAGACGGTCTGGGTCTGAACGCGGTACTTGGTGACAGAACCCAGGTGAGGCCTCCGTGTAAACTTTTACCGTTCTAAGAGGCGGTGCAGGGACCTGATGGTCTTGGGGCTCCCAAGACCCACCTCGTACCTAAATTCTCGTGCTTTTCAAGACTACTACCTCCCGATCTGGCGTGGCCTGCCTGCGGTCCCCCCTTGTCCTCTACCTATGGGCCCGATTTCGAATTTCACCCAGAAAACTCCCGAGGTCGAGAAAGAACAAGAACCTTCTATCATTTCCAGGCTGAAAGACTCAATGAAACGAGAAGTCGAGGTCTTGGGTTGAGTTGGAAACGGGAGTTAGCTGGCGGTACCTGCTTTTACGCCTGTACTTGGCTGCCTTATTTCTACTTTCTTCTACCTTTCAACCCCATGGGACAATAAGCCAGGTCTCATTCCCTTGGACAAAATGTGCTTAATGAACAAAATGAAAGTGAAAAAGTATAAATCACATCTTTGTGTCATTTGGGCAGATTGTGTTCGCCCAGTTTTTCATAGATTATAGGTGTTACTATGAAGTCTCACAACTTGGTAGCAGTGTTTGCTCTGATAATTTTTTGAAACGCAGATATTTGTGGGGAAAAGGAGATCCATCTGAAGGTACAAGGTAGTTCTGTGTGCATTAGGACAGACTGGGTCAGGATTCCTTGTAAATGAAAGCGGAAGCCTCAGACTAAAGGTTGCCAATTGTAAGGTGGTACATGTGATAAACGGTTGTGTATTTAGGTATTTCTTTTGCTTCACTTCTGGCATACTTTCTGAGTGACAACTGCGGTGGGAAGCTGGAAACTTTTGTGAATAACTATGATGCTCTTGAATCCATTGCATGAGCTCCTAATGGGTGAAAGATGCTTGAGGCCTTCCTGATCTGTGGAAATTGTCAATCCAATTATTTCAGCCAACTCACCTGTCAAGTCAGATCACTGCCCAATCAGTTACTGAATTATCAGTAGTAAAGACAGCCTGAAATGCCAAATGGATAGTGTCTGGGACAGTGTTGAAGGCACAACTGTAATTTTCATGAAACTGGCAACTGGGTTAGCCACAGGACATGGGTTGTTTAACCACATTGCATGTTTTTATTTTTGGTATCAAATCAAGTGTCTAAATTAGAAATCGTGCCTCCCCCCACCTCATTCTCCCCAACCCTCCTAGTTACTCATTTTTAAAAGGAAAAAAAAACCCTACCTATGTATATATAGGCTTAAAATCCTTCTTCCAGAGTTCACAGGGATAAAGAGATTTACCTGAGATTATATTTCTCAGCTCACCACTTTTCAATAAATTCCGCCTCTTCTCAGGTGCGTGCCCTAGAGAGGCTGGTTTTGTTTGAGGTGTTAATGATTATCGCTGCTGAGGAAAGGAGCTTTGGAGTAGCTGTCTTGTGGGTGAGACTGTTACTGCCCAGAGAAATATTGATTGGGAGTCTCATCTGAACTCTTACATGCTCAGAGCAAGACAATCAGGGAACTGGACACAGTGTTACTTCTCCCACTTACCCCAGCCATTTCTCCAGGGCAGCTGGCATTCCCACTGGGGGCACAGTTCAGTTCCAATCAGGTGGCCCTGAGCCCAGATGTATGGCCAGGTGCAAACAAAACCACTTTAAAACCACAGATGTCTAGGGGTGCCCGGGTGGCTCAGTCAGTTGATGGTCTGAGTCTTGGTTTTGGTTCAGGTCATGATCTCATGGTTTCGTGGGTTCGAGCCCCACATCAGGCTCTGTGCTGACAGCATGGAGCCTGCTTGGTATTATCTCCCTTTTTCTCTACCTCTTGTCCACTCACGCTGGCTCTGTCTCTTTTGAAATCAATAAGTAAACTTTCAAAAAGAAATCACAGAAGTCCTGGAAAGGCAGGTCCCCTTAGGTAGATCTGAGGTGCTTCAAGGATAAAAAGGTTTTTTTTTTTTTTTTAAATGAATGCATTCTTTTTATTTATTTTTTATTTTATTTTATTTTTTCAACGTTTATTTATTTTTGGGACAGAGAGAGACAGAGCATGAACGGGGGAGGGGCAGAGAGAGAGGGACACACAGAATCGGAGACAGGCTCCAGGCTCTGAGCCATCAGCCCAGAGCCTGACGCGGGGCTCGAACTCACGGACCGCGAGATCGTGACCTGACTGAAGTCGGACGCTTAACCGACTGCGCCACCCAGGCGCCCCAAGGATAAAAAGTTTTTATACTGTGTTTTAGAGAGGGATTGAGCCATTGTTTTAGAGCTATTGTTTCCAAAGTCCCTTACATTTCTCCTCTGTTCCTATTTGTGACACTTTATAGGTTTCCTGACCCAAACTGTGGATCATCTGAATTTTAGAGCACATATCCCAGCCCCTTTTGGACTGATTGACTTGGACTGTCTCCCCTCAATTGATCCCTTACTGCAACCTTAGAACATACCCTCAGAATCAACCATGTCCCCCACCGTCAGACTTGCAGGCTGGGAATCTCCGCTCCCCCACTGTTCTGTGTGTTTGATTTCCTTTCTTCTCCCTCTGTACGGGGACAGATCCCTGGGTGGTCTGCACATTAAAAATCAAAATTTCAGTCGCCAGAAGTGTGTGCTTAAGACTCTTGGGAGAGCTTGACACACCATGGTTTTCCCCCACCCTGGGGTAGTGATGCAGCCTGGGTCCCCATGACAGCTCTGGTGGTTACTGAGCGTGACTCAACTTCCTCTTTCAGATAGAAAGGAAGCGGAGTGAGAAGCAATGCCAGCAGTTCAGCAATCCAGGCCGCGGGGTCCTCCAAGCAGGAACTCAACTTCCCGCCGCCTCCCCGTCCTGGGAGGGGACTGGATTGGTTGGCAGCTGGCCTAGGGTCCCAGCTGCCACATGGGGCAGGAAATCAAAGATGCACGTTTAAAATGCAAGCGCTTGTTTCCAATCTGTCTAATACCGCAGCCAGCTTAACGGCCAGAGCTTGAGGCATGAGAAGCTCGCTGATGAAGTTTGCTACTATTAAGGCGATTTTAATTGATGGCACTTGGCAGTGAGATCCTGTTTTTCTCTTTCCCCCTACTCTCCACACCGCTTTTGATTTTAAGAAGACAAAGCAACATTTTCCCTTATTTTACTTATCTTCCCCTGGGCCAAGCGCCTAGCACATTCTGAACGAAAGGGAGAGCCTCTAGGGGTCAGTGCAGCGTAAAAAATGGCTAAAGCTCAGCTGGAGGAGGAACTGAGAGAGGTTTCAATCCCAGCTCCGTCCCTTTCGTCCCTTTCTCATTCCAATGAGGGAACAGTCCTGTTACTTCCTGCCGAGCCGGGCTCCAGAAGAATCCCCTTGATGGCCATTTTCCTTTAACCTAAGTTTAAACATTTGCAATCAAAGGCAGATCTAATCTGAAATTTAGGGCTGTCTTCACAGTGGTGGCATTTCAACCTGTTCAGCTGGAACCTAGAGGGCTGCCCCCTCCCGCTGTCCTTTCAAAGCGTCATCCCAGGTGGGCAGAGGCCGGCTGCTCTTTCACCTCACTTTCCCTCCCTTTTATATATTTATTTTCTTTTTTATTATTTAAAAATTTTTTAATGTTTATTTATTTTTGGGGGGGGGGGAGGGGCAGAGAGAGCAGAAGACACAGAATCCGAAGCAGGCTCCAGGCTCTGAGCTGTCAGCACAGAGCCCGACGCGGGGCTCGAACTCACAGACCACGAGATCATGACCTGAGCTGAAGTCGGACGCCCAACTGACTGAGCCACCCAGGCACCCCTGTTTATTTACTTTGTTAATGAAAGAGCGCGCATGCGTGTGTCCTTCTGGATACATTTGTCCTTTTGGCCTTTGTCTTTCCCATTTGAAAAGTCCCAATTTCATTCATCATGTCATCCAAGGATAGTTAAGATTTAGGGCACGGGGTGTGTGTGTGTGTGTGTGTGTGTGTGTGTGTGTGGTGGGGAGGAGAGGGTGAGAAAAGGCACAACACTCCCTGAAATGGTACGTGGGGGTGGAGAATGTTGGTTGAGAAGCCTGGGCAGACATTGCAGGAGTGTAAAGAAAGACTGGGGATTTCTTGAGGTTCAGTTTCTTCTCACTGAGGTAATTTCAATTCCTCCCGTTTATTCCTCCACCTTCTACATCACGGAGACAGTCCAAATTCCACCTCCCTTGTCCAGCCCTTGATTCTATCTGTTCTCCCGAGGTACTTGCCCCTGTTGAACATTTCCTTCTGATGTGCTTTCTTGCTGTTCTTTTGCACTGATGTGTCTCACAAGTTCCTAAATCTGCGATGGTCTAGATGCTATATCTAGACCTTCTCTTCCTGCGCTAACAACCTCGTGAGTCCATCCTGACACCCCAAATGTGGCCCTAGAATCTTCCTCGGTGGCTCCAAGCAGACACTGCCAACAGATCAACGTTGACACGATGGATGTCCTCCTGTCCGGCTTGCCTTAATTATACCTCTCCTACAATGAGAAGAATTTCGTTTTGATATCCTTCCTCTTTCCCACAGTTCCGGTGAGTGCTATATGCTGAAAACACCCCGATCTTTAGCTCCAGAACAAATCTTTCCCTGATTTCTAACACTGATAGGTCTATAACCTGTTAGAGTCCGCCATCTGGAACTCCTACCCTCACTTCTCATGTAGCATGTTCCAAACCAAGCTCATCATTATACCTCCCCAAATCTGGGTCTCCTATGTTCTCTAACTTTGTAAGTGGCGTCACTATAGCCCAAGCTAGAAGCTTTTCTTTCTTTCTGGCAATCTCCTCCTGCCCCCTACCTTTTGCATCACCATTTCTTTCCCCTCAACATCCAGTTAGTAATAGAGAGTGGGTATGAAGTGTACCACGTGAGTAGAATGAATACTTGTTTGGTGGAGAAGACTTTGACTTCTTCATAATCTCCATTAAACTACTGCTCATATCCAGTCATCCTCTGGATGTATAAATGATATGTTTACTCTGCACTAAGTATAAATGATATATATACTCTGCAAACGTAGCTTTGGGATCCAAACTGTCCTTACAGGAAAGCGGTCCATAACCTCGTGCATGTGAATTTTGGAGCTCTCTGCATGGACACGCTTTCCAAAGCATAAATCTAGCCACACCATTCTCCAGCTTCCTAAATCTTTGCTGGTTTCTCTTTGTCCATGAAATAAAGCCCCAAACTCCCAACATGTTATCTGATGCTCTGGCTGGCTCCAGTCTGTGTTTTCAGCCATATTTACTGTCCTTTCCCCCTCCACATCCAGCTCCCTTGCCTGTCATGCTTACCGCACACTTAATTAGTTCCTGTTTCTAGGGCATGTCTCTTGCAATTATCTTCTGGGTGTACCTTTTCTTCCTATTTAGTCACTCACTCAGCTCAAATGTCACTTCTGTGAAACCTTCCCCAACTCACGCAGGTAGACCAATCAGAAACAGGCCCTCTGTGCTGTGTGTTCTTCTAGCACATGATCCATTTCTTAATAGCATGAGTTATTCAGTGTCCCATTTGGGTGCCTTTCTTTGTCACCAAATTCTAAGTTCTTACAGGGAAGGGCTGTCTGCTTGCGTTTTGAGTCCATAGCACCTTACATAGTATTTGGGACATAGCAAATGCTCATTAATTCTTTTGTGAATGAAGGGGGTGGTGGATGTTCTAAAAGAAGAAATGAGTATCACTGATGACAAACTGTTACAATTTTATGTCAGAACAGCCCCTAGTCATGGGACACCTGGGTGGCTCAGTTGGTTAAGCGTCCGACTTCGGCTCAGGTCATGATCTCGCACTTCCTGAGTTCAAGCCCTGCTTTGGGCTCTGTGCTGACAGCTCGGAGCCTGGAGTCTGCTTCCAATTCTGTGTCTCCCTGTCTCTCTGCCCGTCCCCTGCTCGCTCGCTCGCTCTCTCTCTCGAAAATGAATAAATAAAAAAAAAAAAAACAGTCCCTCATCAGAGCACTTACGTGCAGTTCTGGGCTCTACAAGGCACAAGGGAACCTTGCTCCTGGCCCCCCTGCCTGGAATGAAGAGCAGGATAAAAGATGGGTGTTCCTGGAAGGAGTTGGGATGAGTACTCTGGCCATACCCCGTGTGTGTGTAGGGGACGATGGTGGGGAGTAGGATAGGTAATTCCCCATAGAATCATCTGTTGGGTAGCCTGTTTATAAGCAAGGTAAGCATATGTGGCCCATTGTCAAAGATAATAAGAGCAGTTGATCTTGAAATGCGATTTGAGCTGCTCCTGTGGGCAAATGTGCGATGTGTGCAGATGGGTACAGAAGAATGTGATAAAGTTCTCATCACTGAGACGTTTACTATCTGCTAAGGACATTTTTGCAAAGGTGGGTTTGAGAAGTAGGGTGATCTCATTTTATCATCCAGACTGGGATGTTTTTGACTGGGAAAAGGGATGCTATTAGGTATTTCATCAGGAACATAAGTGTGAACCAGGACAGTTGCACGGAAACCCGGACCGACAGTCACACTAATGAAGACTGTCAGATGTGTCACGGGGGCCACAGATGTCCTAGTTTCAGAAGAGAAAGTCATCACTGTGAAGTTGGGGGTTCACAGAGAGAATCCCTGAAGAGGGGTGCCTTGATGCAGGCCTCAGAAGATGAGGAGGATGTGGGGGGTGAGAGGAGGTGGGAGGAAAAGGGAGTGAGCACGAATGTGGCCGTGGCCCTTCTAACAATTTGTGTGGAGGACCGAACAGCCATGTCAGTGTGATGATGGGGCAAAACCCAAATGAAACTGGAGACCATTTGCATTTGGAAGGCGAGGAATGGGGACAGGAAGAAACCAGGAAAATTCGAGGCGTTGACACTGGGTGACTGGGAGGGTGGTGGTCCTAAAAAAGTAGATGGAAGTGGTTTGGGGAAATAGAATTAAGGTGAGAAAATTTGAAATATTTTTGCTGTTTAAAAAAATGAAGTTGATTTATTTATTGAGAGAGAGAGAACAAGCGAGTGAGGTAGCAGGGGGAGGGGCAGAGAGAGAATCCCAAGCTGTCAGAGAGAGAATCTCTGCTGTCAGCATGGAGCCGGATGAGCTGAGCCGAAATCAAGAGTGGGACACTTAACCAACTGAGCCACCCAGGCGTCCCATTGCTTTTCGATTTTGATGTCATAAGTGGAATTTATGCTTGGGGCGCCTGGGTGGCGCAGTCGGTTAAGCGTCCGACTTCAGCCAGGTCATGATCTCGCGGTCCGTGAGGTCGAGCCCCGCGTCGGGCTCTGGGCTGATGGCTCAGAGCCTGGAGCCTGTTTCCGATTCTGTGTGTCCCTCTCTCTCTGCCCCTCCCCCGTTCATGCTCTGTCTCTCTCTGTCCCAAAAATAAATAAACGTTGAAAAAAAAATTTTTTAAAAAAAAGTGGAATTTATGCTTATTTTAGAAAACGTGGATAATGCAGGAATTATGGGTGAGAATTTCGGCATCCTGGGATTTTGATGTGTCCCATTCCTGGGATATTCCCGATGTCGTATTCACTCTGAAGGAAGAAATGGAAACGTCAGGAGAAGTGAAGGCCAAGTCTGATTTCTGTGTGAGTTTTTCAAAAGTTTTGCCCTCCTGCTTTAGAAAAACCTTTCACTCATAAAAAGTTTGTTTAGAACTTATTGGTCTCTTACTCAGTGCCAGGCCCTGTGGAGGAAATGGCACCTAAAAGAGGCATGGAAAGATTTGCGGGTGAAAATTTACGGAACAAGTGTCACAGGAATGGTGATGAAGAGTTTGGAGAAGGGAGAGATCAGATACCTGAAGGAAGAGCCCTATTGAAATATACTCATGACATGTGAATTCCAGCAGCGGGAGGAGTGAAATGCACTGAGATGCTGGCAGGTTCCTTGTATATTTGACATTTAGATCACTGAAGATCTAGGGTTTAATCTCCGTGGAGTCTGGGCTGTTCCATTCTTAACCACAATAGTTTCTCCAGTATTCTTCTGTTTCCTTGGCTCTTGATCTATCTTCATTCATCAGGACTGTTGCTGTTTTAACAACACCAATATTTACATGGCATAATTCTATGACATTGTCTAAAGGTTCCTGATGGTGTACGAGACTGATGTGACATGCCTTATCGGATCACATCCACTTGAGCTTAAAAAGATACTCTTTCTTCTGGCTCTTTCCTGGTCTCCAATTTCAGGATCTTCAACAGCCATTTTTTTCTAGTCTTCCAAGACTATCTCAAGTTGCTCATAAAAAGAACGCTTTCAGACCCTGCAAGGAAAGCATTCTCACGTCCCTTTTCTTTAACAGTATGTCCTGACATTTTCTGCCGAGGCTGTTGGGGACGCTGTTAGTTCCATCTGCCAATGCCCCCAGAGTTGGGCTGACCCCAAAACAGGCCTTGTGCTAAAGCTCTGCTACTGCTGAAGCCATTTGATGCCTGGCTCCCTTCATGTGACAGTGCCATGCTGTGTTGACATACAAAGTGAGGTGACATCCTTTCCCCAGCCTTGTGTCACACCCTCTTGGTACCGAGGCAGTGCTACCTTCTGCTTCTTAAAATAAAAATGAAAATGGATCTTTCGGTTTTATAAGTGGCTCTTGGCTTTATAAAACCCTGACATAAAATTTGAGCTCCTCAGGCCAGAGGACAGTCTGAGTGAAGGATACCTTGGTCATGGCACCCAGCATAGGGGCCTGTCATCTTCCCACAGGATGACCTCTTGCCCAGGGCTTCTCCATTTCTCATGCCACTGTCTCTGCAGAACTGATTCATCTGCTCTGAAAGACATCCCCAGGTGTGTCCTTTCAACATCGCCAGGATGGGATCACGCTCTTCTACTTCAGTAAAGATATTCCTCTAGTTGCAGGCCAATTTCTGGTAATGGAAGCAGAAGAGTAAGGCCTGAAATACTAATTCCATCTTTCCACCAGAGGGCAGATGTGTCGTATCTATTAAAACACAGGTTACATTCGACAATAAGGACTGCGTTAGTAATAAAGGTGACATAAAAATTATGTTCCTGATCCTTCTCTGTATATCTTTAATATTTATAAACATCTACAGGGTGTATTAGTAAAGATAATATTGATATCTATCCTAAGTGAATATGCATATTTTATAGTGGTTTATACATTCACTAATAGTGGTTTTATGGACATGGAAAAGGTAGTTAGCAATAGAAATTGTTTCATGTTATGCTGGATTTCCTTTGAAGCATAAGACATACATCACATTGGTGATTTTAAGAAGAAATGAATGTAGAATTAATTGGCACGGCATGCCATCTTGCAAGAATCGTTGCTGTCATATCTTGCTTTTGTCTGATGTATCTTTGAAACAACAGTTCTGGTATACTGATGTATTTCTATTTCAAGACTTTTTTTCAGCTCAAAGAAGAGCTGTCTGCAAATTCTAGGTGGTACTATTTTGATTTTGAGTGTCCTTTTTGCCAATTTGCTTCTACTGAACAGGAAATTAAATCCTGGTGAATGTTATGGCTGATTTGTGGCTTTAGGGAGTTTTCTAAACCACATAGAAATGGAGACCTTATAATAGCGATGCGAGGTCCATCGTATTATGAATTTCTGTTTGGCTGTTGAGAAAACCATAGTATAGAAATTTTGGTTTTCTGAGGCTCTGATAAGAAGTTCTTTATATACCTTTATGTGGGCCATGGCTTTTAACAAATTGGTGCAATGTCCTATCTATAATTTTTCAGTAAATACGTGCTTCTAAAAATATTGAACTATTGTCTCACAGTTAGTTTCAAAGTTGATACAGTGCTCTGAGCCCAGAGGTGTTCTGGGGCTTATGTACTCCCTTTGCCTTAGTTCAAAGGAAAACCTTTATATATCTCAGGACATCTCAAGAGACGAAGAGAGCCAGAGTGAAGGCATCGCATTAATTTTGTTGAGAGTGAGCCCATAGGGTGGTTCAGTGGGACAATATTGCCTGAAATCAGAGCTAAAAACTTTGACCATCTCCAGGATGTCCCGCCTTTTCATTGCTGTTAGGAAATACAAACAATCTGCTGAAAATGTTAGGGTAGCTGACTCCTTGTGCCACACAGAACCCCTCCGCCATCCTTCCCCAAGTGAAAGTGAGACTGGGTGGGAGTGCCCCAATGGAAGGAGACGTGAAGAACAGGAAATACTGTCTTGGGGAGTTTCTTTTTTCCCTCAGGCTTTTCCCCTTACTGATATCGTTTGAACACCTCAAAGACATTGTGCCTGGATGTTCAAGTTGCTGATAAACTGCATAGTACAAGATATGCTTCTAACCATCTATTTTAGGAACTTAGCTTAGATTCTGGCTAGGTGAATGTGGTCCATGGACCAGCAGCCCTGACCTCACCCAGGAACTTGTTAGAAATGCAGAACTTCTGTGCCTTACCCCAGATCTCCTGAATCAGAATGGCATTAAAAAAAAAATCCAGGTGACTCATGTGTGCATTAAACTTTGAGAAGTGCTTAGATCTTTCTCTCTCTCTCTCTCTCTCTCTGTTTTAACCAGGGTGTTTTAGAGCAGAGCCTCCCCTTTCTTATTCTGCCTATTTGCTGGGATACTGGTCTACCCAGTGCAAGTTATCCAAAAGCAGAACAACTGATCTCATGAACCTAGTGACTAGAATGCATCTGGACATAATGTCTGCCAGTGTACTGCCATTTCCTTTATCCTTCTTCTTCTTTAAACAATTTTTTTTGATGTTTATTTATTTTTGAGAGAGAGAGAGGTAGAGCACAAGCAGGGGAGGGGCAAGGAGAGAGGGAGACACAGAATCCAAAGCAGGCTCCAGGCTGCGAGCTGTCAGCACAGAGCCTGATGCGGGGCTCAAACCCACAGACCATGAGATCATGACCTGAGCCAAAGTGGGACGCTTAACCGACTGAGCCACCCAGGTGCCCCTATACTACTTCTTTTCACATAAATTATAAGGTGCAGTTTGCCTTGTATTAAGCAAACTTTGACAAAACTCCAGCTTACAAGACATAAAATAAGGGAGTGATTATTCACATTGTAAAACAGTTTCTGCTTTACAAGGAAATTTACTAAATTATTTCTTTAAATTGCTGCGAGATACATTTGAAATAGAATTTGACTCAAATGTTGATTCACGGTCCAATTTTTGAGATGGCATATAATGCATAAATGGAGACATGATTGCACAGATAGTGGTTTTGGGCATGTTATTAATAAATTTCTGAAGGAGCTCTTGACCACCCTCCTCATTTCTTTTTCCCATTTCATTATAATTTCTGTAAGTCTACGATGTAGAATGACTTCTTTTTATTCATCTACCAACTCATATATAACTCAATTGCTTCACATCCCTCTGAAGCCAAAGACTCCACTTTGAGCTTGAATTAGCAGAGAAGACACCTAAAGATGAATCCAAGACAAATGACCCTTTAGCCTGATGAATAGTAATGGTGGTATTATGCTTGATTTGAGCCTGTAAAATCCTCTATGGCACTAAAACCTTGACGAGGGAAAGTGGATACATTCCTGCAGAACACTGAACAATGGCATAGAAATATTTCTCATAGGGGCGCCTGGGTGGCGCAGTCGGTTAAGCGTCCGACTTCGGCCAGGTCACGATCTCGCGGTCCGTGAGTTCGAGCCCCGCGTCGGGCTCTGGGCTGATGGCTCAGAGCCTGGAGCCTGTTTCCGATTCTGTGTCTCCCTCTCTCTCTGCCCCTCCCCCGTTCAGGCTCTGTCTCTCTCTGTCCCAAAAATAAATAAACGTTAAAAAAAAAAAAAAAAAGAAATATTTCTCATAGAAATATGGTCCCAAAATATTATTGACAACTGGTAAACCACATTGGAAAAACCACCCAAAGCGGCAAGTCCTTCGTGTTCTCGTGGCTTTTGTTCCTATCTCTGTTGTGGTACTTATGTTTCTACACTGCAGTCTGTGTCTTTGATTTTTCCTCTAGGAGTTTTTGGAGGGCAGGGGTTTTGCTTTTTTCATCCTTATGCCTCCAGTGCCTAGCACATAATAGTATTTCACAAAAGCTCATTAGGTGAAAGATTTAATGATCTGCATAATTACTGATACCTTTAGCAAGAGCAAGAATTTGACACCTGAGCAAAGCATCTGCAAAAAGTGGGGGAAACGCTGATTGGTTATCTCTTTTCAGAAAGGCAGCAGTAACAGGGTTCATCCAAAATAGCAGATAATAAAAATTAGTATTTGGTTTAGAAATTGTGGCTATATTTGAATAATAATAACTATGAAGCATTGGAAACACTAAAAGACAACAAGAAGCAGAAACAGCAGGAGGAGGAGGGGGGGAGGAGGAGGAGGAGGAAAAGAAAAGGGAGAGGGGGGAAAACTATGCCTATTTCATTGAAAAGTTTCGACTATCTTGTTACATCTCAGGCTGTTCATCTCTGTGGCTAATCCTGCTTGTGAACCGAGTAATTTCTTAGGTCACTACAAAGAACTCTGCTGGAAACCTTTCTTGTTAATATAAGCAGAAAAAACTTAAAAAAAAATCTCTAAGGATTGCTTAGAAGAATCACATCTTTGTCATCTAAGTACCAAACAAAATGCAAAGAGGACTCCCAGACACATCAGAAACCTGCTAAGGTGACATATTAGGAGGTAGGTGATATTCCAGGGTACCATTCCTTACATAATTGGTGCCTTCCCAGCCAGGCGCTTGAATCCTGCCTGCTGTGGTTGTTTGGGTCTGCCATATTCAGATATCTTCTTCCTCTCTGGAGGTGGTCTTTAACTCAGAAATTTGTGAAGATATATTAATTCATCATGATGGACCTCATACTTTGGGATGAAAGCTACACATGTATTCTGTACACTTAAATTATGTACAACAAATTGAAAGTGTCATAATAGGGTTCTAGTATAATTCTTCCTCTTAAGGAAATGAGTGGGTGTGAACAGAAGGAGCCCTGTTCCTGTCTAGTGTGGACAACTCTTCTACCATTACATAAATCGTGCCTATCATCTGAAGTATTTTTTTATAGTGTTAGTTTTCCATATTGGCGTATCCCAAGATTTCACTTGCTTCTATCACGGCCTTAGTTGGCTGAAAATACTAAGTTTTTGTTTTTAAGAAGAGGCAAAGAATTATTTTACTTATAGTGTTTACCTACTATATTCATCATGAAACCTATTACTTCCAGCAAAACTGTCATTTTTTGATTACTGTTACTATCCCAAGAATGGGATAATAATTGTTTATTCTTGTAGCTTTATCATCCTCTATTGCAATTGTTCTCAAGGCTTTGGCCATCTGGCCTTATGTTTTCCATGATCTACCCTTTAGTGCTTGGGGGAAGATGATGACTTTCCACTGTTGACAGGAAAAATAACTTCCTTTTTTTTTTTTATTCACTTGGGGTGCCTGGGTGGCTCAGTTGGCTAAGCATCCAACTTTGACTCAGGTCATGATCTCATGGTTCTTGAGTTTGAGCCCTGTATCAGGTTCTGTGCTGACAGCTCGCAGCCTGGAACCTGCTTTGGATTCTGTGGCTCCCTCTTTTTGTCCCTCCCCTACTCATGCTCTGTCTCTGTCTTTGTCTCTCTCTCAAAAATAAATAAATATTAAAAAAACTTATTTGTTTATTTTCAGAGAGACAGAGGCAGCGACAGTGGGGTAGGGGTAGAGAAAGGGAGAAAGAATTGCAAGCAGGCTCCACACTGTCAGCATAGAGTCTGATGCGGGGTTCAAACTCATGAACTGTGAGATCATGACCTGAGCCGAAACCAAGAGTTGGAAGCTTAACAGACTGACCCACCCCAGGAGGGCACCCCAGGAAAAATAACTTTTTGGTCAGAGTGAGAGATGAAAATAGGTCCCCAGTGGCCACCCAGGTACTTCCCCTGTGACATTAACTACCTCCCTCTCCTAATTGCAGAAGCTAAGTAGTGACTCTCTTTAAAAGGGGCGCCTAGTTGGTGAGTTGAACCCTACGTCAGGCTCCACACACTGAGAGTGTGGAGCCTGCTTGCAATTCTCCCTCCCCCTCTCTTTTCCCCTCCTACCCCCATCTCAAAAATAAATAAACAACAACAACAACAACAACAAAAAACCATACCCAATATACCACAGGCTTTCAAAAATGGAGTTGGGGACAAGAATGTGGAAGGACAGAATACAGAAAAAGAGAAAATATAATGGGGTTAAATCTTTGAAGATAATTGAGCCAGCATTAGCAATATGCTAGAAGCACGAGATTTCTCATGAATGGGACAGAATAGAAAGTTAAAGTTTCTTCATTAGTGATTCTTGGAATTACATGGCAAATAGTCCCTTTCTTCCTCCTTGGGAAAGAGTTAACTTTTGGAGACATGACACTTGTTGGAATCATTTACTTTACCCAAGCCTGTTTGCTGTTGTTGTTGTTTTTAATTTTAAGGACTAACAGCCATATTTCACTGAGCATTTCAGAAGTGAAACTGAATATACACTTGACTGATTTCCTGGAATGTCAATCTCCTTATGGCTTGGTGATGCGTGGATAGTTTATGGGATGTGTGCTGTAGCCTGAGACCTGGGAGGGAAGGGAAGTTTTTGAGGCGTGACTGGGTCCTCAGCATTTTCTCACTCTGGGGCTTTATCAGCTGCTTGATCCTGTGGACTTCTGCATGAGGTAGTGTGTCTAGGGACTTTTTTTTGTGGCTATTAGAGGTGTGACTACAATTGTTATGAAATATGGCTCAAGCAGTTGACAAGTGATAAAACAGTTGATTTCTCATCTTTAATGCTGTAAGCATTCTCTTGAAGGAAATGGGAAGCAAAGCTATTGACTTTTGCTCCATTTTGGGTGGGTTGGTTTTAAGTTGTGTTGACAGATGCCTGTCCCCAGAGAACTTGTTGGGAGGAATAAATACATCCATGGGTCAGACAGGTCCTTTCTCTAGAGGGTTCTAACTAAGAGTGAATATGGAAGGATTCCATAAGTTTTATATTACAAAGGATTACCACTAATTAGTTGTGAATGTTGGCTGTTATTGTTTCTTTTTCATAAGAGGATTTAGAAATTTTGGGGATTATCCAGTAACTCAGGGTTATCAATCGTAATTATGCAAAGATTGGAAACTCTTGCCTTGGCTAGAGCAATTGAAGGGTGCTGTCTAATGATGCGTCCAGGTTTCTCAATATCTGTCAGCCCATCCAGAATTGTTAAGTTAGTCTATAATTGTCATTTCCAATGTCCAAGTTGTTTCTGGTCAGGAAGCTGTTTGGAGTGCATGATGTACTTCATGGAAATATTTATAAGAGAAACATCAAATTTTAGCGTGTGGAAGGAAGTATACAGCCAGGTCTGACCTATGAAAAAGTGGAGAGGAGCACAAAATTTAGCTTTAGCACAATCGGTATTCTTTTTGGGTGTTAATTTCCCTTTTCTGTATTCCCCATCCAACCTAGGGGATGCCTACTTTCTTTTATACCTTAATAATAAATTGTCCCTGTCTTTCCATGTCAATAAAATACATGTACCTATCAACAATTTTAATGGCTGCTTATTATTTCATTGTGTACGTTTTTACCAAACCCTAACTGATGGACATTTATTATATATTTATATAAATTTATATATTTATACTTTCAGTTTTCTGCTCTTCTTTGCAATGCTTAGAAGAGCATTTTTGAACATACAACTGTGTATCCTTATCAGATTTCTTAAAGGATAATTTCCTTTGAGTGGAATTACTGAGTCATACTGTATGTGCATTCTAATATTGATTCATATTACCAAACTTCTTTCCAGAAGGTGCTAATTGACGTAATCACCAAAGTACATCAGGGTACTTTTTCCTCCAAACTTAGCCTATACTGGTCTTCAGAATATCTTTCATCAATTAGGGAGGTGAAACAGTTTCTGATTATTAGAATTTTTATTTTTTGATTATTAGTGATTTTAAATATATTTTCATGATTTCTAAGAGTTCTATAGTTTTAGTTCTTACATTTAAGACTGATCCAGTTTGGGGCATGTGGGTGGCTCAGTTGGTTGAGTGTCTGACTCTTGATTTCAGCTTAGGTCATGATCCCAGGGTCATGTTGAGCCTGCATTGGGCTCCACACTGAGCATGGAGTCTCCTTAAGATATTCTCTCTCTCTCTCTCTCTCTCTCTCTCTCTCTCTCTCCCTCCCTCCCTCCCTCCCTCTCTCAAATAATAATAATAAAAAGACTGATCCAGTTTGAGTTAATTTTCATATGTGGTGTGAGGGAGGGGTATGACTTCATTCTTTGAGGTGTGAATATCCAGTCATCTCAGCACTATTTATTGGAAAGAGTATTTTTTCCTCACTGAGTTTTCTCAGCACCCTTGTTGAAAGTTAGTGGACTATAAGTATATGGGTTTATTTCTGGACACTCAATCCTATTCCATCGATATGTATGCCAGTACCATATTGTCTTTTTTTTTGTTTGTTTGTTTAAGTAATCTCTACACCCAACGTAGGGCTCAAACTCATGACCCCATGAATAAGAGTCGCACACTGTATAGACCCAGTCAGCCAGGAGCCCCTACTGTCTTGATTATTGTAGCTTTTTTTTTTTTTTTAACGTTTATTTTTGGGACAGAGAGAGACAGAGCATGAACGGGGGAGGGGCAGAGAGAGAGGGAGACACAGAATCGGAAATAGGCTCCAGGCTCTGAGCCATCAGCCCAGAGCCTGACGCGGGGCTCGAACTCATGGACCGCGAGATCGTGACCTGGCTGAAGTCGGATGCTTAACCGACTGCGCCACCCAGGCGCCCCGATTATTGTAGCTTTGTAGTAAGTTTTGAAGTTGGGAAATATGAGTCTTTCAACTTTGTTCTTTATCAGGATTGTTTCAGCTATTCTCATGATTTGATGGACTATTTCTATTTCTTTTTGAATTGTCTATTAATATCTGCAGCTGATTACTTATTCATTTGATTTGTAAAAGGAGAGTTTCTCAATCTCTTCTGGCTTTTGGGAATGGCACGAAATGAGATTGTGATGTGACACCCTGCATAGCATTTTGAGTAGCATGACTCAAAATGAGCAATAGTGAGTATCATCGGTCTTTTATCGAGTATTGATACTCAAAACGAGCATATTGAGTATTCTGTCTTTTGTTGACTATTGTGTGAAGAAAAATCTAGATTAGATTGTGAACAGGAAAAAAAATAAACTTCAGGTGCTGTCATGAGCAAAGATGGGTTGAATCAGAAAGAAGGCACCATCGTTAAAAGCATGGACTGCCTTAGTCAACTTACCAAATAGGAGAGTACAGTTAGTCCAGAATGTGTGATGATCCATGGATGGGTGGGAAAAGAACATTAACATTTATTTTTCAATTAATTTCATCTCGTTAAAAACCTCTATTTTTTTGCATATGGTTTGTGGTATTTGTAATATAAGACTACGGTGACGCATGTGCATGTGTTATAACTAAAGTACCTATATTGGAAGCATATGCTCGAATTGCTTTCCTGGTAGTGGTGAAAAATAAAGAAAATGAGAGGCCACTGGTCTGATTCTGTCCCAGGCCATCTGGTGTTGAGCATTCCCATGCGTTGCCTTTATTTCAGTGCCTCTCTCTGTAATGATTCAACTTCCCTGTAACTTGAACGCAGTTATGTGGCCATCCAATTTTAGTTCCTCTTGGTTAGGCGGGTCATGGAAGGTTGAACATTTTGGATGGGTGTTAATCTCTGCCTTTGAAAGTTGCCCTTAGCTTCCTACTCATTGGCTGTGCATCCTCAGGACCCTGCTTAGGGCAATCGGCACTTAGAGCAACATCCTTCTCCCTTCTCCGTCCTGCTTTCCTCGTTGCCCTGGCCTTTCCCAGGCCTTTGCCATGTTTTCTGGTCACTCTGTCATCTCAAAGCTCTAGTCCTTATTTTTGACTTCTTTGAAACCCATCAAAATGTAACTGGGCCCCATTCCCAAGTGCCCTAACCTGTGTACTAATGGATCCTCCACAAAAATAAAGGAACACAGTGGGAAGAATATTGGGTCTGGAGTCAGGAGGGTGGCCTCTAGCATCAGCAGATGTATCAGATCTTTCCAGTCCTTTTAAGCAAGAGCTTGGAAAAGCATTTCCATGGTATTTAAATTTGTTAATAAAGTTTTCCCATTATAAATAATCATAAAAAAATGGCTTCTACACATGAATGGTTGTTGAAAGAGTGAATTCCAACTACAAGGAGAGTAACTTATATAAGACAGAACATATTATAATATTGTAACATTATGTTGTCATATAATTATAATATCTTGTTATAATAGTGTAACTAATGTGCATTTAGCAAATTATTGGCAATGACACACCTTCTCCATCATCACAGGCCAGGGTTACCCCTGCTCTGCTCCTTTTATGTGGGTAGAATGCTCTGTCATATCAATTCCAAACCCAGACTGCATATTTTTTAGGTCATATCCTTTCATCTAGTAATTACATTCATAGAAATTTATCCTAGATCTTAAAACACTCCAAAATGTTAACAGTGATTATCTGTCAATTAGTGGGATACAATTTTTTAATCTTCTGTTATACCTTCAGAATTTAGAAAATTTTCAGTGACAAGGACTCTTAAATTAGAAAAAAACCAAGTATTATTAAAAATGATGTTCTGAAAAACACAGCATGTAGAAATAACTGGTAGCAAGTTGCCAAAATGAATAACATTATGAGCCATTACATATGTATTGTAGATTCATTTTACAACATCTGGGCTTTGCCTCTTCTCACCTGTTTGATCTTGGACAAAAGACCTTTCTATGTCTTACTTTTCACAAACTATTTAAAGTGGCAGAGATAAAGCAGTGAACCCCAAGTTGACAAAAATACTTGCCTTCTTTGGGGTGCCTAGGTGACTCAGTGGGTTAAGCGTCCCCCTTGGGTTCAGCTCACAGTTTGCGAGTTCAAGCCCTGCATCGGGCTTTCTGGTGTCAGCACAGTGATCTTCTTTGGATCCTCTGTCCCTGCTCCCCCCACCCCCCAGCTTGTTCTCCCTCTCCAAAATAAATAAATATTAAAAAAACCTTTGCCATTTATCTACTTTATCAGTTAGGACAATGATGGGCACAAATAAAGTATTTAACAGATACTAGTTATAATTACAATGATTATTATTATGAACACTGCAGGTTTTTAAAGTTTATTTATTTGAGAGACAGAGAGAGAGAGAGACAGTCCGAGTGGGGGCGGGGCAGAGAGAGAGGGAGAGGGAGAATCCCAAGCAAGCTCTGTGCTCTAATTCATGAAACCATGAGATCAGTATCTGAGCCAAAAACAAGAGTTGGAGGCTAAACCTACTGAGCCATCCAGGCTCCCCCACTGCACTGGTTTTTTTTTTTTTAAGAATTAAAAAAATTTTTTTTTAATGTTCATTTATTTTTGAGAGAGAGAGAGAGAGAGAGAGACAGTGTAAGTGGGGGAGGGGCAGAGAGAGGGAGACACAGAATCCAAAGCAGGCTGCAGGCTCTGAGCTGTCAACAGGGAGCCTGATGCGGATCTCGAACCCACAAGATGTGAGATCATGACCTGAGGCAAAGTCGGATGCTTAACTGACTGAGCCACCCGGTTGCCCCGGGTGTTTGTTTGTTTGTTTGTTTTTTTAATGGGAAAATGAGATCCTAGTAGCAAGTAACTGAATTAGAAAGCAAACACATGGGAGATGTATGTTGGTAAGGCAGGACCTGCCTTTCTTGGAGCTGTGTCAGGGCCTAATGAATGAGTTTTACAAAGTCATTTTTATTATTGGTTAACCCAGTTGCTGGGTGGGCCCACAAACCAGGTCTAGGAGAGATACTTAGGTGGGTAGTTCCTCTTCCTCTGGACATAACATGAACTCAGAGGACTAGGGCATTTCAGTGGAAAGTCTCCCCATCACTCAGGCCAATGCCACGAGATCCTAGAACATCTCTTCTGTCCACCTTCTCTCTTACATACATTTCTAATTGCGTCTGTTTCATTTTATTATTATAGCATATATGTGGGACACCTCAGGGGGAGAAGTCTTTCAAGAGAAATGATGGCTCCCAAAGTCGCCCTGGAGGAAAGAACAAAACAAAAATAAAAGTTGTCTTTGAAACACCTGTCAGCATGTATTTTCCTATGTGCCAGTTATTGTTTTAGAGAATTCTCTTCAGAAACATGAGCATAAATGTATTTTTTTGCAGCCTCAGAGTTCAATTTAAGTAGCTTGAAGTCCCTTGCATAGTTATTTGTAAAAGATCAAAAGAAGAAGAAAAAGATACGAAAAAAAAGAAAACCCACATCCATTTTATTCCTCTTTACCAACTTTTGCCAGTATGTAGTTTAATTGAAAATGCTATGTTTTCAGGCTATTTTTTTTTTTCCTGACCCAAATCCCTTGAGAGTATGCCGTGCAGTTTAAAGGCTATTATCAACCTTGAGGATCACATTGTGATTATTTATAACAAGCTCTCATTGGTTGGGGGGTAAGGTCACTATTGCAGCTGAAGTAATCTTTTTCTTCTTCAGGAAAAAATACCTAAGCTCTGCTGACAAGAAAATTAGATCATAAAGGAGAAAATGGGACAGTATGGTTTATTTTGTAAGCAGTACCTATTTAAGAGATACATTGTTTAATAGGAATTTTATAGTGCTTCTGGCTATGTTCCCTTCTGTCATATTTAGTGAGGAAGTTTACAAGGTAAAAAATTAAACACCTTCAGGTTTTGCCTCAGGCTCCATTTCTGTCTGTCATAGATCTCAGCAAAGGGCAACATTACTGTTTTGCTTAGAGTTTTGTTTAAGACAACGAACAGAGAGTTATTGAAAATACATCTTTAAACAAGTCTTCTAGTCAGGAATGTGTTTTTTTTTTTTTTTTAACAAAATTAGTTGGCTCAGTGCCGAGAACACTGAGCAAAGATTCAGAGTTGCTAGAGTTTAAGTGTAGTTTTGGCACTAACTAGCTGTGTGTCTTTGGGCAAGTTGCTGTACGTCTCTGGGCTTCAATGTACTCATGCATACAATGGGGGCATGAGACTACATCACCAGCTTTTAAATATTTCCAGTAACAACTCACAGTAAGGCATGTGTGTTATGTTATTACCCCGTATACATATATGCATGTATGAATAGATACATAAACATAAAAATTTTGCAAAAAAATTACTCCTGCTCTATCTGATGCCTGATATTTTCTAATCTATTCTAGTCCTTTCTATCTCATTTAGAGAAAAGTATTGGTTAAAACTTACTGAATTGATTTCACTCATAGTGGTTGCAATCAAAGTTTCGTAAACACCAGGCTAAGTAGTGTTTAAGGTCTTTGTTAAGTAGAAAAACTCTTAAGAAGAAAAATGAGGGATCATAGAATTGCCCTTAAGTAAGAAACTACCTCTTCTCAGTGAATGAATAGCTCTTTCCTTTTGCAATATTTGCAATAATCAACTAGATTTTTCCAGATGAAAAAGTTGTTTTCTGCATCTTAGGTGTGGTGGGAGGTATGTCAGCTTCTGGAATCCTGTGTGTTAGTGGCTGCCTCACTGGTCACCGGGCCAGGTTTAGATGAAATCATGAAATAGGTGACATTTATTTGCAGAATCTCTCCCTGCTCCTTGGCAAGCCTCCTTCTTTAGATTCCTGCTTCCCTGTAGGTCCAAGAGATAGAAATGGTCACTCTGTAATATGGGTGAGTTTGGGTTAAGCATGTCCTTGAGGAACCAGCTAAATTCCAAGCTTGTTTGTATTGGAATATTTAGCAGACCAGAGGCTAAAACTCATCTTCAATACTTGAGGGCAAACTTGTCTGATAACAAGAACCAAATTCTCCAGGCAAGCCTCATTTCCTCTAAGCCTTTCTGATTGTTACTGTCTTTACCACTCTCTTATTTTCCCGAGTTCTTGGTGCCATTTTAATCTATATCACTGCTTCTCAGGGTTCTAGAAGACTTAATGGGTATGCCACGATAAAAGTATCCAATGAGTTTGAGCTGCAATGGTAAAAGAGAATGAATGCATTTATTTACTCCTGTTGAGCACTTTGACACTCTAATGAGGGGATTTAGTATGTGATATTTACCATACTTACTTGGCCATGAAACCCTTCAGCCCAGTGAGGGTTGAGAGCTGACTGGTTTTCTTCAACTGTGCCCTCAGCAACGGCCACATAATCACTTGTGGAATGGATGTTGCTGAATGTAAACTATTTTACTGCATTAACTCATTAAACTCATTAAAAAGAATGAATCTGAAGGTAGTGGTCTGTGAAAATACAGGAAAAGGGGAGTCTTACCAGCACACCTTGGCATTGTCCAGCCAGAATGACTTTTAGCCTGTTGAGCATTTCTAGTCCCAAGGCTGAGCTACCTTCCTATTAGAGTTTAATGAAGAGGAGTCTGGATTTTGAGTATCGATGCTTCCACTGTGTGAGATGCATGTGTTAAGCCAGCCTGGTCTAGTAAACATTGAATTCATAGAATGCCTTTCCCACTCCTCCCCCTCACCTCCGATTTGGTAGTGAGACTCATTTGATTCTGCTATATCGACATAAAGGGTAAGTGGGAGAATCACGCAGTACAAGTATTACTATCCATATGATGGTAATTTCTTCTTGCAGTCGAATTCCTTACCATTTTAGAGTTCACCTCAGGCTTATGTCTGTTTTTTAGCTATTTTGAGTCTTTCTCCCAGGGCCTGGGAATGCCATAGGGCACTTATGGAAACTGTTTATTGGTTTTTTTTTTTTTTTTCCAAAATGGAGGCTCAGATCCTACCAGTGTCTCCAAGATTCATCCATGCCAAATGAATTCAAAATCTTCCAGAATCATTCATGCCAGACACACTTATGTACCCTTAAAGTCATCAGTGTTTCACAAAGTGCTGGCCCTACACCAGGTGCATTGGCATCACCTGGGACCTTCCTGGAGACAACTTGGAAGAGAACTGACTTATGTCACATTAACTATGTGATTTTTTTTCTGCTGGGAAACTATCCTGGTAGTTCACAGTGTACTCTCTATCAGGACCGGATGTGAGTCCCTGCTGACTGGTGAGTTAAGAATGAAAGGGACAAGGTATTGGTCCCTACCCATCCAGTACACAGCAGTGAAGCATCTCGATCTTCTAGAGATATAAAACTGCCTTTCCAGTTTTCCTTCATCCAGTGACCTGCTTCCCTGATAAGTGGCTGGAAAAGTTAGTAATTGAAGAAAAGGTGTTCATGGCTAAGAATAGTCAACTGGATTCTCTCTTCCAAATAATTGCATTATGGACAGTATTCTCTATTGTCAGTCAAAGGAATAACTCACTTTTGAATGTTAGTTCAGGGCTTGAGGAAAAGGTCTGGATGGCTCCTGTGCAAGGGTCTGCTAACTCATCCAGGAAAAAGGCTGGCCCTGCCTGGAAATTTCACAGACAAGGGGGATTTCAGGATTCATAAACAACAGCACAATTGTGGTATCTAATTAGTTTAAGTCTCTTACTATTACGTGGATAACCCAAACAGGAATTAAAAGTCCTTTTGGAAGAGTGGTGTTTAGGCTTTGTCAGGAAGAGTGGAGGGCATCATTGTTGGAGGTAAGGGTTGTGTAGTAATTATAATAATAGTAATGATGCTGAATTTGCATAGCAAGTTACAAACTGACAGATTGTGTGTGTGTGTGTGTGTGTGTGTGTGTGTGTGTGTATATATACACACACACACACACACACACATTATTTATATGTGTAAATATATATACATTTTAAAATATGTGGTACTTATTTAACCCAACTGTGAGATAGGTACTGTTGTTTTATGAGTGAGCAAATCAAGGCTCATTGAATGCGATTTGCTCATCAAATGCACCTAGGAGGTGGGAGAGTTGGGATAGTATCATTTTCAGTTAGACCTCTGGCTGGGGCGCCTGGGAAGCTCTGTTGGTTAAATGTCCAACTTTGGCTCAGGTCATGATCTCACGGCTCATGGGCCTTATCAGGCTCTGTGCTGACAGCTCAGAGCCTCGGGTTTGCTTCAAATTCTGTGTCTCCCTCTCCCTCTGCCCCTCCCCTGCTCGCACTCTGTCTGTCTCTCTCTCTCTGAAAAAACAAACAATCTGTGGCTGATGTTGCTGCCCAGGTATGAATTACTCCTTTTTCTTTCTTAATTTTTGGCAAACATTTTAGTGAGATATATCATGTTTAAATGTTTTTTTTTTTTTAACATTTATTTATTATTGAGAGACAGAGCATGAGCGTGGGAGGGACAGAGGCAGGGGGAGACACAGAATCCAAGGCAGGCTCCAGCCTCTGAGCTGTCAGCACAGAGCCCGATGTGGGGCTTGAACCCACAAACCGCGAGATCATGACCCAAGCCGACGTCGGACGCTTATCCAACTGAGCCACCCAGGCGCCCCAAGATATATCATGTTTAAATAAAGTACTCATATGATGGACTTTCACAAAGTGACTGCAGGCATGAAACCATCACCTGGAACACGCCCAACTCCTTAGAGGCTCTTCTTATGCTCCATCCCAGGTATTGGGTGTCCCTACCTTGGCCACTGAAGAAAACCATTGTCCCGTCTTTTGACACCAAATATTACACATTTGCCTTTTCAAATATTATATAATTGAAATCATAAAGTATGTACTTCCTTGTATTTTTTTTTTTATAAAAAAGGAAGTATTAGGAACTTATAAATATTTCTTTAGTGGAACGTACGGATTATTTCAGATGATTTTAATTGATTCCCTTTGATGAGCTGTTTTGTTCTCCCCTGATGAGTTGAGAAGGCTGGCTTTGAGGTGAAGATGAATACACTTCTGTCAAAGGGAAGTCACGCTTGACTCGGAGCTCTGTTTGAACAGGTCAATTAATCAGATCGTAGTGTTAAAATATTGCCACTTTCAGGAATCATTGCAGGTGGTATTAAATTATAGAGTCTAGTCTTGATGTTTGTGAATAACTCATAATAAATAAATAGACTTAGCATTTTTACAGAGTGACTAATAGAGTTTGACTTATTTCTGTGGGCTGATTTAATGTGTTCAATCAGCTGCCAGGAGTGAGTGCCAGGGAAGCATTGCCAGTGAGCAAAGTCAAGAGGAGGCATTTCTGTTAAGGCAGGAAAGGGCCTTGTTTTTAATGGATAAAATCCTCAGACCTTTTGCATAAACCACATGGGTCTCAATTTGGGAAAATTTCTCGTCTGCTGGCCAGTTGGCTCTAGCAATTAGACAATTTGTTTTTTGAATACACCTAGAGAGTTACCATTAATGTTTCAGAGGAAGCTACAATAGACTGGGTCTCAGTGCCTTAATTTTTACATCTGTGAAATGAGGGTGATGATTAGACCTGCTTACTCATTTTGTTGGGAGGATTAAATGAGATAATACAAGTTAAGCATTTGGAATAATATTCAGTGCATGGTAAGCACTCAGTCAATGTTAGCCACCAGAGATGGGCTAATGGAGAAGTAGAGTATAGGGCTACCTACATGGTGTTTTTCGACGGGCTCCAAGAGATTTCCATCTCTAGAAAGAGTTTGTAGTTTTGTTAAATGTCATGGCAACATGTTAGAGGGCAGCGGGTGGAGACCAACCCATCGATCTCTTCCAATATGTCTACTGCTTCCTCCTAGGCCCTCTCATTATTCTGTTCCCTTGTAGAGGCTGCTAATGCAGATGGTCTAGATCCATGCTCTTGAGGTTCACAACCCGTATCCAATTGCCGATGAGACGGTTCCAGTTGAATATCCTATAGGCACCTCGAACTGGACAGGTTCAAATGTGACTCCACTGTCTTCTCCTCTTCATCTGGATTAAGTAATAAATGAAATGACTCACTCATACACTCATCATGATTATACTAAATGCTGGTACTAGCTAGGCACTGGGAACGCCATGATATACAGCATGGAGCTGGTCCCTGTCTTCACAGAGCTGATAAACCAGTGGAGCATTCAGACAGGGAAAGAGCTATTGCAGCCCCACGTGGTCAGTGCTGTGACAGGCGGTGCGTGGTGCTAGGGGAGTACGTCCGAGGATTAAATCCAGACCTGAGCAGTCAGGAGGACTTCTGAGAGGAAGTCACATCTAAGACCTGAATGAAGTGAACTTCAAAGTGAAGTAGGGCAGGTAAACACCAGTGCCTATGCTGAAACTTAGAATTGCGTTTGTGTTATTCCCTTACCCCCATTTCCCACATCTATCACCAAAGCCTGTTGACTCATATGCATAAGCAGTGTGTGTGTGTGTGTGTGTGTGTGAAGAAAAACATTTACGGATATGTAATACATGCCACACAATTTCTCAGCATTAGACATGTCTAGTACTCATCACAACCTAATGAGGTAAATCTTATATTGTTCTCATTTGATAGGTGAAAGCACTGAGGCACAAAGAGGTTAAAGAACTTTGCTCAGTTTACTGCCACAAGTAAATGACAGGACTAGGGTTTGCACCTGCGATGTGCTCCAGCACTTGCCTTTCTCAACCACTGTGCTTCGTGTGGCTTCTCCAGCCCGTCCTCTCCCCTCATCCCTGGTGTCACCCAGGCATTCCTCCCTCGCACCGTCCAATGATTCCATCTGTCCCCACTTTTGCTGTTTGCAAACAACTTGCCACACCATTCCCAGGGTAATCTTTCTAAACTGGGACTCTGATCATATATTCCTTCCCTGCTAGTCTTCTGTACTATTTCCTCCTAGCACACAGAGTTCAGTTCAAGCTCTTATCTTGCCATTTCAGACCATGGGCTGTGGACCATGGGCCCCTGGCTCCACTCACCATTGCCCAATTGATCTCCAAGCTTTCTCCAAAGTTACTGTGGGCCTCTCACATTCTGAATCAACACAACACTGCTTCCTCCTTTGTTTGCAAAGTCCCTCTCCTCTTTTTGTTGGACTGGTTCTTACCTGTGCTTCAAAGTTAGGCTCCTTCCCTAGTTCCCACGCCCTTCCAAGTCTGGGTAAGGGGGCTTTAATCTATGTTCTCACTGCACACATCTCCCCTGATACCCGTAAGCCTGTTCATATTGGGGCAATACCTACACTCCAACTAGCTTTCCATTTCTTGTCTTTCTGCTCTAGACTGTGAATTGTGTGGGCAAGGGTGTTTCTCATTTATTTTTACATCTCCTTTCCATTGCCAGGCCCAGAGTCATGTTCAATAAATGATTGATGAATGAATAAATAAGAGAATGTCATACACAGAGCAAGGCCCAGGGGCAACAGATCTGAAAATGGATAGGGCTTACTTGATGGACGTACAGGGTATGAAAGTAGCAAATTAGGGGGCACTTGGGTAGCAGTTGGAGGAATTTAATAGAGCCTAAGACACAATTACGTTCCAGCGGATGGAGTGACTGAGGGACATAAAGAGAGGGACTGTGTTGCTGACATTTCAGTGTTTCTGTGAATAGTCATTGCTTTTCTTATTCTTTTATTCAATATGCCCCACAGCACCATCCAAGGTGGTTAATTAACAATTACAAAAATCAGTCCCACCATCTTCTTTCTTTCCTTTCTTCCTTCCCTTCCCTTCCCTTCCCTTCCCTTCCCTTCCCTTCCCTTCCCTTCCCTTCCCTTCCCTTCCCTTCCTTCCTTTCCATTCCTTCTTTCTTCTATTACAATGACCTTTTAAAATTACAAAATTATGGGGCGCCTGGGTGGCTCAGTCGGTTAAGCGTCCGACTTCGGCTCAGGTCATGATCTTGCGGTCCGTGGGTTCGAGCCCCGCGTCGGGCTCTGTGCTGACAGCTCTGAGCCTGGAGCCTGTTTCAGATTCTGTGTCTCCCTCTTTCTCTGACCCTCCCCTGTTCATGCTCTCTCTCTGTCTCAAAAATAAATAAAAATGTTAAAAAAAATAAAAAAAAATTACAAAATTAATATATGTGCTTTGTTGAAAGTAAGGATAAGCAAAAGTTTGAGAAGTATGATTGTTAGTTTCCTAGGGCTGCCACACATTGGGTGGCTTACAACAATAGACATTTATTTTCATACGGTTCTGGAGGCTACAAGCCCTAAATCCAGGTGGGGGCAAGGTGTTCCACTGAAACCTGTACGGGAGAATCTTTCTTTGCTTCTTCCGGCTTCTGGTGGCTGTTGCTGATCTGTGGCACTTGCCGGCTTGCAGCTACCCCCCTGTGATCTCTGCTTTCATCATTACATGTTGTTTTTCCCTATGTGTCCATGTCTTCACGTGGCGGTCTCTCCTCTGTGCCTCTTTCTTCTTATAAAGACAGCTTTATATTGGATTAAGGCCCCATCCTGCTCCAGTATGACTTCTTAACTAATTACATCCTCAATGGCCCCATTTCCAAATATGATCACATTCTGATGTATTGGGGGTTAAGACTTCAACATATTTCTTTGGGGAACACTATGATTCAACCTATAACATATCGCTACCACTCAGAGATTAACCACTGTAACATTTTATACATTCTCACATCTTTAAAAAATGCAAATGTATATAAATGCAGTTTTTAACCCAAACGAGATAATACTATATTTATGTTGTTTTATACCCACTTTTTTTTTTTTTAAGTGAATGATCTAAAGTGAGGAGCTGATTAACTTTTATTATCTGATTTCTTTTGTTTCACTCTGTGTCTCTTGTTTTCGGGCTTATTCACAGTGATTTTTAGCCATGATATTTGAAATGTGATCCTATAATGCTTTTTTTTGAATTCTCGGCATATCTTCTGATTATTAGGGAAACTTAACTGTGTTCCGTGTGGGGATAAAAAGGAAAAAAGAAAAAGACTTAAAGGCCCCATTTCATTATGCATAATCCAGGTAAGCATGTCTTCTGGATGCTTTTGCTCTAATTGACATTCAGAAATTGAAGGCCAGGCTGAGCTCCCACCCTCCATCTCAGTGGAGGAGGGCTGAGGTCAAGTGTGACCCTCATTTGAATCTCTCCGATTAGATTCAATGAGCTGTGTGCCTAATGAAAAGTTTCATCTGAAGGCTCATTTGTTCAGAGGAACTTTTTCTTAACCTTTCTTCCCTCTACGTAATGCAAAAGTCTGCAAGGAAACACAAAAGAAGGAAGCTTTGCTGCTTAAGCATAATCTAGATAATCATGCCCGTGGTCTAAAATAAAATGAGGCATCTTAGGAAAGTGGATAGTATCTAATCCTTATTTTCTCTCTCTCTCTGCCTCTGTCTCTCTCTTTTTCCCTTTTGCAGATGTCCTGGGGGCATTTCAGAAATAAGAACTTGTTTTCTGCCTAAATAAAAAGTAAGAATATATAATGTTTGTGATGGTGGTGATGACTGAACGGGAGCTGTTCAGCAGGGCTAATAGGAAATTGATCCCCTAGTGATCAGGTGCGGAATCTCTCTGAGACAAGTGTTCAGCTCTGAATGTTTTACAGACAGAAGGTGGCCGTCACCAATGTGGGAGGATTTATGGGATATTGGGAATAAACTTGCTGTACACAAATATTTTTTCCTACTGACCCACCAAGATGCCTGAGATTATGACATTATGCGCTTCTTGTGGCAATTTCATTGAAGGATAAGCCTAAAGCACGAAGGTTGTCTGAGCTCGGTGTATACAAAAAGCCATTGTCTTGAGTCATATACCAGCTGGGAGCCTGGGACCATCAGAGTCAGCTAACGCACAACAGAGTACAAGAGAGTTGAGCTTTGTTGGAGGATGATGACCAAGAGCATGTGGGTGCTGCAGATGTGGGGGTGTCATAAGGGAGCGGAAGTACAGGGAAGAGAGAGGGAAGATGTGGCCACCAGAAAGCAGAAGTATAGCTATTGATGGCAAAGGGCAGCCCACCTTTTGGAGTTATCCTACTTGGGTTCAAATCTGAGCTCTGCCGTTTACAAAATGTACACTTGGGTCAACTCATGGTCTCAGTTTCTTTACCTGTAACATGGGGGTAAGAGCAGAATTATCTCAGAGGGTTGATGTGAGGATGAAATAAAATAATGAACTGTAATATGGTAAACACAGAACTTGGAACACAGTAAATGTCCAATATATATTAGCTCCTATTATTACTTACATTAACATAGTAGAGGAAATGTGTCAAATGCTAGCCAAGGAACTTTTAGTTAACCTGATGACTTTATTTGGTTTTATTTGTTTTTATTTTTTCTGCAACGTTATAACTTTTAATTTTCACAACGATTCTTTACTAGTATCCCCTTCTAGAGAGGAAGAAATTGAAGCTTACAAAGATTAAATAATTTGGCTGCTTTTGGGTAGCTGGTAAATCCCAGAATGGAGTTGAATCTGAATCCCTCCCAGGCTCACTCCATGAGGAGTGGGCCCTGCCTGTAGCTAACCTGCAAGGCCAGGTACTTCAGCTGAGTTCCACAGATGCAGGGTTCTAGATGGGATTTGGAAACAAGTGATTTAATGAGGAAGAGCCCTTCATGAAAGAACTTGTGGGGGAGGAAGGAGAACAGGATAGGAAGGAGAAGGACCCCAATGAAGATGTGGTCTAAGGCAAAGTCTAGTGTAGGCATGGTCATGGCAGGGGAGAGGGTCAAGAGAATAAATCAAGTCACACACCACAATCGTCCCTCCTCAAAGTAGATAGAGTGGCCTTACTCACTCACTGAATCAGTCAGTCACTGGCTTTGGATTGCCCCCCTCTCCTTTCCCTTTCACCGTTAGGTGAAGGGGCTCTTATTTCTGGGTAATTATTCAGAGAACAACAGTGAGCTATTAAGTTTTTAATACCGTCAGCAGCTAGGATGGGTATATCAGCCCAGTTCAGATATATCAGATGATATCAGGTATACCTGGGTATACCTGGGTGACCTGGATGGGGTGCCAACAAAAAATACTACACCGGGAAAATCAGGTGGATAAGCCCAGGTCAGGGTCAGTCTGGGAAAAGTATTAACTTGAGATGACTTGGGGAGACCCACTGTCGTGCGGAATGACAAACTAATCAGGAAAAATATTTATATTCATTGAATCCAAGAGTCAAAATGAAGTATAGTGAAAGAAAAATTTGTGGAGATATTGCTAAATCACAAAGTTGTGAAAAATCTGGTGAGGGCAGACCAGGAATGAGGGCTGAAATCAGATATGCCCCTTCATCTCTCAGCGTATGGGCACCGATCTACAGTCTTAAGGAAATGTGACTGTGGGACATGGAAAGAGGGGAGAGCGTGGCCCCATAGCGTGACTTTTAGGACATGCTGCAGGGCAGGGGTGAAGTTGCTTAAAAGGCTGACGTCTCATCCAACAAGTGGTTGATGTAACCTGTGAACAGGTGGTACCAGCCTGAAATGGCAGCAGGAATTCAGGGGTGAGTGGCGCAGAAACCATATTTCTAGTTCTACTTCTGCAGCAACACCATGGCTGACCCTCTACTCCTGTGGAATGTGGGCTTCTCACCCACAAAAATAAGGATGTCCTTTCAAGCTCTAAAACTTGATTCCATTTTCTTGGCACTCAAGCCGAATACCACTGATGTGTGGCTTTCACCCAAATTAGATTATATACCTCACTGTACTGAATGATGGGTTATTGCTTATTTGTGTGTGTGTGTGTGTTTCACTTTGAAAAATCAATGAAAAACTTTGGAAAATTGGTTTTATTGTTTTTTTTTAAGTTAACTTGCATTTTTAAAAAAGTTAACTCTGCACACAACATGGGGCTCAAACTCATCACCCTGAGACCAAGGATCCCATGCTCTACTGTCTGAGCCAGTCAGGCATCCCTGGAAGACTGGTCTCATCGTACTTGGAGAGCACACGTTTTGGTAGAGATGGATGGTCGTGGCATGGAAGCATTCTACATTGGGCAGTGGGAAGAGGCCGGCTTGTCCATTGACTTTGAGGTAGTCTGGCAAGAATCCCATCTCCCAAAATTGTACCTAGAGGGTCACCTAATGGGGTTCTCGCAGATTCAAAGCCAAAGGGTGACCCCAAGTGGTGACTGCTGGTCTAACCACGAAGTCCTGGAAGCAGCTGTCTCGAACGTTAGTGGACATCCGGGAGCTGTGCTGATCTTCAGGATCTCTGGTGTTGCCTTGCTCATTCATAATTTTACTTTTAAGGTGATGGTGTCCCCTTGGTTTTCTCTGTGTTCACAGTATCCCTTTTTCCTGCTTCTCTGTCCACCTGACTCCAAACGGCTTAACCTTACCTACTGGTTTTTTTTAATTTAAAAATAAATTAAAAAAAATATTTTTTTAGTGTTTATTTATTTTTGAGAGAAAGAGACACACAGTGTGAGTGGAGGAGGGGCAGAGAGAGGGAGACACAGAATCTGAAGCAGGCTCCAGGCTCTGAGCTGTCAGCACAGAGTCCAATGCGGGGCTCAAACTCACAGACTGTGAGATTGTGACCTGGGCTGATGTCAGATGCTTAACCAACTGAGCCAGAGTATTTTCGTAATCCCTTACCATACTGAACTCTTCTTCAGTAATGGGCTTAGTACCATGCATATGTCTCTCTCTCTCTCTCTCTCTCTTTTTTTTTTTTTTGTATTTTATCTATCATAGCTATATGTTTGGAAAATGTTTGACCTCACTGAGCTGTATGGATTTCTTGATTGAGTTGACCTTTGAGGGTTAAGAGAATTCTTCCCTGAAAGTGCTGGGAGTAAGCACATGTGAGTCTGGCTCTCACTAGCTCCAGTAGGCGAGAAACAGATCTTTTCTTTTCCAATTACTATTGCAAAGTTTCTGGGCCCAGGTCCTAGGGCTGGGTGAGTTGTTCATTCAGTAAAAACGTCCCGAGAGTCTTTCTATTATCGCTTGCTTAAATGGTAGAAAGTAAATCAAGGTCCACTTATTCAAAAAGTATAATTTAGGTTAGATTTTTAAGGAAGAAAAACCTAGATCGCTGTACAAATTGGGTGGTTTTACACCACACTGTATACTGCCTGCCTATAACTGAGTGAAAACAATGGCCTATTTATCCCCAAGCTCTATGAGTTCCTCCATGAGACAGCCCGCGTAATGCTCTGACACTTACTCTTATGTGAGCCTGATCTATTAAATGACTTTTTCTATCTCATTAAGGCCACTGCCTTCAATTCTTTTTTGCTTCAAGACTGACCTGCTAAAAAAGACCTCTGTCTTCCAAACAACCACAAACTTCTCCTCAGTTCTTAGGCTTCAGGTTTGGGAAAGCAAACACAATGCAAGATTCTCCTTCCAGCGTGCTTTATGTCATGTACCCTGGAGCCTGCAGCATCGGGGGTGGGGGGGACCCCTGATTCCAGAACAATTTCCTTTACAGCTGAGGTGCTGGTGCTTCTTAGCTCAATAAATAATAGAGCATTCAAAAAAAAAATCAGCTGAACTTAATCCTCTAATGAATGGGAAGTAGAATTTATAGAAAAGGAGATAAACTAGGGATGGTTTTCTTTATAAAGTAATTTAATATGGGATTCCTTTTAATCACAACCGTGAATGTATGTACTTGATTCGTTGTTGATTAGCTAGACTTTTACAAAAAAAAGCTGTACGCTCTCACCGGTAAAGGGGTTCCATTAGAACCCAGAACAAAATTTCTGTTGCCGCTGTTTCATAAAGGCAGAAATAGTCACAAATGAAATCATCAAGTGATTTGTTAATTATTAATGGGAGACCAATGACTTATTATTGCCTCCTATGGAAAGCTGAAAACATCCCCAAAAAGAAAACTCAACACAGGAAGCATTATTAGCTACTTAAACAGGATATTGTAAACTGTCACTGTACCTGTTAAGCAACTGTCAGAAGCCTAACTACATATATTGACTTGAATTGCGGAAAAAAGAAACTAAGAAACTTAATTTTATTCTAAGGTAGGACCAAAGTTAATCATGTTTTGACACCTGGATTAGTGCCTCACACTCATAAAGGGTATGTGGTCCATGATGATGTAAACATTGCTGAATGTTCATGACTCATTTCTGATGGTTTTGAATATTAATTTTGGTGGTTTTGTTGGCTACAGCAGAACCTGAATTGGAAGATGGACGTGACTATTTTACCCATTGCATAAAGAATTAGAATATCCTGTTTCACATGAAAATCTGCTCACGTAGAGAGCCTGGCTCTTAAGAGAATGTTAGAACTGGAAAGATTCCAATATTCAGAAGAGAAAATTGAGACCCAGATAAGAGTAACCGGCTTATTGAAAAGTCTGATTTAGGAAGGGAAGGGGGATAAAATTGTTCTACTTTTCTCTAATCACTGCCTTAAGCCGTACTCCGCACAATCTCCTTTTCCCATCCTTCTGTGACATTTCAGGCTTATCCCATAGCTTTCCAGCCACTTTCAGTTATTAGCAATTTTAGTCCAGTCTAGGCCAATTTAAAATGATCTTAGTACAATTTAACCGCTGGTCTCCTCCTCTCCTAGCGTGGACCAGGCTTGGTTCTGAAGGACTGGCGAAGGGGAGAGGGAGCCTGGTCAACTCTTGCACACTCTGTCTTCCGCCCTCTACTGTGGGTCTAGCTCCTCTGGTTGGAGATGGAGGGAGAAAAAGGAAAAAAAAAACCAACCCCGCCAGTTTTTTGCTTACTTAACCAGTTAGGGGACTGCAGTCTTGTATTGGGTATTGGCTGAATACTGTCCGTGTGGCAAATGTCAAAATGCAGTCTCCCTCAGGGCAGATGTGTGAGTCCTCTGGAGGATTTAGTGAGATTTTGTGAATCCGGCTGTGGGTTGTCCAGCCCCAAAGGCTAGTGGTCTCTTCTGTAGGTGCTTTCTGCCGATGCCCAGCCCTCTGGGGTGGAGTGCTGACCAGACTGTTGAAGCTGACACCTCTGAGGTGCCCACTCTGCCGTGGGACGCTCGTCTTCCTTGTTTGTCCTGCTAAACCTTGGGAGTGCTCGTTGCTCTGTAGCAGATTTGTCCCTGTCCTGTTACCTAAAATGCTCGGCTTATCAACCAGTCTGCTGCCTAAGCAGATGTCCAACCAGGGAACCAGTGCCAGACTCCCTTTCTGGAAAGTCCTGGCTGCCCCCTCCTGGCTCCAGCACCCCTTATGAGGCCAGTAATTCATGACTCTTTGGATTTTCTTCTTCCCACCTCCCAGCCTGTTGGTGGGTAGACTGGAGGACTAACACAAACCCAGGTGATACAATCACAGTTAGGAGCTGTACGGAACAAAAGAGTGGAAAGGAAATCGAAGTGTACTCTTGCCAAAGTGAGTTACAGTTCCTTAGCTGTGGAGATTGTCTTGATCAAAGCTTGTGCTGAATCTTGCCGCTGCATCTGTTTCAGAGGCCAGATTTTCCTGTGCTGCTCAGTGATTTATTACTCTTGGTAATAAATGCACTGCGGTAATGAACAAAATGTAATGGACTGTGTTGGCAAATGGCATGGTTTGTGGCTGTCCCACTTATGGTTTTCTAAATTCAATGCGATGGTGTTCTAATCACTTGTGAAGCTTTACTCTTGCTTAGAAAGAGAAATTGTAATATCTTGTTGAACTTGTACATGTAAAACGATACCAGAGCACATTTTCTCAAGCGCTTTCTAATCATTTGCCAAGAACATAAAATTTAAAGTAGTCTCTAGCTTCCAGGCAAAAGACAAAAAAAAGGACTGATATTTATGTTAGCTTCACCATTGTTTTTGTGAATCCTCATTAAGAGTTTTGCAAATAAGATGATGTATGTACATCCAGCAGAAGTGTTCAATGACTAGATTTATTGATCAAATGTTTTTAAAGGATAACTGTGAAATATCTTTTTGAAATGTGGAGCTTATGATTGAAATTTATACAAAATTTCATTGTCTTTCAAACCTATTTAAAATAATGTTTTTAAATGTTTGTTTATTTTTAGGAGAGAGAGAGAGAGAGAGCACACAAGCAGGGGAGGGGCAGAGAGAGAGAGAGAGAGAGAGAGAGAGAGAGGGAGACACAGAATCTGAAGCAGGCTCCAGGCTCTGAGCTGTCAACACAGAGCCTGATGTGGGGCTTGAACACGTCAACCGCAAGATCGTGACCTGAGCCGAAGTTGGAGGCTTAACTGACTGAGCCACCCAGGCGCCCCTCAAATCTATTTTTAATTTTAAAGCAGTCTTTTATTGTTCTTTGAAATAATTTTCACTAGAGCCTAACTTGAAAAAAATACGTATTGGAGTCAGATATGTCAGTGTTTGAGTTAGGCTCTGCCATTTACTGCTATATACTTAATGTGGCTACCTATATTAAGCTCCCCAAGCCTCAGTTTCCTCATCTCTAAAATGGGGTAGCAATCCCTAACTCATAGAATAGCCTCGACGATCATTTGAGACTGTGTGAGATGCTTAGAATAGAGCCCTGCACACTGAAAATGCCCAGACATTCCGTTATAGTTTATCACTGACTCTTGTGATGGATTGGTTGCACTACTGGCCTCAGTTCTTTACCCACTTTGTATCTGTGTCCTTTGCTACATGACATTGCACACCCTTCACCACAGACCTGGAGTCCATTTCTCCACCTTCCCTCTGAGCTCAGTCGTGTGACTGGCTCTCGCGGATGGAATGTTCCCAGAAGGTTGAAAAAGCACATAATGTGTTTTTGCAGCCTGTCTTGATTGTCTGTCCCCCACCCGCTGCAGCCTCCATGAGAATTGCTGGAGGATGGTGCATGAAGGGGGTTCTGGTGGCCCCAGTCATCTCAGAGGAGACATCCTGGAATGCAGCTGTCAGCCCAGCCCAGCTGGGACTGACCAGCACACCTGTGAGCTATCTAAAGACTGTTTTGAGTCGTTGTGTTTTGGTGTGGTCTGTGCAGCATTAGTGTTGTGACAGGTAATGGATGCAGTCATTAATAATTAATGGTTTGAATTCGTACAGCAATCTTCTTATGGGTGTATGGCTTATCTCCCCAATGAGACTTCTACTCTGTTTCCTCTACAAGGCAAAACTTTGTACAGCACTTCGTGATAGTGAGTACTCAGCCTATGTTTCTCGGCATATTATAGTCCAGGAAAAATTAGGGAAACCGTGGGCTTGTCCATTAATAGAATGAATTCTGGATTTGTCACAAACATTTGGGCTTCATTCTCAGCTCTGTTATTTTCTAACTGGGTAATATCAGACTCATCAGGCTCACCTAACCTGTCTGATCTTGTTTCCTTACCGACAAGTGGATATAATAATATATCTTCTTTTATTGGGTGAGGTAAGGTACACAAAACACAGATTAGGCATTCGTGAAAGCAAACTGTTAATGGCTTTTATAGAGTTCAATAGATGGGCTAAAAGGCTTATTTGAAAGTCTTAGCAATGGCTTATTCTTCTCAGACCTTTGGTCAAAGAATGATATTCCTACATTGTAAGATTAGCTTATAAAGCTTGATAAGGACATGCATGAAGACGAGTGAAGAAGGGATTTCAGGCAGGTCAATTGAATGAAGCTGGGGTGTCGAAAGAGTGGTTGATAGAGACCTCAGCCCATTCACCACTCGTCTTTTAGCCACTTCATCTTCCCTTTCATTCTTTCCACTTCTGCATACCCCACACACGCAGTGCTCTTCTGTGGTCGGCTGGATGCCCACAGCTCTACATGGAGCTTTCCTTCTGGGTAGAAAACGACCCAGGCTTCCACCTCTCTGCCTCTTGTTCTTACTTAGTCTCTTTCATATCAGATGCAGGCTTCATACTCTGCTTTCTCTGGAACATGTCAAAGGAAGCTGTGTATGAACTTGAAGAAATGTTTCTAATGATGAGCAGGAATTTAATTCATAACGACAGGATCCTACGCTCGTCTGGTTGGCTGGAGCCTTTTCCTTGCCTCCTCTCAGCTTGTACTTTACAGATGGTTCCTGACTATGACTTTATAGTCAGCATGCTCTGCTTAGAAAAGTTAGAGAATTCATGGACTATACTTTCCTCAACCACCTGAAAAATAACCCATGCTTCAGCCTTTGCTTTGAATAAGAAGTCTCCAAGACTGAAGTTGCTCATACTGAAGGTAATTTGGTGAAGTAGTTTTGAATCCAGGCAGGGAACAGGATTGAGTGCTTTGCCTTTCCCTTTCTATTCTTGTATGTAGTCCTCCGTGTTTTTTCTCTTTCGCTTACATGGGTATTCTCTGCACCTTCTTAGTTGCTTAGATGTTACTTTCTCACTCAGAGCCTAAGTTTCAGTTTTCTGCTCTCCTTAGCATCAGGAAAAGTAAACATAGCTAACATTTATCAAGTATGTAGTGAATGCCAAGTACTGTGCCTGGCATGTATTAGTGCATTTAATTATAAGTCAATGAAGCTGGTATAACTATTCTGTTTAATTTTTAAAAACATTTATTTATTTTTGAGAGACAGAGACAGAGCACGAGTGGGGGAGGGGCAGAGAGAGAGGGAGACACAGAATCCGAAGCAGGCTCCAGGCTCCAACCTGTCAGCACAGAGCCCGATGTGGGGCTTGAACTCACTGACCATCAGATCATGACCTGAACCGAAGTCAGACGCTTAACCATCTGAGCCACCCAGGTGCCCCTCTTCCATTTTTTTAAGATAAGGAAATAAAACACAGAGAAATGCATTATATAATTTTTGTAAAGTTGCTTCCAAATTTTGACTTGGTACTTTGGGAAATGATTCATATAAAACTTAGAATGTGATCACTGCCTACAGAAGCTCTTCACCATAGGACTCACCCCAGTCCTATGAGATGCTCTGTGAAGTGTTAGATCATCAACAGAGCATGCTAAGTATATAGGAAATATGCACATGTGTGCACATAAAAGACTCGGAAAATAACTCCAGGAAAAAGACTTTCTTTAACTCATTATTTCCTAAACTAATAAGCCACAGAAACATTTTGCCCAACATCAGTGGACCTTATGTTCTACACTGTACATGATGGAGAAAGCTAATGTGACTGATATTTAAGCAAACACAACGAGATGTGAATCCAAATATATTCTGTCCCAGTTGGAAGAAGTCACCTTAGGAGACTGTTCATTCTGTAATGTGGTTCTAAATCTTAAAATGCTTCAGTGATTTTTGGAGACTTTTCTTTTGATGTTCCCTTAGTGCCAAAGTCACAGAGGAAAATCAATCTCATTACTTTGTAATCACACCTTGTGTCTGACCCCAAAGAGCGTCTCTGAACTTGGTCATCCAACTCATGCACCAGACATGGTACTGGATAAAATTGTTCTAAAAAATTATAAATAAAACTTCAAGGATGAAGAATTTCCAAGGGTGAAGATGCTCATATTGAAGGCAATTTAGCCTCCCGGCTACACTGAGGTGAAGGGTTTTTGAGCCAAGATGTTGCGTAGGATTGATTGCTTTGAGTCACCACCTCAAAAGTAGTCTTTATCCTTAGGTTCTCTGTCTCCTCAGCTGCCCTGGACAACTCCTTCCAGCAGTTTCCTGGTTCTTGGCTATAAATAGTTCTCAGCTTTGTCCCATGTTTGGTGTTGGTCTAGGCCATCCTCCTATGTTGGTGCAATCCCTTGGCTTCTGTCCTTTGCATGTATCTTACTTGCTTTCTTGTTCAGTTTTCTGCCTGGCAAAGTCAGAAGAAACTACTATTTCTGGGTTTCTATTCCTGAGTTGAAACTTCTCAGCTGTTTTCCCTGAGTGTCCTGACTCCTGGCTGAGTTCTGTTGTTACCTTGGTTGAACATCTCTAGTGCCTCCAATATGGCCACTCTCTATGTTCCCAAGTGGCACTAGTGTCACTTAAAAAACACTTAGCTTGGACTTGGAGATCCAGAATTTATTGATTTGGCATATCCGTGTTGAATGACTACTAGATGCCAGGTACTTTTACAGGTGTTAGGGATTAAAAAGTGATGCTAAGACAATGTTACTTTCTAGGTGCGATAAAGTAGATTAAATGAGGTAATACAAAACTATGTAAGTGGACTGGGGTTGGTGATGAAGGGTGGGATGGCTTGAATGTTTGTGTCTGCTCCAAAATACATGTATTGAAATCCTAACTCCCAATGTGATGATATTAGGAAGTGGGGCATTTGGGAGCTAACTGGTTCATGAGGGTAGGGCCCTCATGAATGGGATTAGTTCCTTATTAAAAGGGATCTCAGGGAGCTCTCTCAGCCTTGTCTTGCCATGTGAGGAGACAATAAGATAGCAGTATGCAGCCCTGAATAGGGTTCTCACCAGAACCCAAATGTGTTGGTACCCTGATCTCAGACCTCCAGCCTCTAGAACTGTGAGAAATAAATTTCTGGGGTGTGTGTGTGTGTGTGTGTGTGTGTGTACCCCATTTATGGTGTTTTATCATAGCAGCTGGAATTAAGACAAAGAGTAAAGGTATCATTGCAGAGAGACTAACATAGGCATGGAAGGAGGGCACGTTCAGGAAAAGGCAAGCTGTTCACTATAGCTGAAGTCATAGGGTATAAATGAAGGGCTTTAAGGTTTTATATATAGCAAGAGCCAGGATTGGAGAGGGAAATGAAAATAAGATTAAATCAGGTAAGGGAGTGTGCAGTTTGTGGGGAAAGGGAATTCTTCAAACCTTTAAGGCACTGAGGTGACCAATGGAACACTGCAAGTCTGACACCAGTGTGGAGGGCGGGCAGACAGCTGGCACGGAGGTGCGACATGTGACTAATGCAGATCCCAGATGATGAGCATCTGAACCAAATCAGGTCCAAATTCCAAGTGGGAATAAAAAGGAGGGTCTGGATGAGAAAGCTCAGTAATCAACAGATCAACAGTAATTAGCATTTCATGACATGACCATGGGGGAGGAGGAAGAAAATGTATATGACTTCCAAGTTTCTTTATCGGCAACCGGTTAAAAAATTTTGCTGAGACTGGGGACAAAGAAGGAGCAGAATATTCAAAGGACAGAGAAGCTTCAGTATCCATTAGGTGTAACCAGCTTAAGAATAATAATAACAATAACAATGCCAAAAAGAAATACTCCCAGTTGAGACACTATTCCAGTGAACTAGAATTTCATATATGCATATTTTATTCTTCAGTATATCTAATTTGAAATTTATATAAATGTGATCTACAGATAGATGAGCACAAGAAAGAGGGCAGGATCTAAAAGGCAGATCAAAAAAAATTTAAGTCGGGGCGCCTGGGTGGTGCAGTCGGTTAAGCGTCCGACTTCAGCCAGGTCACGATCTCGCGGTCCGTGAGTTTGAGCCCCACGTCGGGCTCTGGGCTGATGGCTCCGAGCCTGGAGCCTGTTTCCGATTCTGTGTCTCCCTCTCTCTCTGCCCCTCCCCCGTTCATGCTCTGTCTCTCTCTGTCCCAAAAATAAATAAAAAACGTTGAAAAAAAATTAAAAAAAAAATTTAAGTCAATTGCATCTGTGACCCAGTGTGTTAACATCTCTACCCAGTGACTCCCAAGACTGTGATTTGTGTTTTGCTTGGTGCATAAAGATATATAGTTGGGCAAGGCTGTAAAATTTTTTTTTGAGGAAAGTTACTACATTACAAGTCATAATAAACCTTTATTTTGGCAAGCAGAATGAACAAATTTGTCTACATGATTAGGAGAAAACTCTAGCAAATCATCAAGATATACAAGAGCTGGCAGCATGTGTATTTTTTTGGTTGTTTTTCAGAAACATACTTATTTCTCCTCAAAGGGGAAGAAAAATCTTAATGATAATATTGCTAAAAATGAGAGAAGGTTAGGTGCTTTCTCTGCCCACAGTGAAAATGACTTCCATCTGTATGTAACATGTTTCATATTCGGCTACAGAAAAACTGTTAATAAGTGGGAAAATGTGTGAAAGAAAAATTTCTTCCAAATTATGATTCACAGTTGGAAAGGATAAGCATTTAAATGTTAATGACAATAATACCATTACTGCTCTGCCTGAAAATAAATCTAGGTAGGAAGAGCTCCATCCGTGATTAATAAGAAATCAAGTTTATGTAAGAGTGTGTGTCAACTATACTCAAATAAAAAAAATAAAGAAAGAAAAATATTAAAAGAAAAATACATAAAACAACAGCAACCCAGAAGAAATTAGGTTTGCGTCAGAATTCTGCTTAGAATTCATGCTTCCTAAGACAGGTTAAGGTCACACACCAACTCTATTCTGTCATTAAAAGTGGCTTTCAACACAATCAGGTCAAGAATAGGACCATTTAACTTGGAGTGAACTGGAGGCTGACATTTCTTTTTTTCTTTGCTTTTTTTTAATGTTCATTTATTGTTGAGAGAGAGGGAGAGAGAGAGAAAATGAGCATGAGTGGGGGAGGGGCAGAGAGAGAGGGAGACACAGAATCCCAAGCAGGCTCCAGGCTCTGAGCTGTCAGCACAGAGCCTGACACGGGGCTGGGGCTCACAAACTATGACATCATGACCTGAGCTGAAGTCAGATGCTTAACTGACTGAGCCACCCAGGCACTCCTGGAGGTTGATGTTTCTATTCATATCAATTTTATGGGCTGTTTTAATTTTTTAAAAAATAGTTCAAACTTACAGAAAGATGCCCCTCGTTAAGATTCTCAACTGTTGCCATTTTTACCACTTTGCTTTATCATTCTTGCTCTACATACATACCATTACTACCCTTTTCCTTAAACCATTTGAAAGGATGCTGCCTGTTACGTCTAAATACTTCAGCGTATTTAGCGTGTATTTCCTACAAACAAAGACTGTCCATAGCACAGACATCAAAATTACCAGTTGCACTGATACATTGCTATTATCTAATTCACCAAACCCATTCAAAATTTTCCACTTGTCTTAATGATGTCCAGGATCCAATTTAGGATTACACATTCCATTTAGCTATAATGCCTCCTTAGTCTTCAGTTTGGAACAGCTCCATAGTCTTTTCTTATCTATCATGGTTTTGACTTTTTGGGTCAGTGACCTCATAGAATGTCCCTCATTTGGTTTTATCTGATATTTCCTCATGAGTGTGAGATTATGTGTTTTTGTCAGGAACAATTTAGATAGGATCTTGTATTCTGTACCATTTTAGGAGACAGGGTCTTTCAGGTTTCTCCACTGTAAAGTTCATTCATAAGCTGTACTTGTTAATAAGTGTTATTAATCCAGATTCTAATATCAGGGAGAACTATATCAATATATTTTTTATGACTTTCTATTTTATTCAACGTTTTATAATCTGTCACTATCATTATTTATTTTGATGCTTACATTATCCCGTATCTGGCTAGTGGGAGCTCCTTACAGGTGGGTTTCTGTCCTTTTGAGTGCTTCTTAAAATGCTTTCTTACTTTCTTTTACAAAAAGATGTTCCAGAAGCATCTTGTATTCTCCTAACTCAGACCTGGAGCCAGCCATTTCTTCAAGGAGCCCTGGTTCATTTTGCTGGAGAATGGTCTTTAAAACCAGGGTATCAGACACATGACATGCTTATTACTACTGGGATGTCACTCCTTGTTGTATTCTTAGAGGATGGAACTTGGAGATACATGTATATATATGCATACGCATCCTGTGTGTGTGTGTCTGTATGTGTGTGTGTATTCATTTGGTGGTTTTCAAAGTGTGGTTCCTAGACCAGCATGATCAGCATCACCTAGGAACTTGTTAGAGGTGCAAATTATCAGGCTCTACCCCAGCTCTACTGAAACAGAAACTCTGGTGGTAAGGCCGAGAAATTTGTGTTTTAACAAGCCACCTAGGTGATTTTGATGATATAGTACAGTTAAGTTTATAAACTACAGATCTACTGATAAATTATGTGTGTGTGTGTGTGTGTGTGTGTGTGTTGTGTGGATCAGTGGGTCAGTAGTTTTTAAACTAAGACATGCATCAGAATATGTCTATATATACATATATATAATATAAGAAATATATATATTTGCATCTATATTTATTTCTATATCTTTCCGTATATATATATTGAAAACCATGAGTTTGCTTTGATACTTCCAATTCTAATCCAATAACAGGGGGTTTATTCTAGACTATTCTTTTCCATATTTATAACTTCCCTATTTGACAGGGAAACACCTTACTCCCAGTTTTCTCAGCATATTCACTGTTTGGATCAATTCCCCTGCATGGAAACAAACTCTTGACCCTGGCAGGGATAATCACCTTCCCTGGCTGCCTTCCTTCCTTGGCTCCAAACCCTGCTGGCCACCTCCAACAAATATTAGAGAAAGGAAAGGAGGAAGCCATATTGATTTTTAGAAGGTGAAACACTATGAAAATAATTTTAAATCAATGTATGGGATGTCAATGTCAGTCAATTAATATTAATTAGAAGTTCACTTTTGATTAGCTGATAAATGTCAATAAGTTTTTCCATCTTTAGTTGGACACTGTTGTTTTCTCTAAACTCAGTCTCTTTTTCAGTCATTCATTTCCCCTTAATCTCACCTCATCATATTTATGATCAGCTTGTTGCTCTCATTAAATTGAGATATGTATACCTCCGTCAGTTTAGTGTACAATCCCTCTCTGCACCCAGAGATTTGCTTTAACAGTTGATTCTTGCAACTTGCTCTTTCTCCTGGGTTCATTTCTCCTGCATGGATAGAATTTTGTACAGGTATTGCCATTTTTGAGCATTCACTCAACAAACATTATTGAGAATGTATCATGTCTTCATTTTGAAAAAGTTGTCTGAGGTGCTTTTGAGACTCACGTGTGGCTGTCTGGTTGGCAGTTGGACATACAATATGGAATTCAGAGTAGTTTTCTGGGGGTGGAAAGAAAGAAAATAGTGAATCATCTGCATGCATACAGGTGGTCATTAAGGCCATGCACATGAATGAGATCACCCAGAGAGAAAATGTAGAGTGAAAGGGGAAGGCCTGGGAACTATCCTTCAAGAAATCTGTTACATATATATTTTTTGTTTATTTGTTTGTTTTGTTTTTTTGTTTTCTGTTTTTGTTTTGTGTTTTGGTCAGGGAGATAAGTCAGAATCTAAAAAGAAGATGGGGGTGAGTGGTACCTTGGTGACTCAGTCAGTTGAGTGTCAGACTCTTGATTTCTGCTCAGGTCATGATCTCATGGTTGGTGAGTTCCAGCCCTGTGTCAGGCTCTGCGCTGACATTGTGGAGCCTGCTTGAGGTTCTCTCTATCCCTCTCTTTGTGGTCCTTCCCCACTCTCTCTCTCTCTCTCAAAAGAAATAAATAAACTTAAAAAGAAGATGGAAAAGCCTGATCATAGTGTTAGGAGAAGAGCTACAAAAGAGTGTGTCATATTAGTCAAAAACGAAGTGTTTCAACCAAGAGGAAGTTCAGCCATGCTTGGAGGCCAGGGAGATAAGAACATTACATGGACTTTGTGTGGTCTTATTAAAGGATTCAATAAAAAGTTACATGTGGAACTGTTTCTGTGGTGTAATGGGAATAGAAGCTGGATGGGGTAGGTTGAGGAGTGGGTGGGAGATGATGAAATAGAGACAGATTATTTACAATTATTTTGGGAGAGTTTGGCTTTGAAGAGGAATAAAAAAATAAAATCTGGGGCTAGGGAGGAAGAATAATAGTCCAAGTGAGTTTTCTTCAATGGGAGAGAATAGAAAGTGTTTGAAAGCCATTGTGGGGGTGGAAATCTGGTTGGGGAGGAAGGAGGTTGAATATATAAAGGAGAAAACAGATTATTATGTGGAGTTCCTGAGAAAGTGGGAAGTGGGCATGGAATTAAGTTGATGCAGGGATAGGGGCTGGAAAAAGAATGATAGAATGAGGGCAGATGTAGCTGGTTTGTATATTTGCTATTGGGAGGATAGGATGAGTGAGTCCCTGCCTGGTGGCTTTTGATTTCTCTATAAAGTAAGAGAGTCAAATATTGAAAGTAGAGGGAGAGTTTGAGGAGAGAGATTCTAGAGGTTTGAGGTGAGCAAAGAAATAAAAAAGTGGATATATGAGAGCCAACTGGGTGACTCAGTCAGTTAAACGTCTGACTCTAGATTTCAGCTCAAGTTGTGATCTCACGGTTTAGGAATTAGAGCCCCACGTCTGGCTCTGTGCTGGCAGCAAGGAGCCTGCTTGGGATTCTCTCTCTCTCTCTCTCTCTCTCTCTCTCTCTCTGTCTCTCTCTCTCTCTGTCTCTCTCTCTCTGTCTCTGTCTCTCTCTTTCTCTCTCTGCCCCTCCCCTGCTTGCTCTGTCTCTCTGTCTCTCAAGCTGAATAAATAAACGTTAAAAAATTTGAAAAATAAAAATGGATATACGAAGTTTAGCATCATAGGGTTGGAGGGTAGAGCTGAGGTGGTTTTGAGTTGGGTGATTATGAATTAGTCCCCCTTGTCATAGAACTTGCCCAGCAGCATTCAGATGCTTGGGGCCAGGTGTAGGTAAAGTGGATAATTGTGTCCATCCAGGGTTGGAATTTGGTCAGATGAATGCAATGAAAAGACAGAGAACCAGAGTACTCAGGATCATCTTAAGGGTATTATCAAAGGGATGTGCAATGTAATCTAAACAAGGTAAGGAGGGAAGTGAAATAAAAAGAGGGTTTAGGGATTGGGAGAAGCAGAGGCATCAATGCCTTGGAGGTTGAAGTAGGAGCAACTACATGGGAAGAGGTGAGATCAGAGTGGTATATTCGAGTTAGTGATTTTGGAAGTGAAGCTATTATGGGGATGACCATGCAAATGGCTGAAGACCCATGAAGGAGGAGGTCCCTGGGGAACAAGAGGTTGTGTGACAATGAAGTCATGGGAGCTTCCATATGGACAATGAAATCATCCAGGATGATGGCTGGGCATGAGTTAAATACTTTAGCAAGGTATCAAAGTCTTCAATGAATGAGGAAGATGGCCATTGTTCTTTATTTGAGGATGCACACATTTTCACATTTTAATGTTTGTTAGGGACAGATGCAGCTTTTAGTTAGTTGTTGGTGAGTTTATTTATTGTGGTCATTTTTGTTGCCCTCCCCTTCTTCCTCCCGAGCATTTACTTAAAGGACTTGTGAAACTTGTAACTCTTCGCTTCTCTACATTGAGGAAGCATGATTGTATATACGTACAATAAAAATATGAATCTAGCTGTGTGCCTGACCAGGTTTACTTAAACCTTCAGAGGCTCAGTATCCTCATATGGAAAAAGAAGATAATGGTCCCTTCCTTCTTCTAGGGATGTTGTAAAGATTAAGGTAGTTAAATCCTATCAAACTCTTAGTACTTCCTTTGGCAAATAGTAAGTGCTTGATAAATAGTAGCTATTTTAATTTTTGCTTTAGAAACTTCAATGCTGCTGATAACAAGTGACATACTAATAGATATTATTGCTGTGGCTTGATAACTCCTGAAGCTGACCCTTCGCATGTTTAGTTTCTAGACACAGCTGTTTCAGCATACATTTGTCATCTTTTTTGTTTTTGTTTTTGTTTTCGAGAGAGAGTGCACACATGAGTGAGGGAAGGACAGAGGGAAATGGACAGAGAGAATCTTAAACTAGCTCCACACTCAGCATGGAGCCATATGAGGGGCTTGATCTCACAACCATGAGATTATGACCTGAGCCAAAATCAAGAGTTGGGTGCTTAATCAACTGAGCCACCCAGGCACCTGCATATGTTTGTCTTTGATAGAAAAAAAAATACAATAATTCCTGAATTGGCTGTTTGGGATTCATATTATCTCTCTGATTTTGTATTTTTGGTTAAGAAAGTTGTTAGACTACAGAGTTACTGTGTTATTGTAATACTTTAAAGTATTTAATTAATAAAGAAACTTTAAAAATAACTTCCTTTCTTTATAAAATTTTTTATGAAATACAATGGCTGAGAACTCAACCTTTGTTGTCAGGAAGTTCGGATTTACAGTCCTTGCTTTCTACCAGCCTAAGCTTCCCCTGAATTTATGCTTTACTTTGGCAATCATTCACAATTACCTGCAGAAGATCTATGGTATCTCTATGTGTACAAAGCACAGATATTTCTAAAACCACCCATAGAAGGGACAAAATATTTGAGTTCCAGGTGTTGTTGGCATTGTTGTCTAATCCTGAATTTCTTAACTCATTTACACTTTGCTTTTCACTGATAACTTCACGTTAATTTAAGGTTTTGTGCAGGATGCTTTTTAGGTCATTTTTATTAGTTGCAAACATGAATAGTGCTATAAATATTGTCGTGTTTGGAGGACAATAAGTTAGGCAGATTTGGCCTCTTCCATAAACAAATCTTACTTGCAAACTTTCTTGGCCACCACTTTGGTTCTTCTGTTTATCTCTATTTTTCTTCATAAATAAAAAGCCTTCTTAGGATTCCGAAGGTACAGAGTGCTAAACTCTAATTTAAATAGCCAACCTATTATAAATTCTGGAGTTTTATTTGCAGAGCTTTATATTTGGGTTGCAGATTGTTTGACATTTAAGATATCCCAGTTTTCAAATTTGTAATGAATGGTGTGGTATGAGAGATAGTATCAGAACTTTAAGGGTCAACCTCTTGGAATTTTGACATGGTCTCCATTTGTGCACGCAGTTGGCACTAGGCAGCTTGTGAAGCAGGTAACATTTGTCTTATTTATTCTTCCAGACTCTGCATTCTGAGTTGTTTTCCAGCTGTATTGGCTCCATCTCTCCCCTCTGTGTAGGAACACAGAGGCTCTGTACTTGCTCTCCTCTTTTCCCCCATCTATCCCCCAACTAGCAAGAATGGAACCATATTCCAATTACACCATGTTTTGTTTCTCAGAATGCAGTCCATAGCAATCTGCATTACAGTCATTTGAGAAGCTTGTTAAAAACATAGATTCCCATCCTCATTCCATCAGGATATCTTGGAAATTTCCCAGGTATATATAAAGCATGGTAAACTTTTTTTAAATGTTTGTTTATTTTTGAGACAGAATGAGAGACAGAGTGTAAGTCGGGGAGGGGCAGACAGAAGGAGACATAGAATCTGAAACAGGCTCTAGGCTCTAAGCTGTCAGCACAGAGCCCCACGAGGGGCTAGAACTCGTGAGATCATGACCTGAGCTGAAGTCGGACGCCAACCAATTGAGCCACTCAGGAATCCTAAGGCATGGTAAATTTTGAAACCACTAATTAAAAAAATTATATCTTTAAAGGCATTCACCTTTTAGGAATTAAAAAAAATTTTTTTTAAATTTATTATTTTTTTTTATTAAAAAAATTTTTTTTTCAATGTTTATTTATTTTTGGGACAGAGAGAGACAGAGCATGAACGGGGGAGGGGCAGAGAGAGAGGGAGACACAGAATCGGAAACAGGCTCCAGGCTCTGAGCCATCAGCCCAGAGCCCGACGCGGGGCTCGAACTCACGGACCGCGAGATCGTGACCTGGCTGAAGTCGGATGCTTAACCGACTGCGCCACCCAGGCGCCCCTAAATTTATTTTTTGAGATCGAGTGTGAGCGGGAGAGAAGCACAGACACACACACACACACACACACACACACAGAATCTGAAGCAGGCTCCAGGCTCAGAGCTGTCAACACAGAGCCTGATGCGGGGCTCAAACTCACGAACTGTGAGATCATGACCTGAGCCGAAGTCAGACACTTACCGACTAAACCACTCTGGCACCCCACTTTTTAGGAATTTCTTAAGCTGAAGAATACAACTGCAGTCATGCAGTTGAAGACATTTTTGTATCACTGTTTTTCTCTAGTACTCTAGAGATCAGACCATAGTAGATTGTATGGACATTTCTGCATAAAGAATTCTGGGAAAAAGTAGATATTTTTAGAATCTTGTGAAGTCAGCTTAAATTGAATATTTTACCTGTTATAAGTAACCGGAAAAGGCATCAATTGGCTACTTTCTTAGATATCTGATATTGTATAAAAAGTGATCCTTCCAGTAAAAGATGTTAGAAACAGCATTTCCTTGTTTTCCCACAGAGGGGATAAAATAGATCACAATAGGATGAATTCAAGCTGGATGTTAGGATGAACTTCTGCATTTTTTTTAAAACCAAAATGCATTTTTGAATAATCAGGATAATCTAAGCTTCAAAATCATTAACTTGAAATATCCAGAGAGTCATGTCAATAATTTCTAGGAAACTCATATTGTTCTGACAAACCACTTTGTGGCTTTATGGGGTTAAACTTAGTGACACAAGAACCTGAAATATATGTTTTAAGGAATTTATAGGATTTCTATTGCCTTCCTTGAAGTTTACCAAGAGTGCTTCTATGTATAAAATTAATGTGTCTAATTAATTTGTTAGAAGGTAGTTGAATTCAGTTGAGCGATTATTTATTTTGGGTGGCAGGTATGTCCTTTAGTATACCAAAAAATCAATTTTGTCAATTTTGCGGTTTTAGTTTTTAGTGAGTTGTTTTGGCATTGTGGTGTGCAGGCTTATGCATTCATTCAAGAAGAATAATTTTTCTGGACATCACTCAATACTCCATGATGCTGGGGCACCTGGGTGGCTCAGTCAGTTAAGCGTCCGACTTCGGCTCAGGTCATGATCTCACAGTTTGTGAGTTCGAGCCCTGCATCGGGCTTTGTGCTGACAGCTTGGAGCCTGGAGCCTACTTCAGATTCTGTGTCTCCCTCTCTCTCTACCCTTCCCCTGCTCACACTCTGTGTCTCTCTGTCTCTCAGTAATAAATAAACCTTAAGAAAAATTAAAAAAAGAATACTCCATGATACTAAATGGCTAGCTAGAGAGTCAACATGCTGATGCATCTCCTTCCTGATGAAACTTTTACTTTGGCAAGGTAAGAAATGTCACCTTGGGGAAGCCCCAGGTTTTATCTAACTCAGATTCTGCCTCAGGCAATGGAAATAAGAGATTGATTTAGAGAGAGCATGGGGAATTTTTTCTAAGTCTGTTATGTTTTAACCAGACAATTAGCCTTACATTTTTTAAATAAAGTATCAGGCCGAGGTGAAGATGTTAAATGTCTATATCAACAACAATACAAGGAGACTAGCAAGAAATTATGCTTTCAGTTGCATTTTTTTAAATGTTTATTTATTTCTGAAAGAGAGACAGAGTGGGAGAGGGGCAGAGAGACACAGAATCCGAAGCAGGCTCCAGGCTCTGAGCTGTCAGCACAGAGCCCGATGCAGGGCTTGACACAGGGCTCCAACCCACAAACCACAAGATCATGACCTGAGCTGAAGTCGGTTGCTTAACCAACTGAGACACCCAAGCGCCCCAACCACGTTACATTTTTTAAAAAGAAAATTAGAACCAAAAAGGAATCTTCTGGACTCTTTTTCTTCCTTTTGCCTCAGTTTTTATCCTCAAGTCTTCACATTCTAGTTACCATTACCTTAAAACAAATTCATGTTCTAGATCAATGTCTTTCTTCTTTCTCCTTTTTCCATTGATTTTCCCCCTAGAATTTATTTTTGTGCCAATTGTGGTCTTGGCAATTGTCCAGGTTCTGGAGGGCTACTTAAAAAAGTCTAAGACTCAGATGTTTTAAAGAAGACTATAATACAATCCTTACTTTTACTTACTCTGAAGTTGGTGAAACAGAATAAATGAAAATACTATTGGAAGACATTACTTATTGAGAATGTTCTATATGTCAGACCTTTAGCTAGACAAGTTATACACATGAACTTATGTCATCATTGGAACAACTTTGGAAGTTTGGGATTATTTTTCTTGTTTTACAATATGACAATTTGGCTTAGTAAGAATTGGGATTCAAACTCAGTCTGGCTGACTCTGCAGTTCATATTCCTGTTATTATACCAAACTGAACAAAGAGAAGGCTCAGAAAAATATCTTAATGGTCGTCGAAGGGTATATAACTATATACCTATCACCTTAAGCTTCTCAAGTAATAGGATTTTAGAATTTCCTTTGGTGTGTAATACAATATTTACATTGCATGATGTTTTCCTCTTGATTAGGCATTTAACTCCTACTGGCTTCAATCAAACACTAGTGAATTAGATCAGGTATTATCATTTTACAGATGATGCACTAAATAACTTGTCATAGTCATATAGCTGGCACATAGCCAGAGAACTGGAGTTCATTTCTTTGTGGACGTGTTTAGAATGAGCTTGACACAAAATCTTTAAAAAAGTATAATTTTGAGCGGCAAGTGTAACCATTCCCTAGATCCCCTACCCTGAATGGAAAGTGGGTGCTCTCTGTGTCCCCAGGACTCAGCCTACAGAACATTGCTTTCCTCTTCTGAGGCTGACATGTGGTAACATGAAACAAAATGTTTCTGGAAGACTTTGGGGCTCTGACGGAGAAGGAAAAGTACAAAGGAGTGCCGCAAATGGGGGAAAGAGGTTAGAAAGATGAGCTTCAAGAGTTTTGTCTTGGGCTGGTCCTTTTGCCATCTGTCACAATGCCAGCTTTAGAGAGATGAAGAAGTATTTAATGATACTGAAAAATAGAACATATGAATCAGTTTCACAACTGCAGTCTTTACTTATTTTTAATCATCTTCATGCACACGTCTGAAGGTAATTATACAAGAAGAAAAAGAATTGGTAAATTTACATGATAACTAACCTGGGGGGGGGTCTGGGTACATTAGTTTTATGTTTAAGCTATTTGCCTCTCATAATTACTTTGGTGATATTGATCGTTCTTAACAATCATATAAAATTATGACTGTTTTTAACAGTCATAAAATAAATGGGGTTGAAAGATACATTATTCCAAATTAAGAACAAGATATAATGTGTTAGTATAAAGCAGTGGTGATCGTGTGTTCAATTCTGGAAAGAAGGTAAAGAAGGGTGATTAAAAAAACGTTTTATGCTGAGTCTCCTATTCAAATAGTGATGATATTTAGGAATTGGTGAAAAATAACATAGGTTTTGTTCTAAGAAATAAAACCAGGGGTATTTTCAACCCTTTTTTTTTTTCATGATAAAGTTGTCAGAGGCTATATCTGTATGAGATCAATAGAGACTTTTTACAGAAAGGTTACTGTCTCTGTCTAAGCAATGAGTAGACTATATCCTTTGTTTCTATTTTTATGTTCTCCTCCTGTAAATGTGTAGTCTTTTACTTGTATAATAAAAAGCTATAGCAACTTTGGCATCAAAACCTCACAGAAGCTGGGAGACCTTATTAGTAAGTGTAAACAGTTAAGCTTTCAGTAGGCTTATTGTAATCACCTATGTAAAAATAGATTTGTATATTTCTTGCTTTAGTTTTATTAAATTTTGCTCTGTTATTTGATGCATATATATTTAGGAGTGATGTCTTTATTGATAAAATGGTTCTTTTATGATTATGAAATGTTCCTCCATCTCTGTTAGTACTCCTTGCCTTGAAGTCTATTTTGTTTGATCGTAATGGAGCCACAGCGGATTTCTTGTTTAGAGTTTCCGTGATGTGTTTTTCTATTATTTTGCTTTCAACCTGTCTTTACATTTAAAGTGCATATTTGTAAACAGTATATAGTTGAGTGTTACTTTAAAAAATCTGATCTCATATTATCTGCCTTTAATTGGAGTGTTTAATACATTTATATTTAATATAGTTAGTGACATATTTGAATTTGTCCTGTTTTCCATTTGGTCCATGTACTTTTTTTGTTTCTTGTTTTGGGTTACTTGAGTGTTTTTAGTGTTTGATTCTAATCATTCAATTTACGTTTTTGCTAAACCCATTAGTGTTATGTTTTACTGATTAGGAATTACAACAAGTGTCCTTAACTTATCAGAGTTTAACTTGAATAAATATGTTATACTACTTGTATAAGAAATTTATAATAGTATAATTCAAGTTACCTCCTCTAGAACTTGTATATTTTATGTGCTCATATATTATTAATCTATGATGTCATTATTTTTGCTTTTAAAACAGTCCTTTGTCTTTCAAAAAGTTAAGAAAATGTATTTAGCAAATATTACTACAATTTCCAGTTCTGAATTATTCTATTCTGGTATTTCCATATCATAATATTTCAATTTGGTCTCATGTACTTTGTTTAGCATCTCTTATAGAGTTGATCTGCTAGTAAGGAATTCTCTTTGCTTTCAACTGATCTGAAAATATTTTGTTTAATCTTCAGTTTTGAAGGATTTTTGTTGTTGTTGTTAGCTATAGTTATCAGTTAGCATTTTTTCCCCAACACTTTAAAAATACGTTACTGCCTTCTGGCTTCTATTATTTCTGATGAGAAGTTGTAATGTATGTTGTTATTTCTCTATATGTAAGCAGTGTGTCTTTTTTCTATGACTTCTTTTAGGTTTGTTTTTTTTTTTATCTTTGTTTTCAATAGTTTGACCATGATATGGCTTGTGTGAGTTTTTTTCTGTGTGTGTTTACCATATTTTGTTTAAAAAAATTTTTTTTCAACGTTTATTTATTTTTGAGACAGAGAGAGACAGAGCATGAATGGGGGAGGGGCAGAGAGAGGGAGACACAGAATCTGAAACAGGCTCCAGGCTCTGAGCTGTCAGCCCAGAGCCTGACGCAGGGCTCGAACTCACGGACCGCGAGATCATGACCTAAGCTGAAGTCAGCTGCTTAGTGTTTACCAAATTTTGGGTTTACTGAGCTTATTATATATATGAGTTGGTATTTTTATTAAAATTTGAAAAAATTAAACACACATTACTTAAATTATTTTTTGTTACATTCTCTCTCTCTCTTTCTGGAACTTCAATTACACATATATTAGTCTGCTTCATGTTGTTCCACAGATCACTGATGCTCTATTCATTATTTTTAAAATTTTTTTATCTTTTTAAAAAAAAATTTTTTTTTTCAACGTTTATTTATTTTTGGGACAGAGAGAGACAGAGCATGAACGGGGAGGGGCAGAGAGAGAGGGAGACACAGAATCGGAAACAGGCTCCAGGCTCTGAGCCATCAGCCCAGAGCCCGACGTGGGGCTCGAACTCCCGGACCGCTGCGCCACCCAGGCGCCCCTAAAATTTTTTTATCTTTATGTTTAAGTTTTGATAGTTTCTATGTCTATTTATCAGGTTCATTGACCCTTTCTCTTATAGTATGCAATCTTCTCTTAATTTCATGCAGCGAATATTTTATTTCAGATTTTTTTTTAAGTTTTAGGATTTTTTTAAAAATTTTTTTTAACGTTTACTTATTTTTGAGACAGAGAGAGACAGAGCATGAATGGGGGAGGGTCAGGGAGAGAGGGAGACACAGAATCCGAAACAGGCCCCAGGCTCTGAGCTGTCAGCACAGAGCCCGACACAGGGCTCGAATTCACAGACCGTGAGATCATGACCTGAGCTGAAGTTGGACGCTTAACCGACTGAGCCACCCAGGTGCCCCAAGTTTTAGGATTTCATTTGGCTCATATGTACTGTTTCTTTATCTATCCATCCTGGAATTACCCATATTTTTATTTATTATATGTATCTTTTTATGTAAATTTAAAAATATCTTAATAATTATATTAAAAGTCTTGTCTGCTAATTCAAATATATTGAACATATATGAACCTGCTTTTATTGGCTATTTTATATTTTATTTTATTTAAAAAAAATTTTTTTTTAACGTTTTTATTTATTTTTGAGACAGAGAGAGACAGAGCATGAATGGGGGAGGGGCAGAGAGAGAAGGAGACAGAATCGGAAGCAGGCTCCAGGCTCTGAGCCATCAGCCCAGAGCCCGACGCGGGGCTCGAACTCACGGACTGTGAGATCGTGACCTGAGCCGAAGTCGGATGCTTAACTGACCGAGCCACCCAGGCACCCTGGCTATTTTATATTTTAATTATGAGTCCATTTTTTCTGCTTTTCCACATGTCTCATAAGTTTTGGTTGTATACTAGACATCGTAAATGATATGCTATAGAGATTCTGGATTCTATTTCTCTGAAGAGTATTGATTCTTGTTTTAGCATGTAGCTAAATTATTGGCTGGATCATGCTGATCCTGTCTAGTCTTCACTTTAGGCTTTGTTGATATGAGTCTATTTTGATTTCACCTTTAGTTTTAGGATACAGCCTTTAGCCTGGGACATGATTCTTACTTTTAATAAATGGTCTTTCTGGCGTTTCAGTAAAAAGCTTTGAGTGAAAGATAACACAACAAAATATAATGAAGTCCTCAGTGAGGTCGTGGAAAGGAGGGAGGAAGTAGATATTTGGCAAGTTTTTCAGGATACTATATATGGGGAGTAAAAGCAAGGGGAGTGTATAAAATAGAAAAAAAATGGCAGCAGGTTTTTTAGAGAAAACAGGAAGTCAATTTTGCTTTCAATGTTTTTAAAATTTGAAAATAGAGTTAAAGCTCTCTTTTATTAACATTTACATTGTAAAGGCAAAGTGTTATAGGCCTGCTTACTAGAGTCATTGAATTTTAGAGCTGGTAGGAACCTTAAAGACCATTCATTTTTTTACCTTTAACAATCTTGGTAATTTACTTCACCTTTAACTTGTAATTAGTGTTTGTTTTATTCAAATAGAACTACATGTTGCTAGAATGATCTTCCATTTTCAATAATGGATATTTTGCAGGTTTTTATAATAGTTTGGTGGGAAGGGAACATTGAATTAGGGCCTAAATAAGGTTTTTTGCCTCACTGATATTCTTTTTAGTTATATAACACCATTAGTATAACAATGTTGAGAAATTATTGAGAACCAGTGACAAAAAATTCTTCCCCAAACCCTTCTCTCCTTGGTAATCCATATTAGAATCTTCAAAAAATAAAAGAATCCTAAGATAACTAAAATATTCTTCCTTAGAACATGGTAAAACCCTTAATATCTTAGGTATCTTAATATTTATATTTTATGGTCCTGGTTAAGAGAGAAAAATCTTGAGCTGGTTCCATTCAGCCTCTTTCACATCCAAGTGGAAGGACGACTTTCCCTTTTACACCTTCCATCATGTTTCCAGGATCTGCTCACTTCTTCTGGAAATTACAAATGTGCTTGATTGATGCAAGAGGTTGTTCACAAAGGGTATGTCAGATGGGGACCAAATAAAATCTTGGAGTACATACAGGTGCTGTTTCTGTTGGCTGCAGCTGTAGGAAAGCTCTGGTTGAATGCCCACAGGAAGGATAATATGCAGAGCGTGGGTGGGATGGGGGGCTGGTGAAGAATGACGCTTTTTCCATTGGAGCCTGGAGTATTCTGATTCTGCTCTACTTTTCCAGTATTATCTTTCTGGGCTCCAACTACCTCTCTCACTTGCCTCCAGTCTGGTATCTCTATGAGGATTGGTAGTGGAAGGGAGTTGGGAATGGTTGGAGATCTCTTTGTATTTTCTACTAAATGTTTTACTCCTGCCATGTGTTTTTTCTCTCCTAAGCCATAGACTTTCAAAACTCAAAAATCAATAAGAAACTCCTTTCCTCCTATGTTTTCTTTTTTAAATTCCTTTCCAGAGGCAACAAACACAGAATAGCTTAGTGGTTTAAATGGGAAGCTAGGCAAAGAGAAAAAGAAACACCAGGCAAAATTACATTGGCTAACACTGGTTAGAAAGTCAGAAAAGTCAGGTGAAAATATTCTGAAAGCATTAAAAATAAGCTGAAAAATAATTAATCTTGAAAAAAAAGCCTGGAAGTTCTCTGCATTTTTATAAATATTGTTTCATAAATATTGGTATTTTATTGACCTCAAATTGTATCTAAAATACTTACCTTGTAAAAAACAAATAAGCACATGGTTGAATGGTGAAAAACATTGAAAACAACCATCAAAGTAATTGTTTCATGTAATTCACTTTTTCTGTTTTCCCTCAAACTGCTTTTGAGATACATTTGTAGGTAAATTTTATAGCCATTGCTATAAATTTATAGCTTAGTAGTTCCTATTTATAAATTTCCTAAATCACATTTGAATAAATTTAATGAGCTAAAAGGTTTTTAATGGTTTCCAGCTGTGTGTGTGTGTGTGTGTGTGTGTGTGTGTGTGTGTGTGTGTAGACTCTTGGTGTCTGTATACTGATCCGTCACTCATGAAATCCGTAAACGAAATGAGAATGTGAAGACATTTGTTAGGATCTTATCAGAGAAGGAAACACTATACCTTACTGCACATTTTTTAGATTCTGTTATTCACTCTATTTATAAGATTTAAGATGATGCTTGTTTCTAATAACACTGGACTTGGGCTTGCTTAGGAGGCACATTCCATGGTATTTTATGAGGGTCTTATAAGACCTCATATATGACTATTATATGTGCTAAACTCTGCTCAGGTATAAAGACTCTTTTTGGAATCTAAGTGCCTTAGCATCATTTCAAAGTCTTATATTCAGTTCAGCTAGGGGTAGTTGATGGTGGAAATGGAGAAACTAGTAAGTGTCAGAAAATCTGATAATCAGGGCCATGTGTCTTTGGGAAAGTTGATTCACCTGCATGGGCCTTGGTCTCCTTAGCATAAAATGAGAAAGTTGGAATGATCATCTCTCAAGTCCCCTATAGATCTTAATGTCAACAATTTGATCTCACTTGGTATAAATATAATAGAACTAGAGAGAAGGATGGTGTCCTGAAACACCATGCATTTCACTTGTGCTTCTAGGTGGACTCCACCTAAATCACTTTGGACAGATGCTTTATTTAAGTTGCTCTAAAAGCTCTTCAGGGACCATTCTTGATAATTCCTTCTGCCATTTAACTCTATCAAGAATTTCATTGTGTCTATAGCTACACTGTGTCTTGACTGCTGTAATTGCTCAGTAACTACAGGCTGATGATGGTAATAATACTCTACCTCTACCTGTTATGCTGCAGTCAAACTCCATTTTGTCAGGTTTTGTTATCAGCAGATTCAGAAATAAAGATGGTATGACTTCAGGCCTAATTGTACACATGAACAGGAAGGAAATAGTTTATATCCCCCATCCCCAACTCTGTCAATGGTTTTGGTTGTGTCTGTACATATCAAAAACATCCAGATGAACAGGGAAATACATGATGTGTTGAGGAATGTCTTATGACAGTATTAGAAATACAGAAAATCCTGATTTTCTTATTCTACAAATGGTTTTTAATACTTGGTTATTTAATGAGCTAATGCATGTAAGAGATTTCATAATCTGTTAAGTGCTCTATAAATAGGAATAATTAATTAATTAACTTATTTATAATATTTAAGTGTAAATTTTATTTCTTTCTCCTTTTTTAAAATTTACATTTTAGTTAACATACAGTGCAATATTGATTTGAGGAATAGAATTTGTGATTTATCACTTACATATATTACCCAGTGCTCATCATAACAAGTACCCTCCTTAGTACCCCCCCATCACCCATCTATCCCAACTCTCACATCCCTCCATCAACCCATAGTTTGTTGTAAGAGACCAGTGTCTACTCATATCACTAAGAGTCTCTTGTGTTTTGTTTCCAGGTGAAATTGTCAAGGCCTCTCATGCTTCCATGACCCATAATACATTCTTCCATGATCACATTTCTTACTTTAAATGGTAATTATTTGCTTATTGTCTCTTTGGGTTGTAATTTTTTTGGGAGGGTTAATCCATGTTTGTTCATCAAGGTCTAAAACAATGGCTATTGCATATAAGAGCTCTTTTTGTATGTATTTGCTGAATTAATGAATGCAGATGTCGAAAGGTATGGTAGGAGACTCCAAAATGAGAATAAGTTCCCTTAGGAGATATGCAAGATGATCCAAAGATCATGGAAAGAAAATATTAGCCTATTCTTTTATGTATTTGATTTTTACCTGAAGATTTTCCATTTCGTGTGTGTTTTGCAATGTTCATGCTTATTAGTTCAGTAGTACATGTCTATATTATAATATGGAATAGCAAGTTAAGTTGGCCTCAAATTTTATGATACTCCTCCCATTGAAAGGTAGGGATTTATATCCCTTCTCTTGAATCTGTGCTGGCTCTTTGACTGTTCTGATCAATAGAATATCAGAAAAGTAACACTATGTCAGCTTCTGTGCCCCATCCTTAAGAGACTGGCAGCTTCTACTTCCATTGTACAGAGAACGCTTGCCCATGAAGTCCTGCGTGATCATGTAAGAAGTGGGATTACCCTGCTGGGGAGACCATGACCATGTGGAAAGACTCTGAGATCTCATGGAGAGAGTGGCACCTGGCTAAACCTAACTTTACAGCTGCCCCTTTCAAGGTACCAGGCTTATGAGCAAAGTGGTTTATATCCTTTAGAGCAGCCTGGCTGAGTCATTAATAGGCTCGCTGAAAGACCCTAGTCAAAGAAACAGAAGACTTACCCACTGAGACCCATCCTAATTCAGGACCAACAAAACCAGAAATATAATAATATGGTGATTGTTTTAAGGCACTAAGTTTGGGAGTGGTTCACTATATAACAATAGAGAGCCTGCACTATGTAGGGTATGTGGTTTTTTTTTTTTTAAACCATCGGGGTGCATGATCAAAAGTGGTACCCATTGGATTAAAGTAATGGGGGAATCAATGTGGTCAACACATGTGAGAATAATTTGTTCATTCTCAAGTGTTCTATTTGCTACTAAGTTTGGTGAAGATAGACCTACATGGATAGTATGCTATTTAGTCAATTGTAAGAATGCTATGTCTATAATTTCTGAGCTATTAATTGTTTAAAATGTTTTCAATTTTAAATGACTGTTTTATAGATATAACCAAAGAATATTAAAATTATTTCATACTTACTGACCCTAATCCACCATGCCTGATTCTGAGGGTTTTGACTTCTATCTAAGCAGGGCTGGGAAATGCAAGGAAAACAGACTTTGAAGTTAGGCAGATCTGGTTTCAGTTTAGGATCTATTGCCTCTAGGCTGTAAGAGTTGATTAAGTCATTCAATTCCTCTGAACCTCAGTTTCCTCCTGTAAAATAGGGTAAATCTGTAACATACTTACATTGAAGAATTGTTGCCAGGCTTAATAAGTGGTCAAAAAATGATATATTCTACTATTATTACCCTTTTTGTTATTTTATTGACATTGAGGTATTTATTATTTATTTATTTGTTTGTTTATTTATTTATTTATTTATTTATTTATTATTTTTTAGAAGTTTATTTTGACAGTAAGAGGGAGAGAGAGAGAGAGAGAGAGAGAGAGAGAGGGAGAGAGGATATACCACATAGGCTCTGTGCTGTCAGTGTGGAGCCCGATGTGGGGCTCGATCCCATGACTCTGTGATCCTTACCTGAGCCAAATCAAGAATCAGATGCTTAACTGATTGAGGACCTAGGTGCCCCAACATGAGGTTTTTAAAGCAAAGGTTTTAAATTTAGTGAGCAGTGGTATAAGAGCATGGGCTATTACTATATTCTTACCTCACAAATAGTTTTCGTTTAGTGCTTGACCATACTTGAAACATAGTCATGAATATTTTTCAACCAAGACATCTGCTTCAAAGGGAAATGATGTGGTTGAGAGAGTTAGTTGAGAGTGACTTCTCATTTCAGGCCAACTTAACACACTTGCCCAGAACAAGTTATAATTTTAGCCAGACAAATAGTAAAATATGACTTTTAAAGTTATGGTCTTTTAAGTGTTTATTGGGAAAATTATTATACATCAAACATTATATATCTAATGTCACTAAATATGTCACACCTGCATGGATGCTCAGTATATCTGTGGATGGATGAATTTATTTCCCTAAGTGTTTACAGTGATATAAAATCATCTATTTTTTTCAGAGTATATTATGCAGTTAAGATCAACCTGTTGGATACTGAATTGTGGTATGTGAGGAACGGCAATATCTTGTCTCTAAGTCAATCTATGTAATACTTATTTTTTTATTGTGGTGAGAGACACATAACATGAAATTTACCATCTTAACCATCTTCTTTTTAAAGTTTATTTATTTGTTTTGAGAGAGAGAGCGAGCAGGAGCAGGGGAGGGGCAGAGAGAGAAGGTGAGAGAGAAAATCCCAAGTGGATTCCACACTGTCAGCACAGAGCCCAATGTGGGGCTCAAACTCATGAACCATAAGATCATGACCTGAGCTGAAACCAAGAGTCGGATACTTAACCAACGACCCTTAACCAACTGTGCCACCCAGGCACCCCCCATCTGAACCATCTTCAAGCGTACAATACATAGTGTTAGATATATGTACGTTGTTGTGCAATAGATCTCTAGAACTTTTTCATCTTGCAAATATGAAGCTCAATACACGTTGGACAACTCGTCTTTTCTCTCTCCCCCAGCCCCTGGCAGCCATCATTCTACTTTCTGTTTCTAAATAAGCTTATTATTTTTGTACCTAAGCCCTCACCTTTTGTTCACTTCCTTGGGTCTATAGATGGTATTGCTGTCACCTAGTTCCCCCAACTCACATCTCTGCAATTTATCTTCCGTTCCTACGCTGACTTTATCATGCATGTCAAGTAACTCTATTCAGTTATATGTTTTGAATAGTCTCATCATTTTGCTTTCCAGAACAAGATTTTTCATTCTGTCTACAGCTGCACCCTCAGTGGCAGCCTGGCCCAGAGTTTCACAATATTTTCCCATGTTACTTTTGAAAGCTTTTGATTGGGAATTCTGGGATACCAGCCATCTTCAGATGTAGTCTGAGGTCATTTCCTACAGACACACATTGACAGAGATTGGTCTCCTTGGCGGTTGGAAGTAGTTAAGCCTAGTGGAAGGTTAACCATATGGAATCCTGCTTTGACTATATGCTTGACGGAGAATAATATGGTCTCAGCACTGTTTCAGGGTCTTCAATCATTTAAAGTAGATACTAGGTTTGATACAGTAGTCAATCTCCATCAAGCATATTCAGAAAACCTTGAATCATTCAATTCAGCAAACCTCTGCTTAGATCATTCAATTCGACAAACTACTGCTCATGTGGCACTCATGATAGCAATTTGAGTGATAAGTGAGCCTTTGAATGGCTTTGCTCCCACTGAGAACATTTCACTGGAATGTGTGAAAGTTGATGAACTTGACCAAAATCATGCAGAGGCATGTCAGGTACCTGTAGTCATGCTGCTGACAATTTATGTCACATTTTTATTTTATAGAGTTTACACTTCTTCCATGATTTCTCATGAACTCTTCATGAAGTAGAGAATACTTTGTGAAACTCTTCATATAGACTATGAGAATACAGGAAACTTTTATTATAAAAGATTTTTTTTTTTTAGGAAAAGGGCTTATAAAGAGTTAATATTTCTAGATGGTAGAGGTAGACTTTTTGGCTTGGGTCTTTACTAAGCCTACTGAGCCATTTGACCTTGTAAATCAGCATTAGATATAGTCTAAATGTAGATTAAATTTCCCATTAATCAATTACACAAGAAAACTATTGTTATTTATTGGCTATCTAATGTGATGCTTTTGAAGCCAGATTGCATAAGAAATACCTAAAGTGCGGGGGGTGCCTGAGTGGCTTAGTCAGTGGAATGTGCATTTCTTGATCTTAGGCTTGTAGTTTGAGCCCCACGTTGGGTGTAGAAATTACTTAAAATATTTTAAAAAAGAGGGGTGCCTAGGTGGCTCAGTTGGTAAAGCGTTTGACTCTTGATTTTGGCTCAGATCATGATCTTGCAGTTTGTGAGATTGAATCTGGTGTCGGGCTCTGTGCTGACACTGTGGAGCCTGCTTGGGATTCTCTCTCCCTTTCTCTCTACCCCTTCACCACTCATGCTCTTTCTCTCTCTCAAAATAAATAAATAAACTTAAAAAAATAGAAGGAAATACCTGGGGAAGAACTATGAAAATGTGATTTCTCAGGTATCATTCCTTCAGGTTCTTATTCATTGATCCATTGGGCCTAATAATCTGCTTTTTAAAAATGTAAATTTATGGGGCGCCTGGGTGGCGCAGTCGGTTAAGCGTCCGACTTCAGCCAGGTCACGATCTCGCGGTCCGTGAGTTCGAGCCCCACGTCAGGCTCTGGGCTGATGGCTCGGAGCCTGGAGCCTGTTTCCGATTCTGTGTCTCCCTCTCTCTCTTCCCCTCCCCCGTTCATGCTCTGTCTCTCTCTGTCCCAAAATAAATAAATAAACGTTGAAAAAAAATGTAAATTTTATTGTGGTCATATGCATAATGTAAAATTTACCATTTTAACCATTTCTAAGTGTATGGCTCTGTACTGTGCATTCACATTGTTGTGCAGCCATCACCACTCTCCATCTCTAGAACTTCATAATCTGCTTTTTAAGCAACACCCTTGGTGATTCTGAGGGAGGGAATTCACACACTGTATTTTGTGAAACATTTGGTATAATGTGAGCTTAGAGCTGTGCCAAACATGGTGGGAAAAACCACATGTGTGAAATGTGATCCCTGGATTCAAGCACTTTGCACTTTGACAGAGGACCAAAGAACATGCATGGAACAGTTAGAGAATAATCTCAGACACAATAAAATTAAGGGATACCTATAAATATATATATCATCATACATGTGTACATACCTGTTATGCAGATGGGTGGGTGCTAGAAGGAAGGAGATGAACAGATATTTATGGTTGGAAAGTAATAAATACCATGAAGGAATGGGTCTTGAGCTTGATTCAAACAATGTTGACTTTACAAATATTGCTAGGTATAAAGGCAGCAATATTAGGATTTCAGGCAAAGGAATGATGTGAGTGGGCAAGAACCATAAGCCTATTTCTCCAAAGATTAAGTATTAGTTGATGCAAGTCAGAGTTTATGCTCACATCAAAGGTACTTCCCATATAGACATAAGCAATAACTTAAATTCCCTGAACTTCATAGCAAGGAGCCAAAGACATACATAACCACAGTGATACCATCTGTGTTTTGGGTCACATGGTCATAAGCAAAAAATCATAGATCTTTTCATTTGAAGAACAGCTAGTTGAAAATTAATCATTTGCTGGGGCGCCTGGGTGGCTCAGTCGGTTAAGCGTCCGACTTCGGCTCAGGTCATGATCTCACGGTCCCTGAGTTCGAGCCCCGCGTCGGGCTCTGTGCTGACAGCTCAGAGCCTGGAGCTTGTTTCAGATTCTGTGTCCCCTTCTCTCTCTGCCCCTCCCCTGTTCATGCTCTGTCTCCCTCTGTCTCAAAAATAAATAAACGTCAAAAAAAATTAAAAAAAAAAGAAAATTACTTAAAAAATTACTTAAAAAAATTACTTAAAAAAAGAAAAAGAACTAAGTGTTCTTCCTTGCAGCTAAAATATTAAACAGAATTTCCTCTTTAATGGTCAAAAGTATCTGCACCTGATGTTCTCAAGATCCTAGACCATAATTTAGAGAGTTTAAACCTCCAGATCTCATCCAGAAAGGATTTCCCCAGCAGCATGAAGTGGAGAAGGATCTAGGGATCTGAGTGTTTTCTCAAAAACTTCTCCCCCTGGTAGTTCTCAGTTCTGCCCTCCCCCATCTCCTCCAGGATCAGGGAATGAGTATTAGGTGATCTGGCATTATAGTTAATTTGGTTGTTTGTGATGAAGGCATGGTGGTTATATAAAAGAACCCCCCTTATTACTTGGAGATACTCCATACATATGGGTAGCAAGACAAATGACTGGGATCTGCTTTAAAGTATTTTGGAAAAAGCGTGTATGAGTATTGGCAAGATATTGACAATTGTTGAGCCAAGTAATGGGTCCATGAACATTTGTTATAACAATCTCTTTTTTGTATATATTTATAAATTCTAATGAATGTTGAAAATGAATTTTATTTAATGTAACATGTTAGCTATAAAGGATTGGGAAAAAAATGTAGAAGAGCATTGTCATCAGAATACTTTTCAAGCCCTTTAAATTACGATGTCTTTTTAAAGAAACTGAAATTGAAAATTAGAGATGACTAATTATCATCTGGGTTTAGTTTATATAAGAAAACTGCAAAGTGCAATTCACTGGATCCATATTTGAAGAAATTATCTTAGCTTTATTTCTAAAAATAGGTAATGAATGCACATTTATGTATTTTAGAGGGAATAATATATTTAAGAATGTATGTGTTATCTTCTTAAGTGTTTTTTTAAAATTTATTTTGAGAGAGAGAGAGCGCAAGTGAGCGCACATGCATGAGCAAGGGAAGGGGCAGAGAGAAAGGGAGACAGGGGGAGAATCCTAAGTGATCTCACGAACCGTGAGATCATGACCTGAACTGAACTAAGGAGTTGGATCCTTAACCAACTGGGCCACCTAGGTGCCCCTGCATTATCTTTGAAGACTTTTCACTTTAACTTTTAAAAATAGCATTTTAATTTTTAGAATAATTTTAGGTAAGAGAAGTTTCAAAGATAGAACAACATTCTTGTGTACCCCTTATTCAGTTTCCCTTACTGTTACCAACTTCTATTACCATGGTACGTTTACCAAAACTAAGAAGTCAACACTGGTACATTACTATTAACTAAACTCTAGACTTTTTTCCTATTTCACCAGTTTTTCCACTAATGGTCCTATTCTGTTCCCTTATCAGTTTTCCCAAGAAAGTGGTTACACTTGCGCCTTCCTACTTGAATCCCCCCAGTGGGCTGCCCTGATGGGTAGATGCCTTAAGGAGGGCAGAAGGGGTGTCTGAGGAGGGTCTTCCAGGCTAGGAGTTGTGCACTGGAGGCCCATGTGGCACCTTGAAGACCTACAGATGTCCCTTGATAGATCTGGAACTGAAAGTTTCCTCTTTAATGGGAAGGAGGAGGAGATAGTGTCCTCCTCCCTAAAGGAGCCACACTGTGGGGCCATCGTAGGGGAAAACCTGTCTCTTGTCTTCCTTTCCCTCCGATCGTAGGCCACCTGTGGGCAAAGCACAAGGAAGAGTGAGGAGCAACTCGGTGAGGGCAGACCAGGGCCCCTCACCTTCAGCTGCTGGAATCTCAAATCCAGCCTGCAGAGCTGAGAGCTTTGGTTTTAAAGTGAGTCTACAACTGCAACATGAAAAGGACAGGGTCTGTCTTTGAGAACCAGCCTGAGACAGGTTGCTGTTAAGGAAGTTAAGAGGTAAGTCTGAGATCTTGGTAAGATTTTCTGCCATGTCATGGGTATGGGGGAGCCCAGTAGGTCCTAATGGAACCGTTGTGGCAGAAAAACCAAGCGAGCACCCTCCCCCCCCCACGAAAGAAAACAAAATGAAACAAAGCAAAACAGAACAAGCAGAGACTCTTCAAATTCTCATTACTTGTATAGAGCATCAAGCATGAAACCTGGTACATGTTGAGTATGCAACAGATGTTATATTAATGTTATTAATTTGTTGAATTTGGATCCATTGTCATGTTGCATAGGATTAGCAAATCCAGAATTCTTGCTTCCAGCTTGCTATTCAGCTGTGTGCTGTATGTGAAGGAAAATAATGCAAAGAGATTTGTTTTCCTTCAAACGCAGGGACTTGCCTAGGATGGCATGTTTGTGGCGGAGAGGGCTGAAGGCAATCCCAGATGGTGTGTGTTCTGGGAGCCCTAGCTGTGCGGCTTTGGGCTTTTTGCCTGGGGAAAGATGAGCTCTCACTGCAGTGGCAAACTCACAGCCTTACATTACAGCAAGTCTGGAAGGTGGTGAAGCTTGAAACCAAGCTTCCCATTTTATTTTATTTTTTTTAACTTTTTTTAAATTTATTTTTGAGACAGAGAGAGACAGAGCATGAACGGGGAGGGGCAGAGAGAGAGGGAGACACAGAATTGGAAGCAGGCTCCAGGCTCCGAGCCATCAGCCCAGAGCCCAACGCGGGGCTCGAACTCACGGACTGTGAGATCGTGACCTGAGCTGAAGTCGGACGTTTTAACCGACTGAGCCACCCAGGCGCCCCACCAAGCTTCCCATTTTAAGTAGAATGCTCTAATGGGAGCCCAAAGAAAGCATGAGGGAAAGAAACTACAAAAGGTCAATACATGCATTTGCTTAATATGTTGTAAGCTGCTGGTGTTCACCCGAATGGGCTGTTAGTCCTCTGTGAAACAGGGAGTGAATGTTATCACCCTACAGCTCAATGGAATAGAAACAAAGAGACTGTTAGAATCTGCTTATCCATGTCCAAGAGGAGACCATGAAAGGGCTATATTCTCCTATGATGGTATTTTGTCTTGTTGCATTTTCCAAGCTTCTTAAAATGTTAATAGTCTCTGGGAATACTGGCAAGAAACAAAACACGAAACATAACAAAACTAATTGAGACAAAATGATTCTCAGAAAGAGTATGCTACAATGTAAATCTAGATTATCTGAGACTGTGCTGAGTTTAATTCCAGGGATTGAAAACATGAGAATTGATGTGCATCCAATATTGTAAGTCTAAACCTCGGACCCCTTGGAAAAACATTTTGGTGTACCCCTTCGCTCTCTCATCTATCAGCACATACATATAAATATCAGTGGACCATAGGTCATAGATGCTGTGGGAAATACCCAAGAAAAATGCAACATAGGGTCCTACCCTCAAAAGTCTGCTTGGGAAGGAAAGAAGCTGAAGAATAAGTCAAAGTGGGATTTTTTTGGATATTAGTTATAAGAACCTATAATAATTCAGAGGTGGAGAACATCAGCATCACGGGTAAATCAAAGCAAGGTGGAAATAGATGTACACACTGAATGGGCAGCTAACAAACAGGTTTGTCTGGATATGAGGGAAGGAGCTATGCCAGTTAATTGGATATGTTCGTGCAATGGAGGTATCAGGGAAATGTGGGCTTGGGATGATAAGAAAAGGGTGCTATAGTAGATTCTCGAGCAATTGGTGTAGCTGTTGGGAATGGAGAGGAATCACTCATCCCTATCAGAATGTGTTTCTCTCTTCTGGGGCCTTCCTCTAAGCACTTCCCTTATGCTATTTGCAGTCATTAACATTTTAGCTGAAATTACTGTTAACCATCTAACAGGTTCCTCTGGGGCTCACTTAGAGCTATCCTCTAATCCTGAATCAGGAGGACCTGCTTTCATGCTTAAGCTTTCAGGCATGTGTTCAGCTTAGTGTTTTTGCAGTATTTCTTATAACTGGGGTCTCATCTGAACTGCAGCCAGGACTTCCCACTGGCTCCTCAAAGCTCTGGATCCCTATTTCCAACAAAGCCTTAAAAATTTCCCAATGAACTACCTAAAGGAGATAGAGTAGACACAGGCTGGCACAGAGTAGATGCTTAACAGATCTGAGCTTCATAACTTCGTTTTACTTTCTAGAATTTTTGCTGTTTTTTTTTTCTTTCCCTTGCTGGCTATTACAGGTTTGTTATGAGCTGTGGGCTTATGTAGTGACTGCTGGTGGTGTGGCATGAAGAGGCTACGTTCATTCCAAGGATGCCAGCCCCCATTTTGTAAGGGAGAGCCCAGCGGTAGGAACACATAAGAAATGTAAGGAGCTATGTGGACTGATGAACTGTGGGATGCAGTCATGAACTTGGCTAGACCTTGTGAGTTGCTTATATTCTCTATTAATAGTTCAATTTTCCTTTTGAGAACACTTTATTTTGGAAGCTAGTGAAATGATTACATTTGGAAGAGTGTCTTCTTAGTAATATTTTAGACACAATAGCATGGTAAAAGGGAAGTCATGTGAATGTCAGGGGTTAAAGAGACTTGGCAATGAATCTGTCTTGATCATTTGTTGGCAGCTAGAACTTGGTTAAGTTACTTAGTTCCCTTGTGCCTCACTTTTCGTGCCCATAAAATGGGGGACACTAATTATCTACATTAGAGAGCTGTTATAAGGGCTAACCAGATAATGCTTACAAAATGACTAATGTTTAGTATCAGGAATCATATGGTGTAGTTTTCATGGTATCATGATAGAATTACGGCTAGGAGTTGAGGAATCTCCTTGTCTTGCCCAGCATATAATTCTCCCTTTCAATGAGTTCTAAGGGAGATAATTACATAAAAGAGTTCCATGGAGGTGGGAATTATCTGGTTATTACGTCTTTCATAGACACTTGGCATCTATCAATGGAGGAGTCATTTTATCACTAGTGAGTTCCCAAGTCGTCCCAAGTCTCCAATAGGAGGCTTACGTTTTAATCTGGGCTACAGCTTGTGATTTGGACTCAAGACTCATGTTGGCTTCTCTTTACCATCCCTTCCCTTCCCCAGTAATTGTCAATCTCATTACCATATGCACCCAGCCTAAAGTGACAGGAAGAAATGAGAGAGCCCAGGAGGGCTGACCTGCAGGGAGGTTGTAGTTCAGTGTAACAGCCCCAAAGCATGGAGGGAAACATGAAACAGGAGAGTGTGTGGCATGTGTGGGCACGATCTTTCCCACACAGTGGGTCCTTCTGTTTAAGATATGGACCAATCAGTTTGTGCCATTTGTTCTTTGAGGAGTAATGTGAGAAGGAAGAAGGAAATAATGACCTTCAACCACAGTGCCTCCCCAGCCAATATAGTTAAGCGCTTAATAAATGATACTTCCCTTGACCTCTTTTATAGTGTTTTAAAATGAAGCATTTTATATGAATGGACCAATTTGTTCTTTTTACTGTATTCTGTCTCCTGTATTCATTTCCTCCAAAAACTGAGAAAATATCTGAGTGTTGGTGCTCCGTCCTCTGAAATGGACAGTGGACCCGTTCTAGCTGGGGATGGGGGAGGGATGTCTGTGTCTTTTTGTTACTGTTTCTGACAGGTTCGCTCCTTTCCCAGACTAGAAAAACACTGGGTTGAGAGCCAGAGGTCTCTGGTTTTAGGGATGGCCCAGTGAGGCCAGCCACTTCAGCTTTCTGGTTCTCAGCTTCCTCACATTTAATATATGGCGGTGGAGTGGGAGTGGAGTGATTTTCAAAGTTTGTTCCTTGGACTGGAGGGGTTTCACAGTGAGGCTTTCATGCCATGTGTGGGAGTCAGGAAGGATGGAAAGGCTGTAGGGCCCAAGTGGGGTGAGCTCCTAGCCACCCACTCCACCCCATCCATCTACACCCATCCTGCTTCTATCTTTCATGTGTCGGGGTCCTGCACAGAACTTTGTAAGTTTCTGTTCTTTACAAGTCTGAAAATAGGGGCACCTGTGTGCCTCAGTTGGTTAAGTGTCTGACTCTTGGTTTCAGCTCAGGTTATGATCTCACATTTTCTGAGTTCGAGCCCCACATGGGGCACTGCGCTGACAGAGTGGACCCTGCTTGGGATTCTCTCTCTCTCTCCCTTTCTCTCTGCTCCGCCTTGCTGGCGCTGTCTCTATCTCTCTCAAAACAAACAAACAAACAAATAAATAAATAAATAAATAAATAAATAAAGTCTGAAAATCTCAGACCTGGATGAACTCTAAAGCTGTGTTCTCCAATGCTTTGGCTACTGGTCACACATAGCTACTGAGCACTTGAAAGGTGGCTAAGCTCTAGGAACCACCTCTGTTTCCTCCAGGACCCTGGGGAGTCAGACTCTCTGAGGGCTACATCAAGGTAATGTTGGCCTCTGAGAGGGATGGGGCCTGAGTCTTATTTGTTAATCACCAGACTTCGTTGGATGACAAATTGCTTTGACATGGTTAGCGATACAGGCTGTTTAAAGTGGGCTAGGTTGTGAGCAAATCACAGCTTAATAAGCCTTCTCATTTTCCGTTATAACCTATAAAGTACTCTTCCGTTTCTAAATTCTTGTGTGGAAAACTGTCCTTCAAGGTTCATTTTTTTTCTTTTCTTTTCTTTTTTTTTTAGGAAAGGGTAAGGTTAATGTGAGAATAGGATAATATTCAGTCAAGGGTGAGCAGACCTGGATGTTAGTGGGTTCTGCTGATTAATAGCTGCATGACTTTGGGGGATTCTCTGTTTTCTTTGGACATTGATTTACTCATCTGTATAACAGGTGATATACCTTGCTCTGCCTACTGTTTATATGAAAAAGTATTTATTATGGACTGAATGTTTGTGTCCCCTACCCCCCCAAATTCATATATTAAAGCCCTAACCCCCAATGTGTTAGCATTTGGAGGTAGACCCTTTTGGGAGGTAATTAGGTTTATTGAAGTCATGAGGGTGGGCCCTATGATGGGATTGGTGTTCTTCTAAGAAAAGGAAGATACCAGAGCTCTCTCTGTGGCATGTGAGGATACAGCAAGAAGGCAGTGCAAAAAGGCAGCCAGATGTCCACAAATCAGAGGAAGGCCTTCACCAGAACTCAATCATAATGGGGGCACCTGGGTGGCTCAGTCGGTTGAGCATCTGACTTCGGCACAGGTCATGATCTCAAGGTTTGTGGGCTTGAGCCCCTTGTCAAGCTCTTTGCTGACAGCTCAGAGCCTGGAGCCTGCTTCGGATTCTGTGTCTCCCTCTTTCTCTCTGCCCCACTCCTGCTCATGCTCTGTCTCTCTCTGTCTAAAAATAAATGTAAACATTAAAAAAATTAGAAAAAAAACCCCTCAATCATAATGGTCCCTTGATCTCAGGCTTCCCAGCCTCCACAACTATGAGAAATAAGTGTTGTTTAAACTTCCCATCTCTGGCATTTTGTCATAGCAACTTGAACTAAGACAGTGTTTGATAAATGAATAGTGAGAAGGCACACTAGTTATGAGTTACTTTAGAACTTTGGAAGTTTAGGGGAGCCTGGGTGGCTCAGTTGGTTAAGCGTCCGACTTCAGCTCAGGTCACGATCTCGCGGTCCGTGAGTTCGAGCCCTGCGTCGGGCTCTGGGCTGATGGCTCAGAGCCTGGAGCCTGCTTCCCATTCTGTGTCTCCCTCTCTCTCTGCCCCTCCCCCGTTCATGCTCTGTCTCTCTCTCTGTCTCAAAAATAAATAAACGTTAAAAAAAAAAAGAACTTTGGAAGTTTAATGCAGCGTCTTCCTCTGCTTGTCTAAACCTGGTTCTGATACTTTCCACGTGTGATTCTGAGTGAGGCACTAATTCTGTCTGGGCGTCTTAAGATTCCTTCTCCCTCAAGGTTCTGTGAAATCACAAATATGACTTAAGCCCACTGCTTTATATTTTCTGGGTCTCAAAAAGCATACACGTGTGTTTACTTATTTTAAAGAATTGTACCTCTTAAGTTGCAAAGGTAATATCTGCTCCTCATATAAAGTTCAAAAATTATAAAAGCATAGGAAATAAAAAAAAAGTGAAGGACTTTATCTCTTCATTTTCCCTAAATCTAATAGCTTGCTGTATTTCCCAGGTATCTCTATGCTTATACAGTCTGTGTGTGTGTGTGTGTGTGTGTGTAATTTTTACTTGAGTTGAATCAGGCTACAGTTGTTTGCAACGATTTTTTTTTAATTTAATGGCATTCCAAGGTTATCTTTCTATATATATTATGCTCTTTTTTCCTTTTTAGTATTTGCATGATGTTCCATTGCATTGTTGGAGAAGGTCATCAAGAGGATACGTGCCCATCAGTTGACTCGGGAGCTAGACCTGGGCCCAGAGGCTCCTCACCCCCTCTTATGTCCTTGGAATGTGTATTATGCCCACTGTTCCTTGTCTTATGGCCACCCAAGACGAGTCTTTAAATAAATTTCTTACTTAATAAAACTGCCACTTACCAATCTCTTCAGTCTCTCTTTGCCCTCCGAGTATGGGGGCCAGCTTTAGATTGAACCTGGGAAGCTCCCATGGTTGTGAACCAACATGCATGCATATGCTTAATTTATTTAGCTAATCCCTTACTAATGAGGATGTTATTTACTCATTTTATATTTGTTTTTTTTTTACAATTATAGAAATAATATGTGCATATTGTAAGAAACATGAGCAGTAAAGAAAGGTATAAAATATAAAGCAAAGTTTTCTGACCCATTTCCATTTTTAATTTCTCAAATCAAATTCCCTAGTACTGATCACTTTGAATAGGTTTCAATTTCGGTTTTTTGCTGGCTATTCTTGTAGCTTTAAACAGTATACTTCTCTATTTGTTGATTCAACAATTTTAGACAGTATCTATTGACTGGCTGCTAGGAAAAACAAACAGGAGTCTGAAATTCAGTGTCATGGAGGAAAGGACAACCTCTTAGAATATGTGTCTCAATGTGTGTGTATCCTGATTTAATATTTATATGATGAAAGTTATTGATATAATCTATTATGAAGGTATTTTTTCTGTATTTCAAAAACTTTCCATGCTGGTGGGGTAGAAGGGTGGGATAATTTCAGTCTTCTACTATTTCAAGAAACCAATGACCTGGAGGAATTATGTAGCATCAGCTTTATATACATGGTTATAATGACCCAGCCTTGCCTTGGGATTATTGGAGCACTTATTGAAGAGAGGGGTCCAAGTTTTAATCCATGGGCTGCTGAGGGAACACTGATGAGAGCCTGGCAAGCACACGCCAGATGTGGAATCCAGTGGCAAATGGCAAATTCAAGACACTTGCAGACAGATTTCAGTGTCAAACTTCTAAAGGTTGTATCTGAGCACAAGATGTGGGTGTGGGCTTAAGTATATTGGGCTAGTCAGATATTCCTGGGTCAGACACCATAGAAACCCCTGAAGTCCAAGTGAGTTCTAGGGTGGGGATGTCATCCAACACTGGTGCTGGGAAGTTTTATAATGTAGGCACTGAGAGAAGCTAATTGGGAGTTTCCAATAGAGTTTTCTGCAGAAAAACTGTATTAGGTTACTAAAATGTTTCCTGCACTTAAAAAATGTTGTGCTCATGCTGAGTTGGAACTGGTAAACCATTAAAGTGGTCTGCTACTCTGGTTTCACTATTATTAAGGAATTTATTTAAAGACAAGTCAAAATATAAAGGCAGTGGTGGAAAAGTAATCAGGTATGTATTTTAGGGTAAGGGATTTTCTGGCGGATGCATGTGGCTCTCTAGATTATAAGGAGTGAGAGCTATCCTGTCAGGGGGAGGGGAATTAGTTCACATTGCTCTTAAGGTCATATCTCCAACCCCATATCACTTAATAAACAGTGTTATTCATTACATCTTTGTGTGTGTGTGCATGTGAAATATGCCATTGTGCCATTGTGACCTTCTCATAAATGAAAACAGCTAGGGGTACTTGACTAAGAAGGCTAGAAAATCAGGTTCTGTTAATCTACTGAATAACCCCATGCAGGTCTTCAGACACTGCAGATCCTGGAGATGGAATAAGGTATGAAGGACCCAGGCAGAAAGAAATTAGATAGGGTTCTGCGGCCTTGATTACCAGGCACATGAGGGTTCTCTATGTCTCTGGGAAGCTGTACAATAGGCATAGGATTGAGTAGGACCATTCCTAATGGACCATGGGGCCTGGCTACCCTGGACTCAGGATTCAGATATAGTGGAGTCTGAGGGTGGCTGACCTTTTTTGGATAGTTCTGTGTGGGTGATGTATCATGCTATCAACCGGCCATCAGAACAGAGTGATAGCCAGTTTTTAGAATGAATCACTCAAGTTTAGTCCTTGGGATCAGGAAGAGTGTTAGGAGTAAAGCTTTGAAAAGGAAGATGATGGTAGTCATGGAGGTAGGATAGTGTAGACCAGTGGCTCTCCAAGAGTGGTTCTCAGCCTAGCCGAGTCAGAATCACCTGGGAACTTGTTAGAAATGCAAATCCTCAGGCACACTCCAGACCTACTAAATCAGAAACTCTGGGAGTAGGGCTGAGCAATCTGTGTTTTTAACACGCTCTAGGCAATTCTGATGAATACTATAGTTTGGGAACTAGTGCTATAGATTAGCTACCTGTTCATTAACTTGAGGTTACTTTGGTGATATTTATGTAGGCAAGAACAAGTGAAATATGAGTCAAAAAACTCAGATAAGTAAGTTACACATTTCTTCCAAACCTCTGCTATTGAGGGAAAGTTTATATATTTTTTATTATGTAAAGAAAGAATATTAGTTGAGAACTTCTTGTATGCTTGGCAGTGTGCTTAGTATTTTAGCTGCATTATTACCTTGAATTTCCCCATCTTCTTTATTAATTAGGTGCTATTTTTATTTCCATTTTACAGATGAAGAGACAGAAGGATTAAGGATCTCATTAAAGTGTTTGGAGCTAATAAGTGGCAGAGCTGAAATTTGAACCCAGGGAATTTCAGAAAATGAGCCTGACTTTCTTAACTGCTAAGCTGTACTAGACGATTCTTAATTTCCCATTACACTCTCTCCCTGTGTGAAGGACTGTGGACCATGAACCATTCGGTAATGTATATTGATTAGTGCTTTTCTGCTATGGGTATGATGTAAAACTGGTATTTTTCCTGTCATTGCTAACTTATTACTCTTCAATCTCTATAGAGTTAACAATTTCAACATATTTGTTTGCAGTTAAGCTCAGAGTTTAATGCTAAGTGAACTTCATATATACTATGTTTTAATCTTGCACTTGCTGAATTTATGCTTTTCCATTACACCTGTAAATCTCTCCCAGTCACAATATGAATGATTTACCATTTTCCTCTCAAGGATTTCCTTGTGTTGTGTTGGCACCTCCTATTATACTTTAGGACAAGGGTAAAAATAATAAGACTTGGTCATTTTAAATCAGCCCCAAATATTGTTTTAGGATAAGCATCCAATTATTATTATTTTTTTCTTGTGGTTAAGTTTTCTGTAATTGGAAATGTTGAGGTAATGCTGTTTTAAATTCCGAGTGTGAAAATACTTCTATAGGCATGAGTCCTCTCCTTGTGTGTATGAGCGATTGGGTGTGGGTCAAAGAGACTTGGAACATTAATTTTAATTCAGAAGTGGTTCCAGAGAGACAAGTTAATTTTCAAAATCAGCCTGGTGAGAGTTGGGGCTTGGAAAATGCATTCAAGGAAAAATGTCTTATACTCTGCTAGAACAATTATGAGGTAATAGGCTAGGAGTAAACTGGCCACCAAGGTTTAGTAATGTTTCTAGAGTTGTGGCTGATTTGCCTGAAAACCTCAAATACCACATCTTGCTGATTCTAAGACAAATCACTTTTCACATTTTAATATTTATGAAGTCAGAATACACCTTGTAGTTGATGAATATATGGTAGGATATTAACATGGAGGTTTTAGCTGAGGCTAAAATAGGAAGTATATTTTCTTTTTTTTTAAATTTTTTTTTCCAACGTTTTTTTATTTTTATTTTTGGGACAGAGAGAGACAGAGCATGAATGGGGGAGGGGCGGAGAGAGAGGGAGACACAGAATCGGAAACAGGCTCCAGGCTCTGAGCCATCAGCCCAGAGCCTGACGCGGGGCTCGAACTCACGGACCGTGAGATCGTGACCTGGCTGAAGTCGGACGCTTAACCGACTGCGCCACCCAGGCGCCCCTGGAAGTATATTTTCAAAGTAGATGGTAGCAGAAGGAATCATGACTTTTTAGTGTTTAAATTCAAATTTTACTTTTAGTTGTGGCAAAATACACAGAGTATGAAATTGCTCATCGTAATCATGTTTAAGTGTACAATTCAGTAGCATTAAGTACATTGGCACTATTCTGCAACTGTCCACCTCCAGAAATTTCTCATCTTCTTAAACTGAAACTCTATACCCATCAAAGAGTAACCCCCCATGCTCCCCTCCCTCCAGCCTCTGACAACCACCATTCTTTCTGTCTCTATGAATCTGTCTACTTTAGGTACCTCATATATGTGGAATCATATAGTATTTATCTTTTAGTGACTCGCTTATTTCATTTCACATACTGTCCATAATATTAATTTATGTTGTAGTACGTGTCAGAATTTCCTTCTTTTTTTAGGCCAAATAATTACTCCATTAGATGTATATACCACATTTTGTTTTTCTATTCAGCCACTGAAGGACATTTAGGTTACTTCCGCTTTTTGACAATTGTGAATAATGCTGCGTTATGAATACGGGTGTATAAATATGTGTTTGGGAACTTGCTTTTGACTCCTTTGGGTTTACACCCAAAAGGTGAATTGCCAGATCATAAGGTAATTCTACTTTTAATTTTTTGAGGAACCTCTGTACTTTTCTCCATAATGGTATCACCAGTTTGCATTCCCAACACCAGTGCACAAGCTACAATTTTTTTTACTTCCGTGCCAACTTTTGTTATTTTCCGGTTTCTTTTTAAAAACATTTTTTTAATGTTTATTTATTTTTGACGGAGAGAGAGACAGAATGTGAGTGGGGAGGGGCAGAGAGAGAGGGAGACACAGAATCTGAAGCAGGCTTCAGGCTCTGAGCTGTTAGCACAGAGCCTGAGATGGGGCTTGGGGCTTGAACCCATGAACTGTAAGATCATGACCTGAGTTGAAGTCAGACACTTAACTGACTGAACCATCCAGGGACCCTTGGTTTGTTTGTTTGTTTGTTTGTTTGTTTGTTTTAACATTTATTTATTTTGAGAGAGAGAGAAAGAGAGAGAGAGTGTGCATGTGCAAGCACAGGAGGGGCAGAGAGAGAGAGGGAGAGAGAGAATCCCGAGCAGGTTCCACACTGTAAGCACAGAGCCCAACGTGAAGCTCAATCTCACAAACCAGAAGATCATGACCTGAGCCAAAATCAATAGTTGGATGCTTAACACACTGAGTCATCCAGGTGCCCCTTTCTAGTTTCTTGATGGTAGCCATCCTAATGGGTGTGAGGTGGAGGAATCATGACTCCTAAGGACCTTACTTTACACAGGAGATTTAATAAAAGGGAAGAAATTGAATATTTAAGAATGACCTTGGGAGGAGGTTGTTGATGGAGAATTGCTGATTTGACCTCCTAGGGAGAATAAGTCAAAGTAAAACCTATGGAGAGGCATAAGTTGTGCTTTCTCTGTTTTCTTAAGGAGACTTTTCCCCTCTCAAGTCTAAGGAGACCACTTGGAGATCTAAAACATGCACCTGCTATCCAGCCATGGATAGTGTTGACATCAGCTCATGACAGTATTGGTCAGGTTAGAACCTTTCTGCTCCTTTGCCTCTTCTCCCACTCCTCACTATAGCTCTTGGGGAGGGAGGGTTGGGAACTGCCATAAGCAAGTTGTAGGTGGGAGTGAAAAGACTAGACTAGAAAAAGAAGAAGCAGCTGACGACATCCCATTGTCTGCACACTTTCTATCTGCAGCAGACACAGATAAAGGAGGTAAAAAGCTTCAACTCTGTATCAAGACCATGTTTTAATTATGATGTAGGGTTGAGTATTCTTATTACCAAATTGAAACTGCCTTTTGTCACTTAAAGTAACAGTTGAACTTTTTAATGACCTAAGAGAAACAAGAGAATTCATGGAGTCAACTTTCATTTTCATCCAGGGCAATAATAGTCTTGTGGAGCACATCTTAAGGGACAGAGAAAGACAAACATAAAATTGCTTTACTATTATATCCTGTGGGTTGGACTTACTCAGTGAATGGTTAAGTGCACATGTTCTCTGGTAATGTCTTCCCCCATGAACCTCTGTCCCATGGTAATTAAGCTGATGGTGAGTTGTCCTTGGACAATTGAGAGAATGGTCGAAGATATTTATGTGAGTCCTGTTAGGACATTTAGAAAGAGAAAACATTCCCAACTGTCATGTTTAGCTGTGGTGTGTTTGGCCTCAGGAAGACTGAACTAGTTTATTTGGAGGTGCCTAAGTAGGAGAAATGGGATAATCTCTTATGGCTGAATGAGGGATTGCACAGGTTTCCATCTCACACTCCCTCCAAGACAGTAGGATTCTTTGTTTCTAAAATGTTCAACTTGGGGCTCAGTTAATTAAGGGTACGACTCGATTTTGGCTCTGGTCATGATCCCAGGGTCATGGGATCCAGCCCCGTGTCAGGCTCCATGCTGAGCGTTGAACTTGCTTAGTATTCTTTCTCTGCCTCTGCCTCTGCATCCCTCCCCCTGCTTGTACATGCTCGCTCTCTCTAAATACATACATATGTACATACGTACTTAACTGACATCACGATCACCAGATCTTCACTGTTCTTTAGCCACACGTTGACAGTTTTTTTTTTCTCTTTTTCTTTTTTGCTTGGAGTCTTAACAGTGTTACTGGATTGGGATTTTTTTAGTACTGAGAGTTTAGCACATGCACCCCAGTGTTAAAGCAGCGCTATCAACAACAGCTTTCCAAATTATGGAAAGAGCTCAAGTGTCCATTGACTGATGAGTGGATAAAGGAGATGTGGCATACATATATACAATGGAATATTACAGGGATCAAAAATAATGAAATCTTGCCATTTGCAACAGTGTGGATGGAACTAGAGTGTATTATGTTAAGTGAAATAAGTCAATTAGAGGAAGACAAATATCCTATGATTTCACTTGTATGTGGAATTTAAGAAACAAACCAGTTGCGGAAGGAAAGGAAAAATAAAATAAGATAAAAACAGGGAAGTTCTTAAAGAAATAGAACAAACTGAGGGTTAATGGAGGGAGGTGGGTGGGGTGGATGGGCTAAAAGGAGTGATGGGCATTAAGGAGGGCACTTATGGTGAGCACTGGGTGTTATATGTAAGTGATAAATCACTAAATTCTCCTGAAACCAGTACTACACTATATATTAACTAACTTGAATCTAAATTAAACCAAAAAGAAAAAAAATGCAGGGTTAACCACTTATTTAAGACTTAGGGAATATCAGATTGTATATGTTGGTCATGTTAAAATAGCTACTGACAAAAATCATTGGTTTTCTTTTTTTTTTTTTTGAAAAATATTTTTGTTTCTGTTGTATTACGTGAATGCTTCCAAATTATTTTTGGGTGAAATGTTCGTGTTAGGTATTTGGCATTGGTTAGATAGCCGTGTTCGTGGAGCAGTAGGTGCAACATTTATTTTTAGGAAGACAGAACTTTGCTGTTTAGTTATTATTGTTGTGGAGAGTCATGTGTGCATACTGGTCATTCTCAACACCACCAGAACTGCACCTAGCTCCAGATTCCACCAGAGGTCGTTTGCCTATTGTCAGTAGTTGATGGGGAATAAATCAACATGCCTACACAGTAAGATTTATTTCCTTTTAATTAGAAAAAACCAGAGGCAGGAAAGGCTTCATATGTGCTTCGGAGTCAAGTCTGCTTCTCTGTCTTCCCGTGGGTGGGCACCATTCTCAAGCTCATGGCAAGATGGCAGCAGGAGTTCTAGCAATACATTCAGTCACGACGAATGGCTAGAAAGAGAAAAGAGGCTCTTTTCTTCCTTAAACTTAAGGGAAATTTTCCTTGAAGTGCCTCTTTCCTTCCTCCACCACAGCTGACTTCTTTTATGTTTCTCATTGGCTGGGGTTTGTGACATAACCTAAATCAGTAACTGGCAAGGGGCAAGGTGCTACCAGGATTGACTTATAAAGTCCCTGGGCGTGCTGATCAGTTGGTTTCTCTGGAAGCACAGGGGCAATGCAAGAATTCTGTTAGGAAGGAGAGTGAGCGGGATCCATACTTTGTAAACAGCTGATAATGTCTACTTACAAAAAAGGTGGATTTTCAGAAAAGCCCCGTGACCACCCCTGGTTCAAAGACATTTTATTCAGATGAAAAGAATACTCTTTGTTGGATCACAAAATGTTCATTACATTAAAGCTAGAGAGAACCTTAGATATTGTCTAGCCTTAGATATAGTCTATGCTCAGAGAATGAAGGTGACTTCCCCAAATCCCAGTTAGTAAACAGCAAGCCTATGGACAGTTCTAGGGCAATAATAGACCAATGACTACTACTTCATTAGTCATGGCATCATGACTACTTCATTACATCATGGCAGAGGGTCAGACACTGAATTGAAATGGAAGGAGAGAACAAAGAGAGTTTCAGTGGCAACTGTCTGTGGTATAGTCTGTGGGAGATACAGATCTGAGCTGAAGCCAACTTTTCCTTTGAAGGATCAGATAGTAAATATTTCAGGTTTTCTCGTCTAGTGGTTTCTGTTGCAACTATCCAACTTTGCCATTGCAGTGTGAAACCAATGACTGTGCTTCTCTAGCAGTTTATTTACAAAAACAGGAAATGGGCAGAACTTGACCAGTGGTCTGTAGTTTGCTGACCCTTGGTTCCATGCTTCCGAAAGATTGATCTTCTGGTTTCAGTGTCAGTACAAAAATGGTTTTGAGATGGACCAGATGGGTTTTTAGAACAGGCTCAAGTATTTGCATTTTCCCCAAACCCAAAGTCAAAGGCCTTCCACGTTGTTTACATGTAATGGAAACTACTCTTTATCCAGTCAATTTATCATGACAACTGGTGCATTCAGTGTATTAAGCAGACTCCTCGTTTATTTCACTGAATTGATCGGTCAAGCAGTCAAAATAGTGTGCTCTTGCCAAGGCATAACCTTGATGTAAGGTTCAGACAGCTAATCCTCCAGGAACCAATGTACCTGAAAGTTGGTTTACCTGTTATCTACATATCTTATTGAGCCTCATATGAGGACATCTAATTAAATCACACTCTGAATGAGGGCACATCTTGCGTTAGAATTAATTTAGCCAAATAATTAGGAAACTTCTAAAGTTGTTGCAAAAATTGGTAACAGGAAGTCATTTGCAAATTGCTTAAACATTCATATCCTGGGAGACATAGGTCAACTATATTTGGCTGGGAAGTCTTATGATGGTTGCATGGCCTGAAGTCTTAAGGAGAGAAACAGTGATTTGTATTCAGGGAAACTGCTTTTTTAAAACTCTCAGAAGGAAGGGCGAGATCTCTGTTCCGTTTTCTGGAACAATCACTGAGGTTGTGTGTAATCATTTTGACTGAGCAGTTTCGACTTGTCCGATACAAACATATAATGACTTTATTTTTATTATTGGACTGTGTCAGTAGAGCTTCCCTTTCTTGCTGAGAAGATGACACATTTAAAGACCGTTGGGGAAGATTCCCTATTTTACAGTCACCTTTGGAATTAATATAGTCTCAGTCCAGTTCTTAAAATCTTCTTTTTTTTTAATTAAAAATTAAAAACTTTTCCTATTCTTTTGGAAAGCTTATTCACACATTAATTTTAGGACTTCTCCACTTTTCCCCACCTTCCTCAAACTGGCTTTCCGTCTGGACCCTTGGAGTGTTTATAGGAAATGTGGTCTGCTTTCTCACCGTGTTTTTCCTCTGGTGTCTGGGTGTTGAGGTGCTGGAAGGCAAAGAGCCATCTTTTTGTAGAAGTGCTGGTACAGAATTGGCTGTCCTCATCAGGTGTTTGTAATGACTGTTCCATTCTGTGAACAATTCCATACTGGAGGCAGCAAGCTTCCTTCCCTTGTCTATGGCTTGTGGTGCCATCTCAGCTACCTGCCTATCGTTTCTGTCAGAGGGTGAGAATCCACATGCTCATTCTCTCAGGGGCACATCCTTTGGTTCCTGAGGGCCCTCAAGGCAAACTTCCCTGGGGAAGTCCCCTGTGTGAGAGATCTGACTGAAGCTCACTCTTTTCCCTCCTAACTCCCAGTCCACCATGGGCACCCATCTAGCAGCTCGTTGCTGCTGAGTTCCTCCTGCCCAGCAAGACAGACCTGCTGTTGGATGTGTGCCCAGTGCAGTTGTCCAGGGCCTGTGCTCAGAATGGCCCCATACCTGGGGTCTCATGCTCTGAGGGTGCCATCTTGAAATTGTTAAAAATTTTTAAAAAAATGTGTATTTACTTTTGAGAGAGAGAAAGTGTGTGGGCAGGGGAGGATCAGAGAGAGGGGGACAGAGGATCTGAAACAGGCTCCATGCTCAAAGCAGAGAGCTCGATGTGGGGCTTTGATCTCCTGAACCGTGAGATTATGACCTGAGCCGAAGTAGGATGCTTAACCGCCTGATCCATCCAGGTGTTCCAACAATTTTATCTTTGAATTTGTGTTTTGGAAGTGGAGGGAGATGGGAGAATGGGGCCTGTGCCAGGGGCTTAGAGCCTTGGTCCCTGCACGCACAGACTTATAATTTCCTGCCTCCTTAGCAACAGGGCATGCCCTTTCTCTACCCCTTCATGCTTGGACCCCTGCCTGACCCCAGCCCCATCCTTGTTTTGCAGCTGCTGTTGCCCTCTGCCCCTGACCATGTCTGCGTGTGCAGAAAAGGCCTGTGCGAGGACCCAGGCCTGGCCTGGGTTGGTGTGTGTTGCATTGTATCTTGGGACAGAACAAGAAGGCATCTGTCCCTGCCCCAGGATGGTGTCTCATTTATCAGTGATGAAGGCTGGGAAACCATTTCAGATTTTTTGGATCCTGACGGACCCCAGGACCCGCCATGAGCTGGGGCGTTCTTTTAGCTCCACCTTGGAGAATTTTGAGATTTTATTCTTAACAGTGCCTTGACTCTGCTCAAATCCTGTTCTTTTCAGTCGCCTCTTGGGGCAGAAAATCCTCTATCTGAGTCCTTTCCCATTCTGATTACAAGTGTTCACATGGATCCTCAGCATTAAAGGAATTCATGGTGGGCCCGGGTTGACAGGCTTTTTCACTGAAATGAGAGTCTCACCCAGCAACTACATTTCAATGCTGTGTACATTCTTGTATTCAATTTCACCCTTCCTGAACAGCTAGGGAACTTCTTCCCCCTCTGTAGCGTTTGGCTTGAGTTTTCTGCACATTTTCTCTTTACATTTGGTGTGTTAGAAACAGCCATAATGATCTTCCTAAGAGTTTCTAAGGCTTCCACTAACCCCGAAACTAAGCCTTACTTTTCTTGTGGGTAGAATGGGAAAGTTAAAACCAGTCCCATTCACTTCACATGGTATTTTTGTAAGAGGTCAATAGGATGATAATTGTCAAACCTCTAACATTTTCAGAGTTCTGTGTCTGAGGTCTCTGTGATCTGAATCTAAGTAAAGGCCAGTCCTAGGCATCCACAACATTCCTTTGGGTGACAGCTGTTTGATGATGGGGTGCACAAAAGAAAACAACACAATCCACGGAGGCTCCAGATTATGAAGTGAGGTTTAATTAGAATGAGGATTTCTTGGTGAAAATGTAGTCCTCCGGATGAGAGGAGTTGGGCTGTGGCTCTCTGCCGTGTAGCTGCACATGAGGGAGGGGTAATTAATCTTGAGAGCAGGCTGATTTATGTGTCTGAGGGAAGTGTGTTTGACAAAATAGAATTGGGTACTTTTATGTCCTAAGGATCTTGGTGTGATGTGAATTTGGTACTTCTTTAAACATTTTTCTTAATGTTTTATCTTTATTTTGGGGGGTGGAAGGAGAGACAGAAAGGGGGAGACAGAGGACCTGAAGTGGCTCTGCACTGACAGCAGAGAGCCCAACATGGGGTTCGAACCCAGGAACCATGAGATTATGATCTGAGCTGAAGTCAGATGCTCAACCGACTGAGCCACCCAGGTGCTCCTGAATTTGGTACTTCTAAAGTCCAGCTGTGTTTCTCTAGGCATATTTTTTTCCTGCTTTGATCTTCTCTCAAGCTGCCTCTCAAAGGAGGTCATTTATGCTCCCCCCCCCCCCCACCTAATTATTCTTCTGTGTTACCTCTATTACCTAACCAAAGCAAACCAAACCTCCCCCTGCTGCAGATCAACTCCACTCCTAGCCTGCAACACAGGCTTGTGTTTTCGGACTCAGGATGTCCCGCAGATTGGATACCTGCCCAGACTTCAGATGTTTGTTGTCTGGGCTGGCATATGATGACAACATCGGGCCGACTTCGAGGGACCCTGCTCCTCTGCTGTTGTTTACCAGATTCCAATTCCATCTGGTCTTGCTGACAGGAACCTTGACACCATCTGCAAAAATTGGAATAAAACTGTTTTGGTCTGTAGGAAAGGAAAATCGCAAGTTGAAGCTTTTTTGGGAAATGTCATGTTCACTCCTTCAAGGAAAAATGGAAGGGGGCGTTTGTTAATATGTGTTCATGTATTTGGTGGACTTCTGGAGTGGACACGTCTATAGGTGTGACCTTTGAGGGTACTGACTGCTTTTCTCTTCAGTCGGGTAAATACAGACTGAAGGAAATCCAAGATATGGCAGTATTCCAGGATGGGTTTTGATGATGCATTGACATTAAGGTTGTGTTTATACATATTAAGGCCACCTCTTGTTATACTACAATGGGGTCAATGTGTTTGCCTGTGATTACGGCATGTAAAGATGGTAGTCACGTGCTTTTCTTATCACCCAAGGAGTTCACTTACGTATGACCTAAACCTCCACAGAAAGCTGTAATCCTACCCAGGACAAGGGGTAATAATAATATAGTAGTAATAGCTAAAATTTACACAGTGCTAAGTACCCTGCGTTGCTCTGAGTGCTTTACAAATACTGACCCAACTCCCACACACAACCGGAGAGGGTAAGTATTCTTATGATTATGCCAATTTTACAGATGAAACTGTAGCACAGAGAAGGTGAGTAACATCCAGGGCACTCAGCCACTAAGTGTAGAGCCAAGATTTGGAAGTGGGTTGTTTGGCTTCCATCAGTAGAGTTAGGACTAGCCTTTATGCTGTAGGGGATCACTATATACTTTGCTAACTATATTTTGTGTTTAGTCCTCACTTAGGACTATTTGCTGGGCATTCTCCATTTGCTGCTCAGATTTATTCTCCTCCCCTCTGTATCCTGCACTGGCTCAGAGAGGCTTTTCCTCTCTGGACTGCATCCCTTCCTTACTTCCAATTTCCATTTAACTTCAATGAATGGGAGGCACAAAAAGAGATGAGAAGCTGGGCATTTATTGGCTGTGAACCACCCCCCACCCCATGGCTGCACTCTTGGTGGGTGGCCCAGTTCTCTGCAGGTCTGGTAACACTTCTGTCTACCCCTTTATTCAAGGTGAGGGGTATAGAGTCTTCCAGCCTGTGTAAGTCCTGCTGCTTCTCCATCACTGGGGGTTCCCTGAGCCCTGTGCACACCTTTTTGAAAAGCTCTGCATTAAAATTTAACACTTTGGGTATGTCGTTTATTTGTGTAGGAATTCTGACAGATACAGGCTTCTGCCGAGAGTTCATCTATTGTCCCCACTTGAGTTGCTAGTACTCAAGTGTTTTTACACTTTAGCAAGTATTTTTACATCTGATATTTTAAGAATGATTAAGTAAAAGATAAATGAAAAAAAAAAGTTAAAATTGAGGGTAGGACCAGACAGGACATATTATTTTGGCTTAGAATAGGCATGAATAATAATCCATTACTTGTAAAAATTCTTACTCTTTTCCAGGTGCTTTTTGATGCATTTTTTAAATGTTTATTTATTTTTGAGACAGAGAGAAAGCATGAACGGGGGAGGGTTAGAGAGAGAGGGAGACACAGAATCTGAAGCAGGCTCCAGGCTCTGGCTGTCAGCACAGAGCCTGACGCGGGGCTCGAACTCACGGACTGTGAGATCATGACCTGAGCCGAAGTCGGATGCTTAACCGACTGACCCACCCAGGTGCCCCTTGATGCATTTGTTAATAACAACTCTAGCTAACAGTTACAAGTTCCATGTACCCTACTGAGGACTTTATATAACTTATATGAAATCTTTAGAACAATCCTAGGAGGTAGAACCCTATTATTCTCATGTTGTATATGAAGGCATGGAAGTTCAGAGAGATGAAACAAATTGGCCAAGACTGTGTAATTAATAAGTTGTGTGTATGGGATTTATACCCAGTCAGCTGATGCTGGAGTCCATGCTCTTAAGCTATATACTTAGGCCTCCTGCATCTGAATTTGCTCCTGAAGCATCTTGGGAAGTAGGCCAGGCAGGCATAATTTCCTTCCCTTTATTATAGTAGAGTAAACCAAAGCACAGTGAGTTGAAGTGACTTCTCTGAGATCACAGAACTAATTAGCGTATACTTATAGATGGCAGAACTGGTGATTATTGGGAAATCTTGCTGCAGAAATCGCCTTTGTGGTAGTTTTGGTTTGTGCAAAGAGCAATGGGCTTAGAGTTAAGAGATGTGGGTTTAAATCCTGAGACTTCTAGCTACTTGACCTTGAGATATTCAGCTTCTGAGGCTTTGTGATTTCATTAGAGAAATGGGAGAAGCAATTCCTCCTTCACAGGGTGTGTGAGGATGAAAAAAGTAATTACATGAAAGTGTTTATCACAGTAGTTGTTTTACTTTATCTATCTATCTATCTATCTATCTATCTATCTATCTATCAAGAGTATTCAAGGGAGAGGGGTACAGGGAAAGGGAGAGAGAGAGAATCTTAAGCAGTCTCCATGCCCAGAGCAGAGACTGACATGGGGCTCCATCTCATAAGCCATGAGATCGTGACCTGAGCCGATATCAAGAGTCAGATGTTTAACCAACTGAGCCACCCAGGTGCCCCAGTTAAATATATGTTTTTAAAAATGCCTCCATAAATGGTCAAAGGGTAGAGCCATGAATTGAGGGACAGACATGGAGGCAAAGGATGTTTGGCTCCTCACACCCTCATGGGCGTGAGGAAATGAGTCTCATGTGTGTGTAATAACTTCCAGAGAAGTCTGTAGTGGACAGGCAAAACTTCATCCACCCCTGAACGTGGACTGAACGCTGCTCTAGGTGACTGAAGAATTTGGATTTTACATCAGTGTGACGGCTTTACTTTTGTGATGTGCATTATAGTAAAAACTAACTGCAATTCTGACATGTAGCAAGGAACACCTTGAGGCAAAGCTTTCTTTGGTGGTACATTAAGTGCGTTTATGTAAGGACAATGGATTCACAAATAGAATAACTGTATCTGTAACAGTGCTGCCTTGACTGTGTGGTTTTAGGGTTCCTTCTCAAGTGAATTTGAAATGTCAGGCTTTCTTTTAATCATCACAGCAGGAAGTAATTTCTCACCTCTTTGAACGGTGCCTGAACTTAACATCCGTGCCATTTCTCTGGACGTAATATTTCTGGCTTGGAAATGATTATTTGTGTATTTTTTCTCTTCAAATTGAGAGCTAATATATTTTTTAAAAAGCACTGTATCCTTTGCTACTGAATATTGAATGTGTTATAAATGAATTAAGTGATTTTCTTTGTGATCTACGTTATGCCATGGGGCTTCTGCCATTCTTTCAAAACACTGAGCATCCTCGGTGTGCCAGGGATTCGGCAGGGCATAGGGGTACAGGTGCAGATAATTACTGTATGATCTTTGAAGTTCTATAAAAGGCTGTACTGTACAAGGTGTAATGAGTTCAGTCCTTTGGTGGTAACATTCAAAAGCAGTGTGTTCACAAAACATTGGTAGATGATCCACATAGGTTATTTTCCTTGCTAAGAACCAGAATAAACGAGTACAACAAAGCCTCCCACTCCCAGAATACTTAGGGAATGGAGTGTTTTGGTTTCTGGGGTTAATCCACAGACCATTTGTGGTTGTGAAAACGCAACGGAAGCCTTGTCACCATGGAAAGTATCTGGAAGCCCCACGAGATGGCGCTATGTCTCTAAGAAAGAGGAGCTTTTAACTGAAACTTGAGTCGAATTTGAATTCAGGATATTCTTGCCATGATGATATTTCCCTCATTTTTCAGGGAGGCGCATGTCTGGAAAATGTTAATCACTCAATTCACATTCATTGAATAAATGCCGAATGAAAAGTTTAGTTTTTAGTTTTAGTTTTAAAGGTTTAGTTGATAAGGAGGTCACCAGAAATTCACTCAGAATACATAGCTGAAATTTCCAAGAAAGGATTTAACACATTTTTACAATGTTTAACTTATTTTCAGAAAAATTAAAAAAAAAAAGAAAAACAAAGAAAAATGACAGGGGGATCAGAACTAAGCAAATAGTTTTGCGAGTGGATTTGCAGACATCAGAGGAGGCAGTGTGAATTGCAACTGACTTTACTTGATTATACTATTCGATTTAATTTTATAAATTAAAAGTAATACATGGGGCACCTGTGTGGCCCAGCTGGTTAAGCGTCTGACTTCAGCTCAGGTCATGATCTCACAGATGGTGGGTTTGATCCCCACGTGGGGCTCTGTGCTGACAGCTCGGAGCCTGGAGCCTGCTTTGGATTCTGTGTCTCCCTCTCTCTCTGCCCCTCCCCTGCTCATGCTCTGTCTCTCTCTGTCTCAAACATAAATAAACATTAAAAAAAAAGTAATACAAACTTATTGTAAAATATAGACAACACACACACACACACACACATATTATAAAATAGAACTGAGTTGCTCTTCATCCCCTACCCCCAGGTATAGCCCATTCAGTTCCTTAACTATGCATTTAAAGCACATTTCTTTTTAAAGTGAGAGACTGAATTTCCAAAAGGACAATAGCCAGACTGTACGTAAAAATAGAATTCTGACCTACAATTCACAACAACCAGCCCAGGAAAGCAATCTGCTATATATATATATATATATATATATATATATATATATATATATATCACACTTGTAGGAAGTCAGACCATTATCTTTGGCAACAGTTCCAGGAAGTGAACAATAACTTCTGCACCATCAGCCCCAAATAGCCAGGACTTGATTAATCACTGACCACTTCCTTAATTTCTGTCCGAGCTTCCAATTCGGGACTAACCAGAGAAAGCAAATATGCTCCCCTAAACGATCTCATAGGATTCCCCACTTTTAAGCCCACCTACAGCTCCCCCATGTTGATGGTCTCCAATCAGGGCAGACCTGAAACCTTCTCTTTCTTCTCCTCTAAAGCTTTCCTGCTTCTCTGCGTGGCTTGGAGTCTGCTAAACGCCTCTGATGGTGCCTGACTCTCTTGCTGTGGGAAGCTCTATGTAAATAGCTTTTGCTTGCTCTCATTTGGTTGGTCTTCATTTATTTTCACAGTAGAATTAGATTTATTTTCTGAACAATATGTATTTGAGTCCTGCTGTTCCAGAAGCTGGGATACAGACACAGTTCCTGCCCATGTGACGCTTACATTTTAGTGGAGGAGAAGAAGGAAGTGAATAGTGTGTATAAACCATGTTAGGGAATGCCATGTGTTCTGAAGGGAAACAGCAGTGTCGAAGGGTTGAGAGAGACAGATGGTGTTATTGAACTAAGACAGACAGGAGAGCGTCTGGCTGGCTCAGTCTGTAGAGCATGTGACTCTTGATCTTGGGGTTGTAAGTTCAAGCCCCACATTGAATATAGAGATTACTTAAGAATAAGGTCTTTTTTTTTTTTTTTTAAATAAGGCAGACAGGAAATGCCCCTCTGTGGAGCTGAGAGTCCTGGGTAAATAATGAAAAGGGCCACATGGCTGTGTGGGGAGAGGGCTGCAGACTGAGAGAGCAGGCCTGCAAAGACTCTGCATGGGGACCATGCTTTATTGTTGTGGGGAAACCAGAGGGCCAGGGTTGCTGAAGCAGCGTGAGCTGAAGCTGAGTTTCCAAACTGCTTTGACTGTGACACCGTCGATGTGTGATGTACGTTTTACCTCCTGACTCCACATACAATGTGTACACTGTTGTGGGCTGAAACACGTATGTTGAAGACTTAACCCCAGTAACTGGGAATGTAAATTTTTTTGGAAAAGGGTTGTTGCCAGTGTAATCAGTAAGATGAAATCACATTTGTAGGGCAGGCCCTTAAAGTGATGGGTGTTCTTATAACAAGAGAAGAGACACAGAGACAGACGCACTTGAGGAGAATGTCATGTCGTGATGGAGGCAGAAGTTGAAGGGCTGCCGCCACAAGCCAGGGAATGCTAGTGATTTCCAGCAACTGTGAGAAGCTAGAAGAGGCAAGGAAGGATTCTCCTACGTGCTTCAGAGGTAGCGTGGCCCTCATGACACCTTGATACTTTACTTCTGGCCCCCAGAACGGTGAGATGATAAATTTCTATTACTTTAGGCCACCCAATTTGTGGTATTTTGTTATGGTAACCCTAGGAAACTTCTGGCACACCTCGTTTTATTTTGCTTCATGTTAATGCACCTTGTAGTTACTGTGGTTTATACAAACTGAAGGTTTGTGGTAACCCTGCATTGAGCATGTCTTTTGACATCATTTGCCCACAGCATTTGCTCACTTATGTCTCTGTCACATTTTGGTAATTATTGAAATAGTTCAAATTTTTTCATCATAATTATATTTGTTTTGGTGATCTGTGATCAGTTAAGATTTGCTGAAAGCTCAGATAATGGTTAGCATTTTTTTTCAAAAATTTATTCTTTTTTTTTTTTTTCAACGTTTTATTTTTACTTTTGGGACAGAGAGAGACAGAGCATGAACGGGGGAGGGGCAGAGAGAGAGGGAGACACAGAATCAGAAACAGGCTCCAGGCTCTGAGCCATCAGCCCAGAGCCTGACGCGGGGCTCGAACTCACGGACCGCGAGATCGTGACCTGGCTGAAGTCGGATGCTTAACCGACTGCGCCACCCAGTCGCCCCTCAAAAATTTATTCTTGAGAGAGAGAGTGTGTGAGCAAGTGAGCAGGGGAGGGGCAGAGAGAGAGGGAGAAAGAGAGAGAGAGAAAGAGAGAGAGAATCCCAAGTAGGCTCCACAGTGTCAGCACAGAGCCCTATATGGGGCTTGAACCCACGAATCGTGAAATCATGACCTGAGCCAAAATCAAGAGTTGGATGCTTAACTGACTGAGCCACCCAGTGCCCCTGCATTTTTTTTTTTTTAGCAATAAAGTATTTTTAATTAAGGTATATACTTTTTTTTAAAAAGAAATAATGCTATTGCACACTTGATAGGGTTCAGTATAGAGCAAACATAACTTTTATACGCACTGGGAAACAAAAAATTCATTTGACTCCCTTTATTGTGATATCTGCTTTATCGTGCTGGTCTGGAATTGCACCTGCGACATCTTCCAGGTGTGTCTGGAATGTGTGAACATGCACACACATACACCCAGAGGAACACAGGCTACCAATCCACACTTACCCTTATTACCTACAGTTCACTGACAGTTCCATTCCATTCCATGCCACGACATTGCATGTTGGTCAGGACCCTAGAATGATTTCCTGACCCCATCTCCCAACACCCTGTCCTCTGCGATTGAAGAACATTGATCAGATGGAAGAGTAGTGAGACAAGAGGCCAGGGAAAGAGCCAGCGCCAGATAATATAGGCCGTGGCGGGGTGGGGGTGGACTGCAGCTCTTCCTACATGTGCTGGGAAAACCGTTGGCAGGGATTTTTTTTTCCTTTTCTAAGGATGTGCATGTGAGACACGATCCAATTGATCTGTTAAGGGGCAGTAAGAGCTGCCATCTAGAGAATAACACTTAGGAGACAAGGGTGGAAACAGGGAGAGCAGTAGGGGCACAATGTAGCAAGCCAGTCACGAGATAGTGCTGGCCTGAACTATGACTAAAAAACACGTAAGGCATATGGGAATGCATCACTCTATATGAAAGCTGGGTGTTGTTTTTTTTCCCTTAAAAGTTGGCTTTCTTGGGGTGCCTGGGTGGCGCAGTCGGTTAAGCGTCCGACTTCAGCCAGGTCACGATCTCGCGGTCCGTGAGTTCGAGCCCCGCGTCAGGCTCTGGGCTGATGGCTCAGAGCCTGGAGCCTGTTTCCGATTCTGTGTCTCCCTCTCTCTGACCCTCCCCCGTTCATGCTCTGTCTCTCTGTGTCCCCAAAATAAATAAACGTTGAAAAAAAAATTAAAAAAAAAAGTTGGCTTTCTTTACCTCTGGGGACAATTAAGAAGTTTGGTTTTACTATCTATTCTATTGCGCACCAATGACAGGCTCTAGGAACTCCCTTTGAGGAGTTAATATTGTCTTCATATTCCTTTCTCCAACTTTGTTGAATTCCAGAAGAAAATGGAGTAGAACACACCCTCATTTTTCTTGACCATCTTGTCTTGTTTTAGGCGTCACTACACCAATGCTCTTGTGTGTTCTCTGGACTGTAATGTGCACTGATATACTTCTTTACTAGAGGATCAAGCACTCTTGTAAGAATATTGTGGCATGAAAGGCTGAACCAATACTGGGCTAGGTTTCTCTTTGAGCCACACAGGGATAGCACTGCAGTACTTTGTACTGGAAAATGCCGTTCATACATGTTCTTTCCAGTTCTGATCTTTTCTCCCTCCTTAGGTCATCCCATCTTCATTTGCAAAGTGCTCTTTAAGCCCTTGTCTCCAGCAATCGACTCTCTTCTCAGGGCTACTCTTTCACATGAGAATCGATTCTGATGTTCTGTTACTTTTCTCTTCCAAGAAATAAATAGGTTTCATCGGTGAGCAGCTGTCCTGGGCTCAGTCTCAAAGCCTGTGGATGGGGGAGATTCCAGTCCTATAAATGAGGAGGAAACCATTAATTCTCTAATTATATATGTTAGTCTTTCCACCAGGGAGAACCATGAGTCTGTTGTTCTCTTACTAGTGAGAAAGAGAAAAACAGACCCTGACATGTGAGACCTGGCCTTGATGTTCTCTTGTTAACATAATTTCATGGACCATTAAGATCAGATAAGTCCACTCTGTGAGTGGGATGAATCAAGATGAAAATGAGACCACACGAGAATATAGACAAAACATATCCCTGTCCAAGTCACAAGATGACCAAACTTCCCTCATCCTGGATAATATGAATGATGGCTGCTTCTTTATTAATTACAGTTTTAATCTTTCTCTATTCCTTTCTTCTAAGTAAGATTTATTAAATCACTCAAACACAAACACAGTATTACCTCCACTTTCTGACAGCATGCAGTTTGGAACTAAGCCAGCTTCTTGGAACTCTCCTTAAAATCACCAAAAATATTGTGGTCCTGCTCTGATCAAGATGGAATAATGGGGGAGAATTGGATAGAATTGGATCCACCCTCCCACCTTATAGGTTAGTCTTTACAAGACTGAAAAACTGGACAAAATATATAAAACAATGACATTCAAGACACTGGATGTTAGGCAAAAAAAAAAAAAAAAAAAAAAGAAACAACCCCCCCACCCCCCCAAACCATGGTTACCTCTGAGAGATGGAAAACAAATGAGGTGAAACTTAAGAATACAGAAGCTTATGGCCTAAGGAAAGTTTCCAGAACTCAGTGCAGGAATGGGGAAAGCCGAGCAAAAGTTCTCTTCCTAAGTCTAGGGAGACCAATGTGCCTAGTTTGCAGGACAGAATAAAGGAGAGGAGATAGCTGCACAAAGGGAAAACTCTAGAGTGTCTCCTTTGAGTATTCAGTTGACTCTGACTCAGCATATGCTTTTCAGGAAATATACTGAGGCAGGAGTAGAAACCTCTACAAAGTGTTAGAGGGCATCATGCCAGAATTCACATTGGATCAGGAACTGTGCTTATTTCCAACAGTCAGTGTGGAAAGGTGATATTTCATGGGGTGTTGGATAGACTTCTTGTGGTCTTGCCTCAATACTGGGAAAAACAGCGTCAGACTAAATGCAGATCTTGTTCTCACAAATAAAGCTCAAGTAAGACTCAACAGCTTCAAAGTCTTCCCGAGTAACCTAATCATGTCTGAGGTCAAATTTCTAGAATATGTATAGGACTAGAAAAATATCCAGCATCAACTAAAGTAACATTTACTATATCTGGCATTCTGTCAAAAATTCTCAAACATGCAAAGTAGGAAGATACAACCCATAATGAGGAGAAAAATCAGTCTAATGAAACTAACACAGAAATGACACATGATAGAATTAGTGGGTAAGGACATTAAAGCTTATTATGATAGTGTTCCAAAGGTTCAATAAACCAGAGGAAAGATTGACTATATTAAGTAGATACATGGAAGATACAAAAAAAGATCAAAATAAAACTTCTGAAGATGGAAACTACAATGTTTGAGATAAAAAATTCATGCACAGCTGTGAAGAACCTATAGCTATTGTCATATTTAATGGTGAAAAATGGAATGCTTCCTCCCTGCCCGAGAAACAACATCAGAAACAAGGCAAGAATGGCCACTCTCATCACTTTTATTTGTCATTTTTCTGGAGGCTGTGGCTAGTGCAATAATACAAGAAAAAGAAATGAAAGCGATTCATTTTGGAAAGAAAGAACTTCTTATTTGCAGATGACATAATTATCTAAGTAGAAAGGTTTATGGAGCCATCAAAAAAGCTTCCAGAACAAGTGACTTCTAAGCTCTTTACATGGATATATTTGATCTCTCTCAAGACTTGTGGGATATACAGTAAAACCTTGGGTTGTGAGTAACTTGTTCTGTGAGTGTTCCGCAAGACAAACACACATTTCTAATAAATTTTAACTTGATAAACAAGTGATGTCTTGCAATTTGAGTAGTGTGTGATGCTGTATGTCACGAGATGACAACTGAGCCAATGGTTCTTCTCTCTCTGCGGATTGTGGGTGATTGTCTCCCATGCAGATACTCGGTCTAAGGCCACGGTGTTTGGCAGAAATCTGTGATTTTTCAGAACATTGGAAGGTGCCCACAGCTGGTACTAGTGTATTTTTTGTCACTTAAAGCACTTGTGGACAGTCCTTTGCTTTTCCCCACAAGGGGAAGCTTAGGAATGTTTTGCTTCATTCTAGGTCAGGCTGCCTGCTGATATAGACCCTTTCCTCTGCTGCTTATTGCTAGTTATAGTAAATACAGTATATGACAGGAGTTTATTCCTATCGTACTGTAGTTGACATCTGTTAGTGATAGTGAAAGGGATGACTTTCATCCTACACAATAACCCTCCTCTCTCTTGTCTCCCTCATACCAGCCATGAAGGTTTTTCAAAGTGCAGGTTAATTTGTTTGTTTTTCTTTATATTTTATACTTTATTATTTTATATTATATTGGTGTATTGTAATCATTTTCATATGAATATTTTTGGGTTGTGGAACGAATCATCTGAATTTGTGTTATTTCGTGTGGGGAAATTCGCTTTGATATACAAGTGTTTTGGATTATAAGCATGTTTCTGGAATGAATTATTCTAACAAACCAAGGTTTTACTGTACGATTATTATTCTATTTCCAGTTGGTTAAACTGAAGCACCTAGAATTTAACGAATTTGCCCAAAGTTATGCAGCTAGGAAAAGTCTAAGCTGGAATGCATACCCAGGGAATCTGGCTCCAGAGTCCATGGTCTTTAATCACTGTGTTTCACTCTCTCACTACTTATTCTCAATGAATAAAACCAAGGATATAAAGCTTTTGAGTTTCCTCTTGATGCTCTGCTTCTGTGTATATATAGTGTATTTTCCCCAGGTAAACAATTTTTCATGAGTTTTGACACACAACTAATACAATTAAGGAAAGAATTTTACTTTTCTGTTGTTTTATGATGATCCTTGCCAATGAAATGAAACAGTACTCACTTTGGATCCAGATTATTGTTTAGACATTGGGGTTTATCAGGCAAGGTCTTTTTTTTTAATGTTTATTTATTTATTTTGAGAGAGAGGAGAGAGTGAGAGAGTGAACGCTTGCATATGAGTGAGGGAGGGGCCAAGAGAGAGGGAAAGAGAGAGTCCTAAGCAGATTCCTTGCTGTCAGCAAAGAGTCTGATGCAGAGCTTGAACTCATGAACTATGAGATCATGACCTAAGCTGAGACCAAGAGTCAGACCCTTAACCAACTGAGCCACCCAGGTGCCGGGCAATGTCTTTTTATGAACTAGGAACAGATGAATTAGGGAAAGGCACTATCTTGGGGAGGAGGAAACATCCTGATGGGCTGAATGGCTTGCAGTCTTTGTGAGGTTTCTGACCTGGGGAGGGTGGCTGGGACACATCCCTTGGACAGGACAACTCACTGGCCAGGAGATCTCTGGTGGGATTTCAATTTCCACTTTTCCTCCTGGCTGGGTTTTTTTTTTTTTTTTTGTTCAATGAAGGAAATGTGCACCCATTAGACTTGTCTGAGGATCTTATCACAAGCTTTGTAGTTAAACAACAACTTTAATTAACTTCAATATTGTTTACTACTTTTTTTCCCACAAAATAGGAATATCAATTTTAAATATGTACACTCAAAACATATATATATATGTCAGATGTCAATTGCATAAGGAAGAGACATACTCAATGGTAGCTGTAACCTAGTCAACATTTCTTCCTGGTGTTTATTCTAAAGCATTCATCTGCAGTAGAACCTGGGTGGAAGGGGGCGGATAAACTTGAAATGACAAATTTCCAGAATCTTTCTATTGAGAAATAACCCCACTGATGTAGGTTCTCATCTTTCTTAATGCACATCCTTGCCGGGTTTTTCTTTCTGGCCACAGCTTGGGAAATGCAGGCAGACTTTTTTTTTTTTCTTTTTCAGACTTTTTATTTGTCTATACTCAGCTGGGAAACCAGCTCCCTAGCATCTCTCTCCCTCTGTTGCTCCAGGCTGGAGAATTTCTGGAGGTAAATACCTCTGTCTACTATTAATTGTACTTTGGAAGTTTGAAGGGGAATTTCATACTTCTTGCTTATGGGTACAAGAAGGGCAATATATTCCAAATAAAACCTGAAATGCAAAACTATACTTCAGAATAAAACCCTTTTTAAATAACATTTTACAATCCATTATTTTGGGGTTGTACTCAATGGGCTTGAGATGCACTGAACCGATATATGACCACGGAGTTAAAAGAAAAAAAAATCCATCAATCTACATTATTCTAGAAAGTTTCCATTGAGTTAGCATAGGGTTAGGATTGTTGGTTAGGCAGTTGAAAATACCAGTTTAAATTTTTAATTGACTCAAAATATAAATTTACAATTTACTTTTTAGTTATTTTCTCTTTTACCTGAATTTTCTAGTCAGAAAATTCAGACGTTAAGTAGTGTAGTGTTTCTTCTACTTCTCTCTCTCTCTCTCTCTCTCTCTCTCTCTCTCTCTTTCTCCAGGTTTCAAAGAGCTAGTTCACAATTGACCTTTTAGACTTGGTGTCCTCCTTTTTAAAAAAAAAATTAACATTTATTTATTTTTGAGAGACAGGGTGAGACAAAGTGAGAGTAGGGGAGGGAGGAAGGGAGGGAGGGAGAGAGAGAGAGAGAGAAAGAGAGAGAGAGAGAGACAGAATCTGAAGCAGGCTCTAGGCTCTGAGCTATCAGTACAGAGCCCGACGCAGGGCTCAAACCCACAAACCGCGAGATCATGACCTGAGCCAGAGTCAGATGCTCAACTAACTGAGCCACCCAGGCACCCCTAGAATTGGTGTCCTCCTTGTAAGGTGATATCTGTCAGTGTGCCTAATTTCCCCTACCATGTTGCAAAATCCTTAAAGGCTTATTTTATATATAAAACTTCTTTATACATCCTCATGGCACCCAGCATAGTGACTTACATGTAACATTCAGATATGTGTCAAATTACATTAAACTCTTCTCTTTCTCAGAATTTGGAAATTCTTTGTCAAGTGGGAGAGTAAGTGACTCGTTTGCCCTTTTCTAGAAAAAGGACGTACTCAGTTAACAGTTCTAATTGGTTGCCTTTTTTTTTTTTGGCTTTTTTCACTGTTTCTTTTCTCTCAAGTGTTTATTTATAGGTATTGAGCTATCTTCATATTTCCTATTGGGCTCCAAATATATACTATTTATTCCCCAGTTTCTATTTACAAGGTTTCCTGTTCAGCAGTCTAATGTTGATCCTGGCACCGGTCAGTCACTGATACTGCCATTTTATCAGAATATTGTCTGCCCAGGGGGAAGCCCACGGGCCGGATGACAGCTCCCTCCAGCTGTTTGACGTTGGTGGATTAATTTGATATAATACAGGGTGACTTAGGGAAAGTCACCAAAGGTGAATGAAGTTATTTCTTATTCTTACTTTTAGGAAACAGTTTTGTCATTTTGCTATTACTTTATTTTTCACTGCAAGATTTAGTTTAAGCACTTATAGCTAGGTCGCAATAAGCTGCCCAAGTCTGAGGTTTTCCAAATCCATTATACAAAGAGGTTTTCCAAATACATTCTACTGTATTCCAGATACAGTAGATAAGGATCTCCTGAGGCTTCTGAGCCCCCTCCTCCGTCATTTTCCCCTTCTGCAAGTGGCCATTGTTCCTTTCTGCATCGTGCTTCTGTTTGTTAATGCAGCTTCTTACTCGCTAGGACAGCTCTTAGAGTCAGACTTTTCTAAATGATTTTATTTTTCCTCCTCCTTTTTGCCTTCTCCCAAATGCATAAGTATGTTGACTTGCATGCACACAATAGCACCGACATACTCACCTACCCCTCCCTGATGATTTTATCCCTTTGAGGCAATGTCTTTTTATGTTTTCTTGTTGAGAATTTAACAGAACTCCATGTGGCAGGCAGTTAACTGGAGACTGTATAAAGGAATGTGTACAGTTGAAAGGAAACAGAGGTTTGCACAGATTTATTGCATTTGGAGGGAGTGGGCAGACAGAGCGCTACCAGTGAAGTGGTGATTCTCATCCTCACAAGTGCGTAACTTACGTTTAATTCTCCGTGGAGCTCCGCACCTCTGATATACGTGTAAAAAATACCTAATTTTCCTTTCAGAGATAATTTGTGAAGTTTAGGGCTGGTGTTTGAACAGACCTAATGTGGGTGTGATCAACTTAACTCCTTAAATTGGTACACACTTAAAACATTTTATCTTGGCTCGTTAAGTCAGGTTAAAGGCGACTCCCTGAAAGCTATTGCTGCTGAGATTGTTTTCTGTTTTTATTCTAGAACGATTCGTTGCTTTCAGAATTTGCCACCTGGGCTTTTCACCCAATTTAAAGATATCCATTGTGAATAATTTTATCCCTGCACCTGAAATTATAAATGAATGCCAGCTAATAGACTGTGATTTATTGGATAGAGCTCAGTAACGTCACTCCTTTCGTTTTATTGAAGTCAATTTTGTTAAGCTCCACTAAGACTCCTGGAGTCCCTCTGGGGCATAACATTAGCCTAATTGTAAATTCACAAGTAAACCCATTGAGCCACAGTGCATTGGTTCATCATTTAGGTATAGGAATAATGGCAAAACTAAGCATTTGCTCAACTAGCTGACATTTAACAGAGATTTTTACTGGGCTAAAGAGCAAAATACCATGTCTAAGTCCTGGGTAAGCTCTGTGTTCTCCTGAGCCCTCTGTACAATTATACTACATGATTTCCTCATATAAGGTTAGGGAAGTGGGTATTTATTCATCACCTACTCTGTGTCTATCCGAGTTAAACAGTGGGGGAATGTTCTTATCCTAAGCAACCTGATGTCTCCTAAGAAGAACGTAAGCTCCACCAAGATGAGGATTGTTGTCTTTTGTTCTCTAGTATCCAGAACATGCTAGGTACACAGTAAGCTCTCAATAATTATGCCATTCAATGAATGAATAGAGAATATTATTTTGGTGCAACGAATTTATGGAGTACCTCCAAACCTAAAATTGTAAAGGTATTTTCGTGCTGTTCTGTGGATCTGAGATTAGAGCATGTGGTCGAGTAGGAGTGAGAAAGCTGGGTGGCCTTATTTCTGTTAATCACTGGCAGATAGATTTGTAGACATGGGTGCTTGTATGTCCTGGGGGTTGGGAGTAGAATGAGAGTGAGGTCAAGAGCTTGGATGATGTTGGGGCACCTGGGTGACTCAGGCAGTTAAGCATCTGACTCTTTTTAAATTTTTTTTTCAACGTTTTTATTTATTTTGGGGACAGAGAGAGACAGAGCATGAACGTGGGAGGGGCAGAGAGAGAGGGAGACACAGAATGGGAAACAGGCTCTAGGCTCTGAGCCATCAGCCCAGAGCCGACGCGGGGCTCGAACTCACAGAGGGCGAGATTGTGACCTGGCTGAAGTCGGACGCTCAACCGACTGCGCCACCCAGGCGCCCCAAGCATCTGACTCTTGATTTTGGCCCAGGTCATGATCTCATGGTGGTGAGATTGAGCCTGCACTGGGCTCCATGTGCAGTGTGGAGCTTGCTTAAGATTCTCTCTTTCCCTTTTCCTCTGCCTCTCCCCAGCCTGTGCTTGTTCTCTCCCTCCACTAGCACCCCCACCCCCACTCTCCCTCAAAAAAAAAAAAAGAGCTTGGATGATATGTAGGATGTGAGATTCATCCATGCAGTTCAAAGTGTGCTTCAGAAGACAGGTGCATGGGATCTGGGAACTGGAGAGTGCTGCTTTAGGTACTGAGCACCTTCCACAAACACTTTGACAGGGGATGGTCAAGCCCCACCCGGCACCTTGTGCAGTGGGGAATTTATTACTCATAGGCAGATAATTCCACTTTGGGACTGCTCCAGTTACAGAAAGTCTTTTCTTATATTAAGGTTAAATTGCTACTTACTAGTTCTAATTATATTCCCTAAAAAAGTGCTTAGGACTATTTCTCTGTTAGGGAATGGTATCATTTCTAACATGAATATCATGTCTCATTCTATCTCCCTTTTTCTGGACTTCTTGCTAATAAAATAAACGTTAGCAAATAATATATCCTGGATCATGTTTCACATAGGCCATAGTTTCCTGATCCTTCATTATTTTCTCACCCGTGCTTGTCAGTTTGTAGACATTATTTTTTCTTTGAATTGAGGTATACTTTCCATGCTATAAAAAGTAGATCTTCAGTGAACATTTGATGAGTTTTGACAATAGTATAAACACCTCGGTGACTGCCCTCCCAATCAAGATATAAAACATTTTTGTCATTCCAGAAAATTTTCTTAGGCTTCTTTTCAGAGCAACTGATTTTCTGATTTCTATCATCAGAGACCTTTTCTTGAACTTCAGATTAGTGGAATGAAACAGCCTGCGTTCTTTTTCATTAGGTTTCTTTTGCTCAACATGATGTTTTTTGAGGTTCAACTGTGTTGTTTCATGTTTGTTCCTTACTAATGCTGAGTAGTATTTCATTGTGTGAGTAGACCCTGTTTGTTTTTCTCTTCTCGTTCTGATGAATACTGGGTGTGTGCATTATTCTGCCTTAGATTTCCATCAATGATCTGGTCAATGATCTGACCAGTGCCTACTGGAAATGGACCACTACCTCCTTTTTCTGGAATTGTACTTTTCTTACCTAACGTAAGATTGCATTAGTTGTTGCAGTATCTTTATTGCACTATTTACATGATGATGGATTGAAAAAAGCCAGGCTTTTTGCAGTGAACTCGCTACAGGTTCAAATCCCAGATCTACTTCTTGTAATATGTAGGTCATAGGAGAAATTATTTTATGTCTCTGCATCTTTTAAGTGGGAATAATAATAATACCCCTGTCTTTTTGATGCTCATGGTTAGGAGCTTAAGGCAATAAATGTTAGTTCCTACCCACCTCTGCCTACCGGATTTCATATTGGAATTGCAATCTGTGAGAGCACACTATAGTTTTGTCACACCATCTCTCTTCCATACTCATGAATTTTCATAAACCCATGTGCCAGACTTTCACATTTATCCTATTTATTTTCATGTAAATCCAATCCATCATTCTACTCCATTGAGACCAACTGACTCTTTACTTGATCAACCAGCAGAGCTGCTATCTGCCTCAGCTCTATGTCATCTATGAATTTGATAAGCACATCAACCATGCCTCCATTCAAGTCACTTTTAATATTTGGACAGAACAGAAACAAGGACAGATTCTCCTAGCATAAAATTAACAACCACCCTTTAGTCTGAAATTGATCTACTGATCAATACCCTTTGGGTAGTGTTGTACAGGCAATTTTAAATCCTCTGAATTATATTATTTTTCAGTTATCTTTTCATAAGATATCAAGAGATATAGTTCTGTGAATCTATAGGATTCAAAAGTCTTGGAAGCTTTACAAATTATAGAGTACATTATATCCACTCTTTAAAAATATGCCTTCAATTCATTAAGATCTCCTATAACAATTTTTTAATAGTTAACTCTATAATTTCCAATTTTAAAAGCTTATCCCTGATCTACTATACCAGGAATGTTACATTTCTTGTTCAAAATGATTCTCCAGGGGAAAAAAAACCCCAAAATAATATTTCTATAATTTAACCATATTTGTCATTTCTGTGTGCTTTTGTTGGTTTTACACTTGTAAAATTAATAGCTTTCCTGAGTGTCTTCTAATGAATAAAATTACATCATTCTTTCTTTGCATTATCACCTCTACAATAATTTCAAAAGAGTCTTAAGATTCAACCAAGAGTAAAGATCAAGCAAGATTATGATCTTTTCTAAATATATTATTTTATCTTGATTTTTAAACATATAAATTTGGTTGATTTAGACAACCTAACACAGGTATACACTTACCTCAGACTATATGGTTGGTTTTTAGTGGCCATGATTTTCTCATTCTTGAACGTGAGAACTAATCATGTGATTAGCCAAGGCTTTGATATATGAACTGGTGTTCAAAGTTTCTTTCTACTTTGAAAATTGAAGACCCCTTAGTTCACATAAAAGGAAGAAAGGCAAGCTGGTTTGGAAGATCCCTGAGGGCAGGGAACATGCCAGATATTCCTAACTCTTTATTACCTAGCATTGTGCTTTGCACATCACACAAGAAAGCATTTCTAAATTATGTTGAAGGGGGATTAATTGTTTTTTTCACACATTTCTCCTGTGAACGTCACATGTAGAAGTATATTTTCAGTAGTTTCTAATCATCCTTACTAAACATCATCTAAGTATTTTAGTATTTTGAAAATGTCAAAGAAAGAAAGTGTTTCTTGCCTTCTGTAATTTTGTAGTTGGCTATACTCTGGTATATATAAGATCATTAAAAGGAAAACAGCTGTGAGGATGACATCTTAAAAAACTCTGGAATAACACTCATGTAGTCATATTCTCTCAAAAGATACTGAATGGCTTTTTTTTTCTGTGCAGATTCTCACCAGGACAATTTTAGGTAGCAGTTAGAAAAAAATTATAATGTAAACTCATATAGAGGTTTCTTTATACTTGTACTTCTTGCAAAAGTGAGAACTGATAAGAAGGCATGCCCTTGGGCCGAGTCTTTGATTTGCATTCATTAGATGATCATTATTTATTACCTTGTTTATTGGACTTCATGTTGATTGATTTCAGTCCTTCATTTAAAGATTACTGTATTCATATAGATAGCCTACACTTGTCTATGAAAGACTTCCAAAATCACACTTTTTTGGTCTCTATTTTATTTTTGGGCAAAGGAAAGTCAACAGAAGGAAGAAAGAATTAACTAAAAACATTCTTTCTCCTCCTCCTCCTCCTCCTCCTCCTCCTCCTCCTCCTCCTCCTCCTTACCATTGTCAATAATGTAATCTCAATGAGCTCCAAGGCTAGAGCTTGAGCGTGAATTACTTTTTTAGCTCTTGAATTTGAAGTAGATAGTTTTAAGAGAGGTGTCTGTTTACATGTGAGTTAGCCTGGCAGATAAATCAGAGATCCTAACACCAAATTTAATATCCAGGAGTATAATAAGGATTTGTGATGCTTCCTAGAGGGCCAGAGGTCTATAAACCAATGAATAGTTTACAATGAGATATAAATATAGCACATAAAACATGCAGCCTTTTCATAGAGGGAAATCTTGATGTTTTTGAGGCTTGGCAGTGATGAAAGGGAAATACTCATTCTTACAGATTTTATATGTAGATGGTTTTATTTTTCAATTGTTAAAAAGAGAAAACTTTACAGCCTTAATTGGGCTGCAGGTATTCTTGGCCTGGAAAGGGGGCAGAAACTGAAGACCAGAGAGACTCTCATTAAGGGGAAACCCCATGGATTCCCCTGCTTAAGATCTGACTCCTTCACTGAATATTGTCTGCATTTGGAAATGATGGGACCAAGGGAGAAATTCACTTAAGAAGTGACCAGGAGAATGTTCTGAAACAAAATGAAAAAGTCCCCAAATGAATAATTTATAACTGAACCTTGCCCTGAATTCTCATTTTAAGGAACACATGAGCAATCTGCTAGAGAAGAGCCACTCTTCTTGAGATGCCAGTCTCAGCTTGTGTTGTCTTGACAGAAGCATTTGTAAGTGGAGTGCTTTTTCCCAAGTTCAGCTTTATTCCTTCATTTTCCTGCAGATCTGCATAGCAAGTCATGGCCGATTTACTCAGCAATAGGAACGCTTTAGACTTACCCTTTTCTCCCAAGAGCCCTGACTTCAGCAGAGTTGCCTAAGTAATAGTCTCTTTAACATGGCCTTGGAATCTTGTTATGTGCCTGTGATCTCCACAGGCTGCGATCGACATCTGCCAGCTTCCTCCCCCTTTGGCCCCCAGTTTGCCACTGGAGTTTAGATTAGTTGAAATGCCCATCCCTTCGTGAGGTTCTAAAGTTTCATCTGGTTAATTGAGAATGGGTGTAGGGTAAGAGAGGACTTGCCATAGTTTTTGCTAGAATCACCAGCTAGCCACTACCGGTCTTTTTGGCCTTTTGCACTGATATTTCTGGGTTGCCTTAAAAACTGTATAAAGAAGTGAGGGGACAATCCTGGGGGACACCAGTGGATTCTATGGGATATGTCCTTTCAAAAGAAGGAAAAAGGGATATGTGAATATTGAGAATGAAGTGATTCTGATTTCTGTTTTTCTGATCTAACAGAATGCAACAAAGACCTCCATCTAAAGATCTAGTAAGAGTCTTTGTGAATATAGCTGCTCTCCAAATAGCTTTTTGTTCCTAACATTGGGATATTTGTGCAGTGGTCAGCTAAATATTTTGTGGTAAGTTGGATGAAAAACATGAAAAAATAGGAAATATACATACTCTTTGAGAAATTCTAACCTAAGGAATCTATGCTTTAAAATTGAAAACACGAAAGTATATATGTTCAAGGATATTTACTGCAGCATTGTTTATAGTAGTATATAACCCAAAATAACCTGATTGTTAACTGGTAGGACAATGATACAAAATAAGGTTGAATATTATGTAGTGATTAAAGGGCATGTGTGAGAACTATGTATATTGATCTGGAGGTGACACTCATGATTTCTATCTATGCCTATCTATATCTATATCTATATCTATATCATCTATATCTATATCATCTATATCTATATATCTATAGCCAGTTTAAATAAAAAGGTGTGTTGCAGAGTACTGTCTCATATAATTCCATTACAAATGAATGAATAAAAAGTGTGTGTGTGTGTGTGTGTGTGTGTGTGTGTATGCACAGGCATGAAAAGATACACCCCAAGATGCTGGCAGGTGTGAGATGCAGATGCAAGAGAGGGAGAGTGTTGACTTTTTCTCTAAACATCTGTAGGGGTTGCAGGTGTATGACTTTGCTAGGGCTTCTGTGACAAAGTACCACACCTGGGTGGCTTAAACGCTAGCCGTGCATTCTCTGACGGTGCGGGAGACCAGAAGTCTGAAACCAATGTGGCAGTTGGTAGGGTTGGATTCCTCTCAAAGCTGTGAGAGAACAATCTGCTCCAGGTTTCTTTCCTTAGCTTGTAGCCGGTGATCTAGCTCCCTGTATTTCCCTGCATTATCTTCTCTCTGTGCATGTCTGTCTCCATGTCCAAATTTCCCCTTTTTATAAGAACACCAGTCCTATTGGGTAAGGGGTTGTACTCCTGTATGACCTCATCTTAACTAATTACATCTATAACCCTATTTCCAAACAAGATCATCTTCTGAGGTATTGGGAGTTAGGACATCAACATATGAATTTTGGAGAAGGGATACAATTCAACCCATATAGCAGGTATTAATTTTGTGATTTATTTTATTATTATTTTTAAATGTTTATTTTTGAGAGAGTGAGCACAAGCAGGGCAGGGGTAGAGAGAGGGGGACAGAGGATCTGGAGCAGGCTCCACACTGACAGCAGTGAGCCCAATGTGGGGCTTGAACTCATGAACTGTGAGATCATGACCTGAGCTGAAGTTAGACACTCAACTGACTGAGCCACCCAGCTTTCCCTTGTAATTTTTTTTAAAGGAAAAAATAAAGTAACTACCAAGTAAACACATGGGGTTGGCATTAGGGAGGCATGGATATTCTAGACTTGCTTCCGTTGCTCTCTAGCTATTCTTGGGTAAGTCATCTGTCACTGCCAAGTGCATTTTCATCTGTACGATGAAAATTGGACTTAGCTGATCTTGGAAGCCTATCATATCTGTAGGCAGTCTGCATCTCTGTACAACCAGACTGTTCTGGGCCTGGGGAATCCTCATTCTTTGCTGCTGGTAAATCCCATGGGTTCTAAGGCAATGCATCTTCTCCCCATCATTGTGTCCTGTGGTTAGGAAAGCTCAGATCTTATATATATATTTTTCCACAGTGAGTCAAAACCACTTGTCCCCAACCAGTGAAATGGCCCTGATGTTCCTAAGTTGGCTCAATTGCAACTAACACAGGATGACAATTGCTGTGAATAATTCCATGTGTCTGTTAGCACCCAAAATCCCCCATTTCCATATAGGACCTACTTTTCATGTCCTTAGATCTTGGGGCAACTATTTAGCACCAGGGTTTCTGTAGCACAGGATTTCCTGTCCCCAGCCAAGGACCTCATGTGGCCTCTCAAATCCCACTGTGTGATCCTACTTCTTTGTGTAACTAGCCTGATTTGTGATGTAGTTTTTCTAGAAAAGCTATGGCCCCTATCCAACTGACTTTGGAGGATAATGACTACCTTTTCCAGAGAATAACTGCTGGACCAGATTAATCTTAGGAGAAGAGCTAAGTCAACCATGGGCTTCCTCTGGCTCATCTGGCTTCACTGCTCCTTTCTTGTGAAATGTCTCATGTCACATTTCACTGTACTCTCTTGGCTGCGGTCTAATAAAGTGGCTCAGAGGTCATTGAAACTGATGGACCAATATATCCCTTTTAGGCCATGAAAGTCACTTCTGCTGATGCCTGGTGACAGCAGTGTCTGTGCAGTTGACAGGGATGTTTTCTTTACCCAACAACTCAAGCACCACAAGTCTTTGGATGAAGAGGGTTATTTTCCAACAAGACAAAGGAACAGAGTCTTCAGATGAAACATGAGCTTTTTCTTATCTGTTCACTCTAATGGTGCTTATCACAATATTTCTGATGTGCAGGTGATCCAAGATCTAATTCATGGTAGGGAGGCCCAGGATTACAAATAGTTTCAACAGACTGCTCCTGAGGTAGTCTGGAGTACATTTGAGTGACTTTACTTTTTTTTTTTAATGTTTATTTATTTTGAGGGAGAGAGAGAGAGAGAGAGAGAGAGAGAGAGAGAGAGAATGAGTGGGGGAGGGGCAGAGAGAGAGAGGGAGAGAAAGAATCCCAAGCAGGTTCTTTGCTGTCAGCACGGAACTCAATGCTGGGCTCAGTCTCAGAAACTGCAAAATCATGCCCTGAGCCGAAATCGAGAGTCAGATGCTTAACTTACTGAGCCACCCAGGCACCCTGAGAGACTTTACTTTTTATATTATACTTCAGGCAGGGAACAGTGAACTGGATGCTGTAGTTTCAAAGGTCTGTTAAAATGCCTAGGTGGGTCTATTGTCAAAATGAGTGTAACTACAATATATTTTGCACATGTAATGATATTAAATGTTTATGATGTTCTTCCAGTACAACTTTTATTTGGCTTCATTATTTTTACATCAGCCATTTCTAAGCTATCTGAATTGAGTGGGAATCCAAAACACCAAGTTACATTTTCTTTTCCTTCCTGGAGTGAGAGCACTGTTTACTCCCATTGATCAATCTGCAACTTTTGTTTCGTCGGTGATTAGCTCCAAATGGATGAAGGACCAGAGACAAGACGGACACCTGGGGTGGATTTGGGCACCTGTTAAGGATCCTCACTGCAGGAAAGTAAACACAAAGGCCACTTACTTAGTATTCTAATTGATTTATCTAGTAGAATAGCTAAGTTGAAGTTGAGACCAGTGTCTTGCTCGTTACCATATTACTGTGAAGAGTCAAGCACCTATGACTGAGTTTAAATATTTGGTTACAGTGCTCTTGTGTCTCACGTGAAACGGTGTAGCTGGGTAAACAATTTCTTTATGGCTGCAATGTGGAAATAGAAGAAGTTTAAGTGTTTCTTCTGTTTATGGCCTCTCTATACAAAGTGATAATATCTGTGAAGTCTCCAGTTGGTATTTGAATGGTAATGGAGCATACATTCATATTGTTCTTATCTAGGACATGCATAAACCACATGTAAATATATGCCATAAAGAGGCCTCTGTTTTAGAGCCATGTGGAAGTTTCACTGTTGCTCGATATCTGTGATTTCTCTGACTTTCATATTTTTTGATCTTTCATATTTTCCAATGGCTTTATGTCATGGGGCTATACTGATGCCATGACTGGCACCATTTAGAAGACGGAATCAGACTTTGTATGGGAGGACAGTTCCATTTGGTTCCATATGAGTCATCTTTTCATGTTCTATGCACACAGACTCTCTGCTCCAAGTTAGTTAACTTCATTAAGACTATTTACTTGTTGAAGAATCAGACTTTGTATGGGAGGACAGTTCCATTTGGTTCCATATGAGTCATCTTTTCATGTTCTATGCACACAGACTCTCTGCTCCAAGTTAGTTAACTTCATTAAGACTATTTACTTGTTGAAGAAAGGGTCCTTGACAGAATCATCTTTGTATTCTTCATGTACTGGCAGTAGGCGTTTGATGAGTATTTGTGCAATGAATGAATTCAGTCAAGCAGGTGGTTATTTTAAAGATGTACTTGGTTGTTTTAGAAATAATAGAGTTAAATTTTTCCATCAGAAGGCCTTTGTGTTTTGATGTAAACTTTATCCTGATGACACACAAAATGATGCTTCAGGTGGGTCACGAGAAGGTCTAAAATCATTGATCTCAGTTAGAAGAAATCCAGATTTACTTTTGGTTTCTCTCCATTGAACTACGTCCCATCAGCATAGAAATTAACAGGCAAGCAAACACCTGAGGACTGATCCTACTGTAAACATTCTCAGCTTCAGGACATTTTCCAGTCAAATCTCAGTTGCTTCTCAGGTGTCACATTCTTTCAGTGTCCTTCTTAATGCTTTTTTCCGGAAAGCTTTCTAGTTCTATTAAAGATTAATTGTACAAAGAAAGTACTTTAATCTAACAAAGTAATATGCAGGAAACACAATAATTTTTTTGGAAGTACTTTAACACAAGAATCCTTAGGCATGATTGACTTGTGAGTGACAAAGGCCAGAGAGAAACAGTTACTCTGATCACATAGTGGAAAAGGACTTTCTTTCACACTCATCAACAAAGAGCACTTTTCTTACAAAAAGTAACCTCTAGAGAGAAGACATTCAGTCTTCTTTGTTCATTACTTTATTCCTGTAACTTAGAATAGGGCATATAGTAGGTTCTCAACAAATGTTGAACGATTGAGTGAATGAGTAACGATATCATGGAATTTTAACATCCAAGTTCTATATCAAGAAAAGAAAGATATTTTGGCCTAATCACCAAAAAATTGCCATAACTACCCCTACTGTCCTGATTTGGAAGTAAACCTACAATTTTATATTGGAATGCAAAAGACAATTATATTTAACCTCTTGATTTTAGGACAAATCACCTCGAAAAGATGGGTCTCAAGTCTTTGAATAAATCTTTAATTTTTTTAAATGTTTATTTATTTTTGAGACAGAGAGAGAGAGAGAGAGAGACAGAGCATGAGTAGGGGAGGGGCAGAGAGAGAGGGAGACACAGAATACGAAGCAGGCTCCAGGCTCTGAGCTGTCATCACAGAGCCTGATTGGGGGCTCAAACCCACGAACTGTGAGATCATGACATGAGCCAAAGTCAAACGCTTAACGGACTTAGCCACCCAGGCATCCCCTGAATAAATCTCTTTAAATTGAACATTTTACTTTGAGATAATTGTAGATTCAGGTGCATTTGTAAGAAATAATATGGAGAGACCTGTTACCCAGTTTCTCCAATGGCATCATCTTGCAAAAACATGGTACAGTATCCCAACCAGGACACTGACATTGAAACAGTCAAGACACAAGTCAAGACCCTTTTATAGCCACAGCTACCTCTTATTCTCCAGCCCTCTCCTCAGTCCCTGAACTCTGGCTGATCTGTTATCCATTTCTAAAATTTTGTCCTTTTAAGAATGTTGTATAAATGGAACCACACAGTGGGTGACCTTTTGGGATGTGATTTTGTTTACACTAAGCATCATTTCCTGAAGATTGATTAAAGTTGTGCTGCCAGGTAGAGGCTCAGCCCTGGTGGGAGATATCAGAACATGACTTATGGCTCAGCCAAGTAGGGAATGAAACATCAACTTCCTCCTCAGCCCCATTAACACTACTGAGGCAGGGGAATCAAAACACCATCTGGTTTCACTGGGTGGGGGCGGGAAGACAAACTTTCTCTTGGCCAAACCAAGACCATCCAGTGAGGGAATTGGATCACTTCTGCCTGCTTCCATGGGGACCAGAGGAGGCTAAAATGGGGCATGTGTATTGAAGACTAACTTCCTGTTTGACCCTGCCTAAACCACAGTCTCCAGTCTGGATATACAGGATTCAATAAGGAAACCAAGGGAACTCACTGTAGACTTTCTTCTTTCTACTTTTCAGAGTCCTCTTATGCTTGGTGGGTTGTGTCCAGGGTGGTTTAGTTGCAAGAGGGAGGATCTGAAGGAATGAGCTACTCTGTCCAGTAGAACTAGAAGTCTGAACCTTTTTTGTTTTTTCCAAGAGAATTCTATACAATTTTTTTTCAGTGCACATTATGAATTGTTAACTTGCACAGAGGATATTAATTTTCATGCTCTGTTTCAGAGTGCATAATTTCTATTACGATTCAATATATACTGTATTCAAGGCAAGTATCTGCATTAAATTCCTTAAAATAAGACTTGCATCAGGCTAAGTATTTAAGGATGATTTTATAGGTCAGCTTAGGGGAAAAAAGATAACCATGTAGTTTTTTCTGAAATTGTCTCATAACTTAAAGTGTTACTTTATGTATTTATTTTTTAAAATATTATTCTCAGTTTGCCTGGTGGAAACTATACATCATTCTGGCATTCCAAAGACTTGATTGTAGGCTTGTTGTAGAGCATTTTATGATACTTCTAGGTGGAAGGGGCTACGAAATTTTATGTTGTTCTAAAATAATTCATCTAAACATGTTTTCAATATTTTCAGATGCATGTTATTGGTCATTATTTTACCCCTTGTTTTATTATGTTCTTGTTCACTGACTCTCCTTGTAGCATCTTCTTTTCACCAAGGCACAGTAATTCTCTTGTTGCTTTGTGGAAATGGAATAGTTTTCAGTGTATTTGCCTATTAGAGACAGAGACTAGGGATGGGACCAATAAAATTATACTAAGGAAATTAATTAGCTTCAGCCATAAAACTTTTCAGCTGGAGCTATAGACCAAATGACCTCTCCCAAGACAAATCTTTCTAAAGACAACCTCTGAAGGCCCAAATCCCTAGAGGAAACTAAACTATGTCCTTATTAATTCAAAGCAAAGAATTCTAAGTAAGCATCTAGTCAGGTAAAAGGACTGCCAAAGAAATTAAACTGATCAGTGGTTTTGATATATTTGGGGCAGGCAATCTGAATCCAATTTACAGTTTCAGCCTCTGAAATGAGTATAATTATTTGCACACATGAACATTCATACTTATTACAAATATTAAACCCAGAAAATTAAGGAGTGCACTTGACACATAAGAAAACCATAGATAACCTTGCATATGGTAGTTATTTGATAAACATTTGCTGAATGGAGGGATGATTTAGCTTATGCAACTTTGCTCTTATTAACTTCTTTAGGCATTTACAGCTTACAGTGAACCAACCCCATCTTGTTGATTCCATTCGCCTTGGCAGTGGGGATTTGCTCTCAAAATGTTCCCCCCTTCAATTCTACTTATGCCAGTTTCCCCACGGTCTTACATTCAGGTTACAGGCGTTCCTGCCTCTGTGTTTAGGTGAGACCTTCCTGTACGTTGCATTGGACTACATTCTGCAGTGTCCTGCATTCTTTGACTTTCTCCTTTGCATGCATAGCTAAAATTACAGCGAATTTCTTATTTCTTCCATGATGCCTTCTGCAAATACCTTAGTCTGTGCTGTTATATTCTTATATAACTATTGTGACACAATCATATCTCAAATTTATCCTATATGACCTCACAGGCTTTTCTAATTTTATTTTTGCTTTCCTCCAACCAGTGGCTTTTGTTACACTGTTGTTTTGCCCTAATGAGATCGGAGCCTCACACTATAGGCTCCATGACACGATGTAACACCTTCCTAGCACCAGTCATGGTTGTGATGGCTCAGATCCTTGCTTAAACGTCATTTCATCAGGAAATGCTTTTCTAACTCACTGACTAGGTTATTCTGCTAATTCTTCTTGGTGATTCCCTTCATAACACTGTATTCCTTATAATTAGACATTAGTTCATTCTGTTCACTCAACGAAAATCTGTTGATCACCTCTTATGTGTTAGATAATGTTTCATGGGCTGGAGATATAATAGTGATAAAACAGATACAACTTTCTGCCATTATGCCCTCACATTCTTGTGGGAAGGGATGGGGAATAAAAAGTAAAACCAACTAAACCAAAACAACAGCAACAACAACAAGGACAACAACAACAAAACCCTCAAAACTGATAACAACAGCAACAACAACAAACCAACGTGAACAGTGAAAATAAATAAGTAATTAATATAAGAAGACTTATTAGGATAGACTAAGTTATGCAGTGGTAGCAAGGCCATAATTTTAGTGCCTTAACATAACAAAATTTCTTACTCATTAAAAGATATGCTGTGGGTCTAGATGACTCTCCAGGGAGTTTTCCTCTTTGCGATGGAGCTACAATCTGGGATGCTTTGATTTTCAGCCCCTTACCTTCAGGATTACCACAACTGTGGAAGAAATTATCAAAAGGTTTTGTACTGGCAGTTAAAGGCCTTGGCACAGAATTGGCACTGGTCAATTCTGCTGACAATCCATTTGCCAGAATTAATCCTATGGCTCCATTTATATGGGGCAGGCAAGGAAGATTAATTCTTCTCTATGCTTGAAATGAGAGAAGTGGGTATGGATGGGCATCCAAAATCTTTCCTGCAGAAAGGTAATGCTCTAGGAGAAAGAGCAGAGCAGGATGGGAGGAATTTGTTGTGCTTGGGGGGATTGCAATTTAAACAGGGTGATTGAGTTAGGCCTCATTCACAAGTTGGCATTTGAGCAAAGATTTGAATGAAATGAAAGAGTGAGCTTGTCAATATGTTGGAGAAGGGCGTTCTAGAAACTGAGAGCAGCCAGTACAAAGGTCCCAAGGACAAAACATACCTGATATAGCAAAGGAAGAACAAGAAGACCTGTGTGGCTACTGCTTAGTGCATAGGAGAGAAGATATACAATAAATTAGAGAATTAGTGGGACAGGTGGCGATCAGATGATGTAGAGCCTCAGAAGAAATTAAGGACTTTGTGTGTGTGTGTATTTGTGTACACACACACACACACACACACACACACAATTTTGCTACTTTATTGAGGCATAGTTTACCTATCATAAAATCAACACCTTTTAAGTGTATAATTCAATGGTTTTTAGTTTAGTCACCAGGTTGAGCAGTCATTACCATGATCAATTTTTGAACATTGTCATCATCTCAAAAAGAAACCCCATATCCATTAGTAATGCTCCCCGTTCCCCACCAACCTTCCCAGCCCTGTTTCTATAGATTTGTCTATTCTGGAAATTTCATATAAATAGAAGCATATAATATGTTGCCTTATGTGACTAGCTTCTTTCACTTAGCATGATGTTTTAAGGTTTATCCATCTTGTAGCACAGATAAGTGCTTTGTTTCTTTTTATGGGCAAATAATATTCCATGGTGTGTGTATATCACGTTTTATTTAACCATTCATCGGTTAGTAGACCTTTGGGTTGTTTTCACATTTGGGCTCTTATGAAAATGTTGCTATGAATATTCATATACAAATTTTTATGTGGACAGATGTTTTCATTTCTCTTGTGATATACGTAGGAGTGAAATTGCTGTGTCATATGGCAACTGTATGTTTAACCCTGGAGGAGCTGCTAGACTGGTTTTCCGTAGCTATACATTTTACATTCTCACTGGCAGTGTATGAGGTCTCCAATTTTCTGCATCCTCATCAGCACTTACTGTTATGTGTCTTTTTTGATTTCAGCCAGTTAGTAGGTATGAAGTGGTATCTTGCATGGTTTCAATTTGCATTTCCCTGTTGACTGATGATGTTGAATATCTTCTCATGTGCTTATTAGCCATTTGTACATCTCCTTTGGAGAAATGTCTATTCAGATGCTTTGTCCATATGTTAATTGAGTGAGGACTTGAGAGGAATTGGGAGCCACTAGTTTTGAGCAGAATGGAATAATCCGACTCATGGTTTTAACAAGATTACTTTGCTGTGTTAAGCATGGACTTTAGGGGGGAAGGATAGAATTAGTAAAGAGCATATTGTAGAGATCCAGTTGAGAGACTGTTGTGACCTGGACTGGGATGGTAGCAGGGGAATCAGTAAGAAATATTTGGAATCTGGTTAGATTTTGAAGGTAGAACTACTAGGATTTGTGGACAAATTGGATGTAGAACAAAGAATAATAAATAAGTCAAAGATGGCTCCACTGCTGTGGCAAGAGCATCTGGAAACCTAGAGTTGCCAACAATTGAGATGAGAAAGACTGTAAGCGGAACAGGTCTAGAGAGAAATTTAGTTTGGTTTTGGTGGTGGTGTTCTTAGCACTCCTCACTACTGTTCAAGCTCTCTTAGGTCGGGAGGGATTATCCCTGTCCTATCCATCACACCCTCCCCAGCTTGGAGCACGTTCTGGTATAAATTAATAAGTCAATGTGTGACTATGTAAAGACAAGCACGATGCTTTTTTTTTTTTTTAAATTTTTTTTTCAACGTTTATTTATTTTTGGGACAGAGAGAGACAGAGCATGAACGGGGGAGGGGCAGAGAGAGAGGGAGACACAGAATCGGAAACAGGCTCCAGGCTCTGAGCCATCAGCCCAGAGCCCGACGCGGGGCTCGAACTCCCGTACCGCGAGATCGTGACCTGGCTGAAGTCGGACGCTTAACCAACTGCGCCACCCAGGCGCCTCAGCACGATGCTTTTTTAAAAAATTGAATCTAACAGATTTTTTTCAATCTAATATGTTAATTTCACATTTACCAATTTTCTTTTAGCTTCTGATTCAAATTATTCCATTCTTCATAATATCATGCTCCAGAGCATGGACTTTCTAGCCAGACAATTCTGAGCTATTGCCTACATAGTACCAATATGACATGGGGCACATTACCTAACTGCTTTGAGCCTCAGTTTTCTTGTACATTAGGAGTACTGATACTCACAAGAGCTCTCTTGAGTATTAAACGAGAATATCTGAAAAGCCCTCAGTACAAAACTTGACACATGGAAAGAACTCCCCACATGATTTCTTTTTTCCATCTTTGCCTGTATGTGTATGTGATCACTTATATACATCCACATGCAGAGACAAAATGCATATTGAATGTAATGTATAGTTAACATTTTGATTTGATGTGTCAAAGGTACATATTTCATATAATGCTGAACTATTTGTTGTCCCAAACATGATTTTGTTTTCTTCTTACATCAAATGCAGAGGGAAAAATATGGGATTTGGAGCCAGAAGCCTGGGGTTTGAACCCCCCAATCTACCATTTATTACATATAAGGCTTGTTCTCTCTAAGATTCCATTTTCTTATGTGTAAGATGATGATAAGGATAACTACACTTACCTTATATACCCAATAGAGTTAAGGGGAGGATAAAAATGGAATGTGGGTAATAGTGCAGTTAATATTATATAAGCCTTTATTTACTCAATGTCACATGTTAAAATATTTAAGTGATTCTTATTACTTTTTACAGCCTATTTTATTTTTGGTAGATATCATTAAAAATATGTTTTACCAGTGAATCCCAAGAAAATAGGAAAAGCACATAGAAACACAATGTCCAATAATCTGTTAAAATGTCTATAGTAACAAAATAATAAAAATCCAGGACATGACTTTAATAGAGGCAATGGTGTGGAACCCACAGCATTTTTCCTGCGTTTTATTCAATGACATGTCAGACTCATTATGTTTGATTCATTGGGTTTCAGTGTCTGAAGCTGAGGGCTGCACTTTCTACAACCAATTGTGAAAGAACAAAAGACGGTACAAAAGGATAATTCAGCATCTTCCTTGCTTTGAAGTACAGGTCACTGAGACCACTGTAGTGTTGGGAAATTCTGGAGACCATGCTGCTCTGGCCTTGAAGTCCATTTGTTTATATCTGAGGAATATAGCACATAGCATGCATTCAAGAATAGATATTTGTTGATAAACTTTACTTATTGCTTCCTAGATATTTGATCTTGGGACATTGTTTATCATGTAGGAAGTGTGGGAATTGGGAAAAGAATAAAGCAGATATAAGGCATTGATATCTACAACTGATCTTTGAAATGAATTAAAAAGTAAGAGATGAATTGATGGACAGAGAGAGGGATGGAGAGATGAACTGATATGTGATAAAGCATATATTGCAAAATGGTATTAAAATTTTTTTTAATGTTTATTTTTTTTTTTTGAGAGAGAGAGAGAGAGAGAAAGAGCATGAGCAGGGGAGGGGCAGAGAGAGGGAGACACAGAATCTGGAGCAGGCCCCAGGCTCTGAGCTGTCAGCACAGAACCCGACGCGGGGCTTGAACTCACAAACGGTGAGATCATGACCTGAGTCGAAATCTGATGCTTAAGTGAGGAGCCACCCAGATGCCCCACAAAATGGTATTTTTGACAGCTTTGTAAGCTTTTCTTCTTGTTTGAATATCTTTATAATAAAAGTATTTATAAAAGTGAAATGAAATTGGAGCTAGACTGTAGAGAGACCAATGAACTGGCTAAGTTCTCTGCTGCTTTAAGAATTGCGGTACAACAAACCAGTGCCTACAAAACAATGAGTAAATTAGATGTTGCTCCTATTTTTATTCACTTAGTGTACCAGTTAGACAAGACTAGGTATAGGCTGTAACAAATTAATACCTACATCTTAGTCACTCGATACTATCCACGTGTTTCTCACTATCCTGTCCAGTGCAAGTGAGCTTGGAGCTTCAATCTAGGACCCAGGCTGATGGAGGCTCCACTGTCTGTAATGTCACCAATCCTAGCTGAGAGGGAAGAAAGCATGGAGAGTCACCATGTAGCTTTCAAATGTAGGGAAGTCTAGTTTTCCATGTGTTTAAGGAATAGAGGAGAATTTCGCATTTGTTAACACCAGTGATATCGTCTATAATGAGACTGAGCATGAAGTGGAGAAGCCAATGCCCATTGCTTCTTTACTCTTCTTACTTCTCAGTGACAGGTACAAATTGTCATGCCTGTAAATTCCAGTCTTTGTAGAACTTGAAAACATAAGACCTGAGAACCAATGGCACACACCGATACATTGTAGGGATTCAAATCTGTCCCTTATTTGCATGCCTAGATTTTGTGTTGTCCTTCTAGTATTCTCAGAATTTATCATTGGGTCAAAAAAGATTCAGCAGTTACTCTGTGCCTGAAATTCTCTAGCACCATTGGGGAAATAATAGACATGGATCCTGTCTTCAAGTCATAATAACCCAGAAGCTAATAGGCGTAAAATAAAGAACAATTTTTATAGATGCAATTAAAGGCTTAATCGTAGACACTGTGAATAAAACAGGGTCAAAAAAAGATGAATATTACAGCAATAGCAATAGTTGGGTTAATAGTCATAATAGTAACAGCAGCTAACGCTAACATTGTGCTTACTATGTGTCAGGTAATGTCTTGAGTCCTTTCTAAATATTACTTCATTGAATGTCACCATCAACTTTATGAGGTTAGTGCCATCACTGATAGATGCTTCATGGAGAAGCAGTGACTTGGGTTCTGTCACTGAAGTGGGTTGGTATTGACCAGAAAAAGGGGATGGAAGGAGGCCCTCAGGAAAAATGGAATTATGGGCAGAAAGTTAGAGGCCTGAACAAGGAAAGGATGTGGAAGGGCAGGAATGAGGCTGCCCTGAATATACCCCAGGGTCTGGAAGCGAAAAAAAGTTGTACCAGTTACCTATATCCAGATACTGGGGACCTTGAGAACCATGGATAGTTTCAGTTTTCAATTTTTTTTCTTTTGGAGAAGCTTTCATGTTTGTTAATGAAAATCGTAGGGATCCAAATTGGAATAGAATATGCAATTTGAGGATAATATTGTAAATCATGTCTGGAACAAGGATAGATGAATAGCAATGAAGCAGTGACATGAGAGAACTCCAGTTGTGCCTTTTATTGAGAATAGGCAGTAGAGTAGTAGCAAACTCAGTCAAAACATACCCTTGTATGAGGTGTTTAAGCCAACCACAGTGTGTAGAGGCCACAGTCCCCAAGACTGCCCTCAGTTTCTGAAACCAAGTGCAAGTTGAGGAATTTCCCAAATCAGCCTTCAGCTCAATAACAGAACTCACTGAAAGCTGCTATCCTCATGATTATGTTTTTTTTCCCATGAAAAGATTAAAATTAGCCAGAGGAAGAGATGCACAGGGCAGAGGCCAGGAGAGCTCTAGATTTGGAGCTTCTGTGGTCTTCCATCCATGGAGTCAGGTTGCAGTACTTTTCCAGAATTGATATGTGACATCATGTATAGAGCATTACCAACCTGGGAAGCTCATACAAGCCCCAGTGTGACACTTTTTATTGGGACTTTATCACATATTAGTATTAGTTTACTGGCTCTCTTTTGGTTTCTGCCTGCATGGTAAGTCTTTCTTCATCCTTTCAAACTGTGTGTTCTTACATTTAATGTATGTCTTTTGTCCTTTGTGTTTTTAATCCAGCCCAAAAATCTTAGTCTTTTAGTTGAAGTATTTAGCTCATTATTGTTTAAGTTAGGAGCAAGCCTATCATTTTACTATTTATTTTATTTTTAAAATGATCTTTGCTTCTTTGTTATTTCTTTCCTGCCTCTTTAATTGTAATAAAATATTTTTGTTCCCTTGTGTCTTCCCTATTAGGTTTTGAGTTGTGCATTTTTCTTTTTTTCAATTGTTACCTTATGTAGGGGTATGCAAACTTTTTCTGGAAAGGGCCACGTGGCAAGCTTGGAGGGTCATATGATTTGTGTGGGGATGATTTACGCCTGCAGATATAATCTAAAAGCTGCCAGCAGATAAGACTTAGCCAAATAGGCATGGCTGTGTGCCAGTAAAAATTGATTTACAAGAACACATCGCTAGCCAGATTTGGCCCATGGGCCATGATTTGTAGACTCCTGCTTTAGAGATGTATGTTTGACTAACAGCAGTCTACCTTATTAGTATTTTTACCACTTCTTCCCCAATATGTAGGAAATTTATAAAAGTTTAAACAGTTAAGCTTTTCCATTCTTTGTACTATTATGTATTTTATTTACTCACCCATCTGAAAAACTCCATATTATTAATATTGCTGATTGAAAAAGTAATATTTTTAGTATATGCCCACATATGTTATTTCTATTTCTTAATGCCTTTATGTATTATTGTACCTCTATTTGAGTTTACTTGACTTGAATTTGAAGAAATTTTTTTACATTTTGTGTATTTTAAGAGAGAAAGATAGAGAGCAGAGAAGGGACAGAGAGAGAGGAAGAGAGAGGATCCCAAGCAAGCTACACACTGTCAGCCCAGATCCTGGCTAGGGACTCAATCTCACGCATTGGGAGATCATGACCTGAGCTGAAGTCAAGAGTCAAATTCTTAACCAACTGAGCCATCCAGACACCCCTTGAATTTGAAAAATTAAAAAAAAATTATTATAGTGCCAGTTTGATGAGTGTGACTTCTCTCTTTTCTCTGAGAATGTCTCTATTTCATCTCTATTTTTGAAGGGTATTTTTACTGGTTATTGAATTCTAAGTTGGCAAGATTTTTTCCATTAGCATCTTAAAGGTATCATTTCATTGCCTTCTTGTTTATGTGTTTCTGTTGAAAAATCAGTTGCAAAATTGTTTCATTATTTGAGTATTGTATCATTTTTTCTCTGACTACTCTAAAATTTATCTTTGTTCAGGGTGCCTGGATGGCTCAATCAGTTAAACATCTGACTCTTGATGTTGGCTCAGTCATGATCTCGTGGTTCTTGGGATCGAGCCCCACATCAGGCTCCAGTGCTGACAGCTTGGAGCTTACTTGGGCTTCTCTCTCTCCCTCTCTCTCTGCGTCTTCCCTGCTCATACTCTTGCTCTCTTTCTCTCTCTCTAAATAAATATGCTTAAAAAAATTTATCTTTGGTCTTCTTCAACTATACTCTGATATGCCTACATGTGGTTGTCTTTACATTGATCCCATTTAGAGTTCCTGACACATCTGAAACCTGTTGGTTTGATATTTTTATCAGTTTTGGAAATTTCCAATTATCATCTCTATAAATACCTCAGCTCTGTTTTCCTTGTCCTTTGCTTCTGAGACTCCAATTACATAAATGTCAGATCATTTGATTGTGTTGTGCATGTCTCTTACTCTCTGTTCCAGTTTTTCCTTTTTTAAGATCTGTGTTTTAATTTGAATATATTTTTAAAACATGTTTCTTTATTTATTTTGAGAGAGAGAGCATGTAAGCACGGGAAGGGGCAGAGAGAGAGGGAGAGAGAGAATCCCAAGCAGGCTCTGTGCTGTCAGTGCAGAGACTGATGTGGGGTTCTATCTCACGAACTATGAAATTATGACCTGAGCTGAAATAAGAGTTGGATGCTTAACAGACTGAGCCACCCTGGCATCCCAGAATATTTTTTATTGATTTGTCTTTGAGCTTACTAATCTTGTTTTCTGCTTTGTCAAATCTGTTATTAACATGTCTAATAAATTTTTAACATAAAAAATGTTTATTTTGTGAAAGAGAGAGAGAGAGAGCACAAGCAGGGATGGGAAGGGAGAGAGAGAGAATCCCAAGCAGGCTCCATCTGTCAGTGCAGAGTCTGACATGGGGCTCGATCCTGTGAACTATGAGATCATGACCTGAGCCGAGATCATGACCTGAGCCAAAATCAAGAGTCAGATGCTTAACCAAATGAGCAAGCCAGGTGCCCCCAATTTTTAACTTTTTATGTTGTATTTCTCAGTTCTAGAATGTGTATTTGATTCTTTTTTTAAAGATTCAAGTTGTGTGTTGAAATTGTCTGTCTTTTCATTCATTTTGTTTATCTTTTCTGTTTTCTTTAACATATTTATTTTAAAATCTTTTGCTTATAACTCTGATATGTGTATCAACTGTGGGTTTGCTTGTAATGTTTATTTTTTCAGTTAACTGTCAGTCACATTCCTTACCTATTCACGTTTTGTGAATTTTTTAATTATGTATAGTACATTATATATAAAAGAAGAATAAATGCTAAAATTGATTTTATTTTTCCCCAGAGAGAGTAAGGGGTGAAAAAGTTCAGTCTAGTCAGGCCTGTGTTAAGACTGTCTGGATGCTTTAGTTATAATCTGTTTTCCTTTGATTCTTAATGTCTAAAGGATAAGACCAGTTGCAGATTCATTGTAGGTTTCTTCTTCTAGAAGAACTTTGTTTCTTAAGCACAAGATATTATGGATGATTTTACTTTGCCTTTTTATCCCAGCTCTCCTGCCTCCTAAGATACCCCAAGACTCAACAAGTTTTCCCCTGGGAAAACTGATACGTGGTCTCGGGGATCCTCTAGATTCTAATTCAACATGGCTGTCCATGGGGTGTCACAAAAAACTCTGCTGTTTTGGTCTTTTTTTTTTCTTTCCTAAAGACTTTCCTAGAGCAAGCCCAGTTCATAATCAGTACTTAATCTCAGCAAATGTCTTCAAGGTAGAAATAGACATCGATATTAGCTCACATTAAGAAAAACTATCCTTTGTCATATTAAATTCATTTAGTCCTGTTTGCTTCAATAAGTATCCAATGTGTTTAGTAATATGAGTTTTGATGAGAAATGATGGCCTGATTTTATCTTTTTCTTCCTGGTTGTTGCAGTGGGTCTTGTTCTACCCCCACATTCTACTCAGATCCTTAAGTTGGGGGAAAAATGTAAAGATAAAGTAAGAGACCTGAAGGGTAATTTTTACCTTGCTAGACTGCTTTGAGTTATACTCTTGGACTCTGAGAGTTAATTTCCCTCTGACTTTAGGGATATTTCATCATGAAATTTTGAGAAGAACTGCCTCCATTTCATCACTCAGCCTCATATTTTCATATGTATTTTGGGAATAATCAGGCCTGTCTTGGTGTATTGTTCATGTACAAAACCAGGAAATAAAAACATAATGAAAAGTAAGACATTATAGTAGTAAGCAACTTATAAATTATAAATCCTCAAAAAGATGTAAAGTGTCATAATTGCATTTGAACATAGAAGTCAGGTATAATTTCTTTATATGCAGTTATATATATTTAACTACTGGCACAAATAGAGTTCACTAGACAAGGACCGAGATTAGACATAGTTTCCGAGAGACCTGTAGAAGCTCAGGAAGATCATCAGAGTTCTTCTAAATATGTGTCAAATACATCTTACAGCTTCCCTCAAGCCCATCATGCAAATGATCAAACTAGAGCTTGCTTTAACATTAGCTCTTGGGCAACAACTTTACATTACTGAGAGTGGTAAAACTCTCCTAACTTTGCTAGAACATTGATGGCCTGGGGAGAGCAAACTGACTCTGAGAAAGTTTTGATTGCAATACAAATACACATATATTTCTTGAGGACTTTGTTTTGATTCCACCACTGTGCTGGGCCCGTTAGGTGCTCAGATGCTCTAAGTCCTGAGCCATTGTTTTAGTCTCGTTCTGCTTCTTCCACTGCTACCCTTTCAATTGTTCCCTTTCAATGTCTTATAGATTATATCCTTACCTTTATCAAATTTGTTTGCTCCATCTAGTCAAATAGTTCTGGTAATTTTGTTTTTTATTTATTAAAAAATATTTTTTAATGTTTAGTTTTGAGACAGAGGGGAGAGAGAGAGAGAGAGAGAGAGAGAGAGAGATGGAGAGAGAGCATGAGTGGTGGGGGAGGGTGCAGAGAGAGAGGGAGACACAGAATCTGAAGCAGGCTCCAGGCTCTGAGCTGTTGGCACAGAGCCGGACACAAGGCACAAACCCATAAAACGTGAGATCTTGACCTGAGCTGAAGTCAGACTCTTAACCTACTGAGCCATCCAGGTGACCTGATATTGTTGCTTTTTAGATCAAACAGAATGAGCTGAATAATTTTTAGCAACTTGTCTATAATATCCATGTCTAGGACTTCTTGAAGTCATCCCCTTAACCTTTATTCTACTCAGTCTTTTCTGGACATTTTGTAGCTTGTGTGCTTTGTCTCCATAACACATTTGTGCATGTGCATGTGTGTTGAATAGAAAGGCTGATAAAATAGACTCTAAATAACTCAGATGAATAAACAACCTCTTGCATATTGAGTATCACAGCGTCCATTGTTCTGCCTTATATGATTGTCTCATTCTGTTCTCACAGTAGTTCCCTGCAGAAAATTGGTTAGGAATACACATACACTGAATTTTTTTTTTTACTTACAGATATACTTTTAGAGGGTAATTATTTGCTTATTAAAGATTAAAAAAAGAAAAATACCAAGAAAGAATTTTTCATATTTATTGTCCAAGCTAACTGGGTTTAGACCCTAACAATATTGTCTTTTATAGATTTTAAAATGGAAGAGTCTGTGATATGAAGGTTATTTGACTTTTTCTGTTTATTTCAACAAGTAGTAGTAGCTAAATAGATCTGAATTGGTGAAAACGATAATTAATCTCAAGTACTATCTGATTGTTCCATGAATGCAAATGGAGGGAGGGGAAGCAGCATTTGTAAAATGGCCGATTATTTCCATCAATAGTTCTATTCTCAGCCACTCTCAAGCAACATACACTGTAAGTTAAATAGTATCATGCTATGCAAATGTCAGCACTGAAACAAATTCCCTAGTGCACTCTTTCAACCGGTTGCAGTCTCTAAGCTCTTCCAATTTAGACATCCTTGATCTGCATTGGTAACTGTTACGACTGTGATACTTTTCATTTTTACATTGCATTTAATTTATATTCCTCAGTTAATCTCCCCAGCATTTCTCTATAACAAATATTATTCTTTCCATTTCAAAATTAAGAAGGCTGAAGCTTATGGAAACAAAGTGATTTATCTTAGATTACATGTTAGGGTAGGATCTAGAATTCATACTTGGGTACATGTTCCATAGGAACACAAAAGAAATGTGTATTCTGCTGTTGTTGAATGTAGTCTTCCATAATTGTCAATTAGGTCTAGTTGTTTTATAGGCTATTCAACTTCCTAATATCCTTAGTGATTTGTTGTCTGCTTAGTCTCTGATTTACTGACAAATGTGTGTTAAATTCTCTAACTATGATGAATATTTGTCTATTTCTTCCTTTAGTTTTGAAACTTTTTTGCTTTACATATTTTGGGGTTATACTACTAGATGTAAATTTAGGATTGCTGTGTCTTCCTATTGAAATAACTATCTCTAGTAATACTCTTCTCTTGAAGTCTGCTATGTCTGGTAATGTATCCAATGCTGTGTCTATGAAATTTACATTATGCCATCTCTCTCCAGAGGCTATTAGAATGGTGTAGACTTTCTCCAAATGGCAGAACTTATCAACTTTTGATAATATATGGATGAATCATTTGCTGAAAATTATAAATTTCAGGTCAAATTTCTTTTGGCTTCTAGCACACCACCAGCTGGCTTTCAACACAAGCCAGTTGAGAATACAAACTCATTCTGAAAAGCCAAGTCATAATTAGAAAGTTAATTTGCTCACCCTCAAAATCACATAAGAAATACCAAAGCCAAATATAAATTGCTTTTGTATTATCCTTTATTTTGGGCGATTTATCTCCTTGATTCCTTTATTAACGTGGATAATTAAGAGTTGAGTATATTGGGGGGGCGCCTGGGTGGCTCAGTCGGTTAAGCGTCTGACTTCGGCTCAGGTCATGATCTCACAGTTCGTTAGTTCAAGCCCTCCGTTGGGCTCTGTGCTGACGGCTCGGAGCCTGGAGCCTGCTTCAGATTCTGTGTCTCCCTCTCTTTCTGCCCCTCCCCCACTCACACACTATCTCTGTCTCTGTCTCTCTCAAAAATAAAGATTAAAAAAAGAATTGGGTATATTAGAATGGTAATTTTAGTCTTCACCTTGTCTACGTAGAGCCATTTATTAGCACCTATCTTTGACAAAGCATCCATCCTATATTTGGAGTTAGACATCTCTATGGTGGATGCACAAAGGGATGTTTCAAACATTTGCAGCAGGTGGGACTGGACCAACTTTGAGGATGAAGTCATTTGTGAAGATGGGGGAAGTGGTTGCAAAGAGTGCTATCTGGGTGTTAAGAGTTGGCAGTATATTGCCACTGCTATCAATTCTCATCACAAAGGCTGGATGAGCATTCCCAACCTGCCTAAAGGTCAAGCTACTGCCCAAATAGATAACAAAGAAACTTAGCTCAGGAAATCTCCAACTAGTTGGTCAATGGACATCAAAGTTTTATTTGGTACGATTTCAAAACAACTGCTTTAGTCAAGCCATCAGTGGTAAGGGATGATGGCAGAAAAATTGACATTGCCCTTCCATTCTCTGATTTGTTCAGACTGATGCCTTTCAGTCCTCTTTATTTGGAAATTTCAATTTCTATTATTTTTTCTCCAGCCACATAGTTGCTAAGTCATATTCCATGAATCATAAGACTGTGGGAGAAATTAACAACAGCACCTTTTCGCAGAAATGTTAAGAAACCTAAGCCTGGGGCGCCTGGGTGGCGCAGTCGGTTAAGCGTCCAACTTCAGCCCGGGTCACGATCTCGCGGTCCGTGAGTTCGAGCCCCGGGTCGGGCTCTGGGCTGATGGCTCAGAGCCTGGAGCCTGTTTCAGATTCTGTGTCTCCCTCTCTCTGCCCCTCCCCCGTTCATGCTCTGTCTCTCTCTGTCCCAAAAATAAATAAACGTTGAAAAAAAATTATAAAAAAAAAGAAACCTAAGCCTGGATGGTGATGGGGGAAAAGCTTGTTGCACTGTATTATTACATGAGATACCACCTCTCCTTGAAAATGTTCAGTGGCTGCTGACTCCCCCATTCCACTTCTGAAAAATTCAGAGGATTTTTAGTGCCTCCAGCTTTATTGATGAGCCTGTCTTTAAACCTGTAATCTTCGCTAAACAGCAGCTTCAGAGAGAAAGCTCTATTGAAAGGATGAAGCCTGCACATAATCCATCCCCTTCCTAACATTTTGAAAGGTGGGTTTCAAAATATATGGTGAATATGGCCATTAATTTAACTTTTCGTCTAAGAGCAAAAGTCAAAGGTAATGAAGATTCAAATTGTTCTATGCATACAGAATCTAGAAGCAAGAATGAATCTCCCTCGTGTGTATTCATTTGCATCCTTATTAACTGGACAGAATCTTATGGGAACTTTTATATACAGTCAGGTTGAGAAACAGAAACATAGAGCTTGTCCTTTTTCATCACGCACATGCTGTTTCCATGTAGTGGAATCAAGGTGAATGATTTGGTGAATCAAGTAGAATCAAGGTGAATGACTTATAAAGAGCCAATATCCACAGTGATTTATTACGGCTCTCCTGGGCTGGATGGTAGTGGCTGTGGCTGTGTCAGAGTCATGAAACTCAAGAGTCTTGCTCCCACATCGATGATTAGTTTTCTGAAATAGTTCAACTGTGGGCATTTCCACACGGCGGTCTGCTTTTCTGGTGTTTGAAATAAAGGAACTTACCAAACTGAGTGATTTGGGGACTGTTGAGAGGTGCACAGAACAGCTATTAAAGCTGTTCTTGTGTTCTAGCAAATCTTCCTCCAAAGTCACTATCGTTTTGCCACGTCCTGAGGCAATTACACATTCACAGAAGGTTAATATTAAGCAAAAGCGAATCTCTCATTGTTCTTCATCTGATTTCTGCTGTCAGTAATTTACTCACTCATTGTCACTTTATAGAACCTGTATAAGTCAAACCAGACCCTTCCATGCCATCCTCCCCTCATTCAGGGTCGACTCAACTCGAATTCTTCTTTCACACATTATGTTTTTAACCATGGTCTCCCTGCAGTCACTATCCTTGTCTAGAGTTGTTCTTTCTAGACTACTGCTGTGGCCTCTCCACTGATCTTTCAGCATCCACTGCAGTCCTCTGCCAATCTATTCTCCACATTGCATGCAAAATGAACCTTCCAGAAATCAAAACCAATTATGTTACCTACATGCCAGTTTAAAACTGTTAAATGACTTCCCAATGCTCTAAAAGAGAAAAAAATCTTAAAACATGGCAGTAAAGACCTGCATGATTCCTCTTGCCTATCTTTTCAACCCTGCCTTGTGCCTCACTCTACCTGTCTCTCTGTGATTGGCCACTCTTACACACCATGTTCCCTCTTACTACAGGGCCTTTGAACTTGCTGTTCCTATTCCTTCAAATGTCCTTTCCATCCCTCCACTTGTTAACTCAGACCTCAGCTCCATTGTCACAACCTCAGGGAATCTCTTCTGAAAGCTTCCTGATCAGGTTAAATCCCAATCTGTTGGCTCTAATAGCACTCAATCCTTCTCCTTGTTTGTACTTCTTGCAAAATTCCTATTCTACACTTGTTGGTATGGTCATTTAGCTAATATCTGTTTCCTCCATGAGATTATGAACCTCGTGATGGCAGGGGCCAGGTCTAGCTGTGTCTTACGCTGTACTCCCAGCATCCAGGACAGTGTCAGGCATATAGTAGTATTCCACACATTCTTACAGATTAATGAATATTTTAAATTTTATCTCACCAGAGTTAGAATCTAAATTCAAGGATGGAAGATATATGTGTCCCTCAGGAGCTACATAAGTTCTCTGAGTTTGTATGCAAACTTTTTTATAATTGCAGATTTTATTTTCTGTGACGATGGGAAAGAGTTCTTAGCTTTCATCAGACTCTAAAAGTAGAAAGAGGTCCTAAAAAGTTAATAAGAACTTGAGGGAGACTCTGAAATTTTATTTTATTTTTTGTTTTATCACCCCTGAAGACTGGGCTACTCACACAACCTTTATTTCATCAGGAACATGGCATGATATTTATGAAGGCCCAGAAGAACTGTTGCTCAGTGAAAACATTAAGCAAATTCAGAAACACTAGGAGTTGTTATGAATTTGAATGAGAATTCAACTCGAATTTGTTGCCCTGAGTTTTTTCTTTAAAGAGCAGAGACCTGGCCACAAACAAGAGAGGATTAGAATGCAGAGAGCCGATGATAGGTATAGACTTATTGCTAAGATTCAGTGGTCCAGTGGGAATCCATGGCTGTTGGAAGTTAATGCAGAATGACAGACTGATGCTTCGAGTAGATTTTTTTCTCACACAAACAAGTCTCTAATTAAAGCATTTTATGTTTATATAGTTGTCACATCCAATAATTTAAAATTATCCTAATTTAAAACAGCATTTAAGAAACCCTAATTAGACTGTTAATATTATGAATTTTCAAGTACTCATGTTCTCTTTCCGTGATTGAAATAAAGAGAAAAAAAATTCCCCCACATCAGCCAGCCAGGACCTGATTCTCGAGGTGATAGTTAACTTAAGGTGAGCATATGGAATAGATATTCTGCAAATGGGTGGAAAAATCCTACATTCCTTACTCAATTTCTCATTCAAGTCAGGGAGCAAATTATTAATTTCCTCAAGCAGTTTTGTTCATGTCATAAAATATGAGACGAATTTAGCTTTAAGAGATTCACAAATGTCAGTAGCTCCCCAAGAGTTACTGATTTAAAAATCTGTTCCTCTCAAAAGAAAAAGCAGGGGGGAAGAGTAAACACAACAGAAAAAAAGATCAAGATGAATTTGTTTCAATATTGTGTTTTAAAATGAAAGTCGGAATAGATTTGATGTCTGTATATGGAGAGGAAGGTCCTATTTTTTTTCTTGATTACAACACCCAAAAGAAATGCACATAGTTAGCAGTCAGTTTAATTTCTATCACTTTGACTGAAAAAGTTGTGCCAATTAAAGATGCCTGAAGCTCTTCAAGCTTAGAACATTTCTGCTAGTACTTTTTCTTCAATTATTCTGAAGCACTAAATGTGAAAACAAATCTCTTAGATTACCACAGGGCTGGAAAAACAAAAGCTGAAAAAAAGAGCCAGCGACAAACCATGCTGAAGCATAGTAGTGCCACCTTCCTGGCACAAGCACAAGGCTGTGTTCCTGCAGGAAAGATTTTTCAGATGGAAAGTGGGGGGGAAGCATCGCCATCCCTTACCACTCATCAGTTTCATTCTTTGCAATCTACCCAAGAGAAACTCACATGCTTGTACAACTGGGGGATATGTGCAAGATGGTTCATAACACTTTTGATTACAGTGCAACTCCACAAACAACCCAAATGCCCAGCAGTCAGAGACTGGATGAGTAAGTGGGGAGTATTCATAAATGGCATGTTAAACAATAGTCAAAACAAACAACTACAGGGGTAACTTTAAAATATGGATGGATCTTGGTGATGTAGTATTAAGTGAAAAAAGTAGGTCTCAAAATATTATGACATAGTATCCTTTTTATTAACTTGAAAACAACTAAAATGGATGCAAGTTAACTGCATAAAAAGCCAAGCCAGGGAATGATGGGTATGGGATTTAGGACCGTGATTACTTTGGGCTGCTGTAGTGGGGAGGCAGGAATTTGAGATAAAACATGACTAGTTTTAGATTATCCTTAAAGTCCTGGCTTTTTGTTTTGGGTGATGGGTTTGTAGGTGCTTATTACATTATTAAAAAGAACTAAAGCAAGTGGCAGTACATGAACAAATGGTGAATGTGTGTCTTAAACTAAAAGAAGCACTTAATGGGGGAGAAAATCCAAAAAAGATACTTTTTGGAGCTCCTGATGAGACTGGAAGAGTTGGGAAAGGGACTTGAAAGATTCTGTAAAGTTACTTACTATTGGTTTTCTTTCATGACAAAACAAATTGTTTTGCTGAAATACAGAAAGTGAACCTTCTCAAAATTCAGAGACTTGGGAAGAGAACAATGAGACAAGTTAAAAACATGAGATTTATTTTTCCCAGAAGAATAATAGAGAATGAAATCTGGGGACTGTACATCCTATTCTTTAGGGCCAACTCAAATTCACTTCTTTTTGATATAGGCTTAGTATTTTTGAACTCTTAAAAAGAATTTTGAACACATCCAAAAATGGAACAGTATAATAAACCCCCATATGTACACATCTCCCAGATTCAATAGTTATCATTTTATGAGCATAATATAGTTTTACCTCCTACTCCATATCCCTTCCCTGGTGTTTTGGAAACAAATTCTAGATATAATGTTATTTTTACATGTAAATGTTACTGGATATGTCTCTAAAAGACAAGGACTCTCCTTCATAAACGTAAGCGCAATACCATCATTATACAGTTCCTAAAAACAACAATAATTATTCAGTGCTATTAAAGCACTGAATAATCAGCCAGTAGTTTATTATTTACAGTTTGAAACAGGACCCAAATGAGTTCTCTTAAGTATTTTTTAATCTGTATTTCCAGTCCATTTCTTTCTTTGCATTTTTATTTATATTTTTGTCGAAGAAGCAGAGTCCTTTGTTATGTAGTTTCCCAATAATGTGCTTATTGTGTCCATGTTGTGTATCGTAACTTGTTCCTCAGTCCTCTGTATTTCTTGAAAATTAGTAGTTCAGTCTAGAGGGTTAATCAGATTAAGTGTCAGTTTTGGCAAAACTATAGATAGTGGTGTGTACTTCCACCAGGAGGAAAATAACGTCCAGTCTGTTCTTTGATAATGTCAGCAACCACTGATGATCATTAGTTAATTCTTTCTTTCTTTCTCTCTTTCTCTCTTTCTTTCTTTCTTTCTCTCTTTCTCTCTTTCTCTCTTTCTCTCTTTCTTTCTGTGTATTTATTTTAGAGAGAGAGTGAGCAGGGGAGGGGCAGAGAGAGAGAATCCCAAGCAGGCACCCCGCTGCCATTGCACAGCCTGATTCAGGGCTCAAACTCACAAACCCATGAGATCATGACCTGAGCTGAAATCAAAAGTTGAACGTTTAACCGTCAGAGCCACGCACCGCTCCATCCCTTCTTTGTTTATTATTCTGAAATCATAAGCTGGAATCATTCTGTAGAGAGAAAATTTCCCTCATTGATTATGTTTACTTTGAGGTAATTCCTAAGCATTTTCTATGTGGGATGAATAAGGATTATGTATTGTTATGAATTCACGGATTGAAACATATTTGGTATGTTTTGACCTTTTGGAATTATTATCCAAATTGTCATTCAGATTGTTCCCTCTTAGGCCAGTAGGAGTATATTCAAGTGGTCCCTGAGTCCTTTTGATATCATGCTGGTAATCTTTAACAATTTCTTTGTTTTCGGTCATAATGCTTTATTCTAGGCTTTTTGTGAACATTTCCTGCTACAGACTTAGAAGTAGTCACTTCTTCAAAGAGGTTTGGTTTCTTTTAGTGAGAACTGATGTTTAGAGAACACACTGTAGGAACTAGAGGTGCTTATTGCTGTGGGATTCCTCATTTTTGTATGCCTTTTCGGTGGAGAATGTCATGACATATTTTTTAAAAGAAAGTTCATTATGAGTTTGTATTGAAACTTGCAAATTTAATTCAGGACTATAGCATTTTGTTTTTACTTAACCTCATCAAGCTACGTCTACATCTTCTTCCAGCCTTGCCTAAATTCCCAGTTTTCAATGACTATACCAGTATTATTCATTTACTTTCATTTACTTTGTTTCACATTGCCATTCATAACAGTTTCAGAATAACAATATCATTCCCACCTCTGACGATGAATGAAAACTGTCAAAGATGTCTAGTACTTCTTTTTTCCCTAGGGTATATGCCACTGAGGGTATAGTCAAATTACTTTCTTTTCTAATTTTGACATAATTCTCTGTGGTTTTGCCACCAAATAGATCCCTAGTTGGGCTCATCGATTTCATTTTAATTTTAAGTTCCAACCAGGTGGATTTTGCAACTGTTAATGGTTTGTTTTCACCTGCTCTTATTTTGGAGTTCATAGGGATATCTTATCCCTAAATTGCATAGTAGATGGAATTTTTCTTTTTAAATCATAGTTGTTCTTTTGGCAGTATCTACTAAAGCTGGATATATGCATGCACTATGAAATAGCAAGTTTACTTTTAGTTGTACATCCACCAGAAAGGCATATATATGTTCATCAAAAGACTCGTATTAAAATGCTTATAGCCAAAAACTTGAGACTATGGAATTGGCCATCAATGGTAAAATGAATAAGTTGTGATATATTCACACTATGTATTTCTATACAGCAACAAGAATAAATGAGCTATAGCTACACACAACAGTTCAGGTAAATCTCACATAGTTTTGAGAAAAGAAAACAGATGCAAAAGAGTACATGTTGTATGATTCCACTTATATAAAGAATAAAAATAAAAATCCCCTAATCTATATTAGAGGTCAGGATACTTCATAGTGAGGAGTGTCTGGAAGGAGACACAGGGGGAGCCTCTGTAGATGTTGGTAATAACTATTTCTTGATCTTGGTGGTTGGTGTATCATCAATTTGTGGATATTTATCAATCTGGACACTTATGTGAATTTCATATATGTTTATTATACTGCAATTAAAAATGAAATTAGCTGCTTCATAGCCATTTTCATGGCTTTATCATTTAAACATACTTTTCCTCTAATTTGAGCATGAAAAAGAGCGATGATAGCAAATGGATTATGAAACAAATAATAAATACATGTGTCCATATTGATAGTTATGAGAGAGTATGAGGACAAGCTCTTCTTTATAGAATAATTTCACTTAATACATGAGGAAAGAGAGATAGGTTTAAAAAGCACTATTTTACAGTCACCAGGATAATAATCAATATACACAAGGATGTATAATCAATATATACAAGGATGTATACACAAGGATGGGATCATCAGTTGTTGCTAAAATGTGGGTAAAATATCCACCAGACTCCCTCCCATCCTCACAGATTACTTATCAGATTCCAAGGGGGAAGAGACACCTTTCCAATGGAGCAATTTGTTAGATACTACCTTATGAAAGGGATCAACCTTATATAGAGCTTGATATTGTACTACTTGACTTGGAATTTTTATCTGCCGTAAAAGTGAGATGAATTGATATGTGGCATCAGGTATGATGCACTGGGATGTAAACAAGTGTACTGATGTAATCTTTTTGTCAGCATGTTTACCTGCATCAGATCATGAAGAAACAGATTCAGACTTTTGCACATGCTACAAGACAACTAACCTAGTGTCTTCAAATGTCAATGTCAGTGTCATAGAAGGAAAACAGAAAGGTGGAGGAAATGTTAAGATTTAACCAAATTTAATACCCGATCTGTTTGTTACTTAAAGAAAATCACTGTAAGAGCATTTGGAGGATAATTACAGAAACCTGAACATGAACTGCATGTTATATGATATTATTCTTTCAATGTTAAGTGTCTTGGGTATGATACCGGTATTGGAGTTATATAGAATACTCTTTTTCTTAGAGATAAATGCTTAAGTACTTAGGAGTGAAGTGCTGTGATGTCTGAAACTCACTTTCGATGGGTCAGTGAGCCTAAGTACAGGCACACACACAGGCACAGACAGTGCAAATGTTGTGAACTTGGTGAGGTAGTAAGTTAGTAATTGGTGATTGATAAATAACGGTGCAGGTTCTACAAGGGTTGATGGTGCTATTTTTAAAACTATATAGTAGGTTTCACATCTTAGCAAATAAAATGTTGGAGAAGAATTGTGCACGTGGAAAGTTAAAGTAATTTTTTTTTAATTTTTAAAATTTTTTTAATTAAAAAAATTTTTTTATACTTATTTATTTTTGAGAGACAGAGAGAGACAGAGCACAAGTGGGGGATGGGCAGAGAGAGAAAGAGACACAGAATCCCAAGCAGCTCCAGGCTCCGAGCTGTCAGCACAGAGCCCAACGCGGGGCTGGAACTCACAAACCGTGAGATCATGACCTGAGCTGAAGTTGGATGCTCAACCGACTGAGCCACCCAGGCGCCCCTAAAGTAATTTTTCTTAACTTAATTCAACTTAACTCAATAATAATAAGCACCTCATGTACTCTGGGAAGTATTCTTTGAGAATATTATAGCAAACAAGAAACAATATCTGCTATGGAGTAAAGGATTAATTCAGCAGGTTTGGGTGCTTAAATCTTACATTTTTCAAAGAAAGAACAGGACCTTGAGTAACTTCTGGGAGATAACCTCTGAGCCTTGGAATATCCTGCCTTATAAGCATCTTTGTATATCTGAGACTTTGGGCCAAACGAGATACTTTATGCTAAACATGTGATTTGTGGTAAATGCCTGTTTTTGTTTGCCTGGGATCCTGAGCCATGCTGCATCATTTTGCTTTTGAGGTCAGGGAATGGCTGGACACTGAGTAGTCAAGGTCATATGGGTGGCTCATACCTGCCTTAATAGACACCAATAATTGTGTAATCTACACTCTACAATCTTGGTTAGCAAGACTTTGTACATGTTGTCACACATGCTAGGAGAATTAAGCACCATCCATGTAACTTCACTGGGAGAAGTTATGTGAAGCTCACATACGGTTTCTGCTGGCTTTTGCTCATGTGCTTTTTGCCTTGTTTATTTTAATCTCTATCCTTTCATTGTAATAAGTCTCAGCCACAAGTATGACAGTCTTTCTGAATTCTGTGAGTCTTTGTAGCAGAGCATTGAACCTGTAGGCAGATTTGGGGATTCCTGCCTTCTATGAAATCTTAGTCTAGTTGAGGAATCCAGTAAAGTAGCACAGACAATGCCAACTCAATTGCTGTCCAAGGACAAGAAGGCGGTTCTTTGGGAAACTTGGAGCATGACCGTAACTTGCTCTGAAAATCAAGGGAGACTCCTAGGAAAAAGTAATGTAGCTGTCCAATTTTTCCAACACCATTTATTGAAGTAACTGTCTTTTTCCCATTGTATCTTCTTGCTTCCTTGTCATAGATTAATTTACCATGTAAGTATGGATTTATTTCTGGGCTCACTGTTCCATAGATCTGTGTCATTTTTGTGCCAATACCAAACTGTTTTTGATTACTATAGCTTTGTAATACATCTCAAAATCTGATGATACCTTCAGTTTTTTCTTCTTTTTTCAAGATTTCTTTGGCTATTCAGGATCTTTGTGGTTTCATACAAATTTTAGTAATATTTATTCTAGTTCTGTGAAAATGCTGTTGATATGTTGATAGAGATTGCATTGAATCTGCAGACAGCTTTGGGTAGTATAGACATTTAAAATTAAAAATTAATTCTTCCAATCCATGAGCATGGAATATCTTTCTCTTTGTGTTGTCTTCAATTTCTTTCAACTGCATTTTATAGTTTTTAGAGTACAGGTCTTTCATCTACATGGTTAAGTTTATTCCTAGGTATTTTATTATTTTTGGTGCAGTTGTAAATGGACTTATTTTCTTCATTTCTCTTTCTGCTACTTTGTTATTAGTGTATATCAACTTCTGGGTATGAATTTTGTATCCTGCAACTTTACTGAATTCATTTAGTAAGAAGTTTAAAATTTTAAGTGGTTAATTTGTCAATCTTTCCCTGTGTGGAATTTGGATTACCTGAATGTCTTAGAGTATAAAATTATAAATGAGTTAGTTCGTGATTTTATCATCTATCCCAAGGTTATGAAATTATAACGGTATTTTTAAATTTTAGGTATTTAATCATATATAATTCATTTTTATGTGGAAGAAAGGGTCCTAATATAGATTTTCTAAATAGAAAATTATAACATGTGCTAATTAAGTTTTATCTGTTTTTAAATGTTCATATCTCTTATTTTCTTTCCACATCTTATAGCATTGGCTGCGTCTTTCAGAACAATGCTGAATAATTCTAGTGATTCTGATCATTCTTGTTTTCTGATTTTCATGGTGATGCTTCTAAAATTGCAGTACATGAAATTTACTGCAGGTTGATACCTTTCCTTAAGGAAGTTTCCTTTTCTTTTTACTTTATTTGAAGTTTTTTAAGAATAAGAAATAAATATGGAATTTTATCAAATTTTTTCTATCTTTTGTTGAGAGGATGGTATGGTTTTTCTTCTTTGTGCTAGAAATGGCATTAATGAATTCCCTAAAATTGAAATGTTCTTGCCATCCTAGAATAAAGTCTACTTGCTTGGGCTTTATTATTCTTTTCATACAATCAATTTGTTGTCTTATTTAGGATTCATCAGATATGTTGTAATATAAGATGGTTCTGTATTAAATCAAAACTACACTTAGATACCACCTCACACCAGTCAGAGTGGCTAAAATGAACAAATCAGGAGACTATAGATGCCGGCGAGGGTGTGGAGAAATGGGAACCCTCTTGCACTGTTGGTGGGAATGCAAACTGGTGCAGCCGCTCTGGAAAACAGTGTGGAGGTTCCTCAAAAAATTAAAAATAGACCTACCCTATGACCCAGCAGTAGCACTGCTAGGAATTTACCCAAGGGATACAGGAGTGCTGATGCATAGGAGCACTTGTACCCCAATGTTTATAGCAGCACTTTCAACAATAGCCAAATTATGGAAAGAACCTAAATGTCCATCAACTGACGAATGGATAAAAAAATTGTGGTTTATATATACAGTGGAATACTATGTGGCAATGAGAAAGAATGAAATCTGGTCTTTTGTAGTAATGTGGATGGAACGGGAGAGTGTTATGCTAAGTGAAATAAGTGATAGAGAGAAAGACAGCTACCATATGTTTTCACTCTTATGTGGATCCTGAGAAACTTAACAGAAACCCATGGGGGAGGGGAAGGGAAAAAAAAAGGTTAGAGAGGGAGGGAGCCAAAACATAAGAGTCTCTTATGAGGGTTGATGGGGGGTGGGAGGGAGGGGAGGGTGGGTGATGGGTATTGAGGAGGGCACCTGTTGGGATGGGCACTGGGTGTTGTATGGAAACCAATTTGACAATAAATTTCATATTAAAAAAAAGATGGTTCTGTATTATTCTTTTGTTCTGCTTTTCTTTTATTTTGGTTTCAGGAAAAATTTTAGCCTTGAGAATTCCTTGGAAAGATTTCTATCATTTTTTTTTCATGCTTTGGAAAAATTAGCATATAACTCATCTTTAAATTGTTTGGGCCTGATTTTGGAGGTCATGGTATATCCCAGATATGTGAGGGAACTTACTGTTTAAACATGCGGCTCTTTTTTTTTAAACTTGAAATGCCCCCAATATTTAATATTTCTCTAAGTTTTTCCAAAGACAATTACACTGAGAATGAAGCTTGCACTTAGTAAATCCTCCAGGTATCAGGACCCACCTTCCTTAGAAGGCAGTGAGGAGTTTTAAGAGACAAGTACTGTTTGTTCCCTACCATGCTATAATTTAAACCAAGGCCTTTATTTATGCATTGAACATGAGTGAGCATGTATTTGAGTGCAATTTACCTTTAGCCTATAAAGTCACATCTGGAATCTGGAGTTAAATAGCACCACATTTGCAGTCTGTTACAGTGAGGTGTGAGCCTCCTCTTATAGATTAATGCCCTAGCCAGCTTCCTAGCTAACACACTCAGTAATTTGTCTCTGTTGAGAGATCTTTGTCTCTATTTACTTGCCTTGTTTCTTAACTCTCCCTCGAGATAAAAGAAGTCACTTTTTCTTTTTCTTTCTTCCTTCCTTCCTTCCTTCCTTCCTTCCTTCCTTCCTTTTCCTTTTCCTTTTTCAGTTGGGTGAATGTTGTTATATAATTTGTTTTTTCATTTTGAACTAATCTGTATACTACTTTTATTATTATTCCATGGGTATTTGGGACAAAATACTACTTATGCTAGCCAGCTACATATGTATGCCTAACCATCATGGTTTCAGCAACTTTAAGGGGAGAGTCTCGTGAGCAAAGAAGCAAAGTTTTATTCCAAAATGGCATTTGCTCAGGAAACCACAGCCCTCAGGATAGGATTGTCCTACTCTTTCCCATAGAGCCCGTTACTTAGCTGCGGACCTTGCTTTTCTCCATTACTCCCCCACCCCTTTCCTATCCTCAGCACCATATTAATCTGTTTTCTTCAGAATTATTGCCACTAATTGAATTGTCAAATTCATTTGTTTATACCTATTAATTATCTGTCTCTCCCCTAAAATGTAGGCACTATGAGACTCTCGATTTTGTCAATCTTATCTCCATTGTATTCCCAGTGCCCAGAACAAGGGAACACTCAATTAATGAATATAGGGCTAATGGCCAGGGTCGGGATGCTGTCACCCAGAGAGGCCCTCCTATGGCAGCAGGGGCCCTGAGGCCTCCCACTGAGCAAGGCAGGTCATTGACTCTCCCAAGACTTGCCTGGTGGGAGGGTGGCTTGGGACTTCCCAGGCAGGACTTGAGGGACGTTACCTATCCAAGTTCTTGAGGGTGAGTGGAAGCTTTCCCAAGGAGTTTACCTTAAAGATGAAGAATGGCATCGGCTGTGTGCTCATGAGTCCTTGAAAAGTGGCCTGCCTGTCATCTTCATCTATCTCTTCATTCACTGTGCTAAGCTTTTCAGGCACTGAAGTGTGACTGAGTGCATTATTAGTTGTTGGTATCATATAATCAGAGGCATGGTTTTGACAGGGAACATTCCATAACTGTCTTTGATTACTTGGGTTAGCTTAACCTCAATTAAGGAAATGGAGCATTCACCTGATGAATTCAAGGTGGGCAGATGGGCTGACACAGCTGCCTGGGATGCCAGGTGGAGGGAGGGAATTTAGACCTGAGTGAGAGCAACATCTTCTCAGTTAGCAAATGTGCCATCTGCTCCTCTATGATTGTTTTTAAAAGGAGGCACTTTAACTCTTTCAGGGAATAGTTTTCCAGAATAGCCATTGGTATTCAAGTCACCTGAAGGAATGTGAACGGGTTTCCAGGGAGCAGTTTAGTCCCTTTGGACTGAGGTGAGCAGGGAAAGAACATGGAGCAGCGTGTGGATATGGACCATTATCAAGACTCACGCGACACCTGTGAAGAGGTCAGTAAAAATAAGAGTTGTCTCATTTTCAGATGGGAAGCTAAGGCAGCTAAGCCAAAGACCTGGTCTATGTGATGTAAAAACAGAAAGCTGGGGAGGGAGGGACACATAACCAGGTGGTTTCACTTAATTCTGGAGAATCTTAATGAATAAACTGTAGTACAGTTTTCATTTTGCTCTGTTGCTGCTCAGCCATTTGGAGTGGAATTTTCCACCTGAAACAATAGATTAATGTGTATTTATTCAGCTAATCTATTTTGCTTCTTTGTGTCACCTGCTATTCCATTCAGTGAAGTGTTTGTGTATCGAAACAAAGCTTTGTGCTACGTACTATTAGGGATATGAGGACAGATAAGATAAAGCTGCTGTGTTTCCCATGTGTAGCCTAGTGGAGGAATCAGACACAAGCGTAAATAATTCTAGTACACAATGAGATTTTGGTAAATTCTGAGACCTCCTTCTCTTTTTGTGCCTGGTGTTGTCTGAATCTGGGCTAAAAAGTGAGATGTGCACTCCATCCTTTTCTGATTGAATTTATTCCTGCCGTTCCATATTAAATTCTTTAACAAACTTCAACTTTTCTAACTCCCAAGTTTCCTGCTTTAACAGCAGAATAGAAAAAAGGTAAGCTCTGAGGGGAAGGGAGATGCAAATTGGGAAGAGGAATAAGGAAAGCTGCATATGTGGAAAGACTAATATAAAATAAGAAAAGGGGTCTTAAAGCCATTTAGTTCTCAAGTTGATTCTGGGGTAACAAAGACAGTTGTGCTGTGGCAGAGACATATGGGATGAACCAGAAGGCATGTGACCCAGAGACATGGTGCCTTATAGGAATGAGGAGCAGGACTCTGATTAGTTTTCTGCCTTGGGACAGGGGCCTGGCTCCTATAAAACCCTCTGTCTACTGGCTCACAAAGTAGTGTGAAATTGACCAATATATATGCATTCAAGTCTGATGAGCTCTGTTTTGAAATTTGGGAATCTTGCGGCAAGCAGGTTGAGGGAGTGAGCATGGCGGGTCTTGTTCCCCTTGAGGACCGCCACTAGTGGGAAGCCCGGGAGCAAAGTGTGCCAGAATGAATTCTCCTGCCTGTCTTTCTTCCCTGCAAATGATTTCCTGTTCTGTGTGTACAATCCTCACATTTGCCTGTTGTTTGCTGTGTTTGTGTTTTGTTCCTGTGTGTAGTATTTCCTGTGCTTTGGTCATGAAGGTGGTTTTTAAAAACTTGTTCCTGTTGTCAGACTGATATCTGAGTTGAAAATGAATTTCCCTTGAGGCAGAAATATGGATACTATGCTACCTTCTATGTAGCACTTTTTTAGCATTCTCTTGTCAACAACCAATCCAGAGTTTGCTGTTTATCGTGTTTTCTTCCTACTTTTATCTGAGCCACAATTTAAAAAGTCAAAATGTTTGTAGGTAGAGGAGAAATGCAACAATAACAGTGGCCTAAGTTCACTTTCTTCAACTGTTGTTCCCATGCTCAGTACACAATTCTCTGATATGGAAAGCTCCAGAGGACAATGGCAACATAGACATGGCCATGTGACTGGTTATGCTGCGGTCCATGAGGGTGCATTCGAGTCTCAGGATTGAGTCCCTTGAAACATAGGGTAGGTCTCTGCCAGTCCTTGCCTTGCTCACCAGAATGTGGCTGAATGATTGTTCTGAGCTGGAGATATGACCAATGTTGAGGAAATTTGAATCTTTCTCTATGAACTAAAGTTCATAATCTAAGAGAGCATTATTGATAACAAATAAGTAATCTTTGCAGTTCCTGGCAGGGTCCTGGAATTTGCACTACAGAGGTCCCAGAGGGGAAAGCTTTCCCAGATGGGGAAAGGAGAAAAGGAAGAGGGGGAAAGAGAGAAAAGAAAAGGAAAAAAAGACCCGAGTTTCTGTTCCGTTTTCTTTTTTTTTCTTCCTCCTTTCCCTTCATTCTCTGCCCCCTCTTTTGCGGTCTCCTTTCCCTTCCCACCTCTTCCCTTCTAGATAACGTCTCATCTTTTTATCATGTTCATAAATCTGGCCTCTCTTGGCTTTTCCAATATGTCAGTTCTGACCATTATCACCAGCCAGCCCACCTGAAGTAGACTGTTCTCTCAGAATGGTTTCTTGTCTTCTTTGTCTATTCCTTTGGTGAAGGGACACCTTCTGCACTCTCTGTGGTATTAGGGACACTATCAATCATTGGAATGCACTTTTTTCATGATGGTCAATCAGAGAAACCCATCCATCTGGCCAAAGAGTTTGGCACAGGGATGGATGTGTGACCATTTGACCCAAGCAGAGCAATCAAAGTCTTCCTTGGGAGTGGCTGTAGAGAAAGAAGTTCTTTTTCCATTGAGGTTGCCAAACTGGGGCAGCTAAGAGCCTGTCAGAGCCATTTTGCTTGCTACATAGAGGGTTATAGGGGGTTGCTCTGGAATGTAAAGCCAAGAATTAAAAGAGGTATAAGATGGAAAAAGAGGAATAGCTTAGATACCACCTCCTGAATTCCAGGATCTCTAGCCATGATGAAAGCCTGTGGACTCCCAGACATAGGATCCAAGAAATGTCTTTTATGTTTAAGCTAACCTCAGTTGGGTTTCTATTATGAACTGATTAGCATAACAAAGATCAAATGACCAAGTGGTAGAATTTTTAGAAGTTTCCACAGGTTAACTAGAATTGGTTGTTGTTAGTTCCTACCAATAGTATCGCAACCAATGTTCTGGGAAAACCATGTATTTGGAGATGACTGCCTAAATGACCACCGCCTTTGATCTACTTTGACATTGTCCAAGTCTCAAATACAATCCCACAAGTTGTTTACAGGTTTTTAACTGGCTTTATGTCCATTCTGGTCTTCTTCATTTACATAACTCATTTTTGTGTTAGATATTGTCTGTTAATAACTATCCCTGCTTTTCTTTCTTTCCCTTTCTTTGCATCCTGGGGCTAAAAGCCTGGAAATTACATTTCTCAAACTCCTAATCAGCAAGATTCCAGTTAGATTCTGCAAATCAGTCACTTTGGTGAGGTCTAGAAGGCATCTGGGAGGTTCAAGTCATTTCTCTCTAGCATCAACTATGGAAATGTGTGTGGGTGTCAGCAGATGGCAGATGTGGGTTTTTTTGAGTGGTTTTTGGAGTCCTCCTGAAAGTCACTTCTGTAGGGCAGGCAACTGGCTTCATTGGTGGCAGCTTTCTGCTGATTCTGGGCCTTTGCCCAAGGACTAGCTAGTAGAGCTACAGATAGCTGAAATCATTGGCAGGAGCTACCCTCTGATTCTGACTTTTCTGATTTCCTGATTTCCAGCAGCCCTCCTGACCGTTGTCCTCACAACTTTGCCAATGTTTATGGAAGCCTCCAGTTTCTTGTATTTAATGTCTTCTTAATTGAGATCCCTAGAGTGACTTCTAAATTTCTGACCAAACCCTGATTGAATCACTTTATTATCTTGTATCATGTTATAAAGAGTCAGTTACTTACAGAAAGACCAAGAAAGATCATACAGTGATGGTCAAAATTATCATCCTTCAACTCTAAAAATTGTGAAGCCACTACTGTCTCTTACTGCTGGATTGAAAAGTATTTATCAAATACAATCCACTTGGAAAGGCCTTGAGAGGAAATAAAATGTTTCATTATACACTCAGAAAGGCTAAGTCTCTTTAGAAGGGGGTAGTCTTCTGAGGGTTACTTGTCTGGATATGAAGAACTCATTGTGCATGGCTACTAAGTTATAGTTGTAAATGAGGGGAAAGAGGGCCATCAGCCAAAACTGCAAATTAAAAAGAAAGTTCTCTGGCTTTGGGAATTTGATAGGTCCAATCACTTAGAATAGTAGAATCTTCTGGCTCCTCTTTGGCTCTGCTGAATCTTGCTTTTGAATGTCATGAACATACTATTGCCATCTCTTGGTTATTTCTAGAGTGTTTCAATCAGAGTAAGTTAGGCTATGTTGTGGTTATAAATAACTCCAAAATTTCAGGAGTTTAACTCAATACAGGGTTTATTTTCACCCCTGCTACTGCTGGTCTACTGTTGCTTAGGTAGCTCTCCTAGGTAGGCAGTATTTCTTCAAGCAGTGATGTGGGGATCTAGGTTCTTTCATTGGTGCCTCTCTCAAAACTTCACTGCCCCCACAGAAGGGTAAGAGAGGGCCAACATCACACAGAGGCCTAGATGTGGCAGATATTACTGCAAATTATATTATGTTCGCTAGATCCCAGTTATAAGGTCCCAGTGTAACTACAGGGAGGCCTGGCAGTATGGTTTCCCAATGTTATTAATAAGCTTCTAGCTATCTGTGGCCAGATTCTACCAGAGAATCATCCTTTCAATGTTCCATGTTGCTCTCACCTCACAAATCTGACCATACTTTAACATTTTTTGCTCCCCCAAGGGTCTGTCATTCATATTATTTTCTTTATCTAGATCAACTGAATGAACCCTCATTTTTCTTATTTGAATGATGGCAGAATAAACACAGAACGTGTGTTTATATGCTGAATCATAACGATGATAGCAGTCAGTGGTTCAGGTTCTCTGATCATCTTCACTGTACTGTGAGAACTGGAAGTCTCACTCTGCTGCCTCCTGGTGAAGCGTTTCCTGGTCTCTCCATCCTCTGTATCCTTTTTGATTCTCCAGAACAAGCAGCATCTGTAGTCCATACTGGTGGTTCCCAAATTTTATGTGCATCAGAATCACCTTAACAGCTTATTAACACAGAAATTTCTTGGCCCTACTCTAGAGTTTCAGATTCGTTTTGGTCTGAGGTGTGGCCTGAGAGTTTGCATTTTTGAAAAATTCCCAAGTGATGCTGATGTTGCTGGTCTGGGGACTGGGTTTTGAGATTTAGTGGTGTATACCAAATATTTTAGGGTGAAATTTTGTGTAATCTTGAATTATTTGCTATTTTGTTCACATTCAAATCAATACATTTGAGTGCCTACTGTGTGCAAGGCCTTATGCCACCTGGTGGTGGTCATCAGTTGTACTTCAAGGATATCATTTCAATTTATTTTTTGAATTCTGTATCATTTTAGTAGATATTGGGTTGATATTTATTAATTGATTGGTGTGAACCAGTACAGTAGACTTCTACTGTCTCATCTTTACTTAAAACAATGAACGATTATCAGATTGAAAATAGACTGTGCAAACATGGTATTTGGCACTGCTTATGAAAACGTGTGATGCCACCTTTTGACCTCTGGGATTGTCTTATGGGAATAGACAATCTTACTCTATTATGTGAACATCATTCTGAAGCAATACAATAAACATGGCATGTGAATTATTCAATTTCATGTCCTTGGACATCATTAGTCAAAGGTGTTGCAAAAACATAGATAATTAGACTGGGTCCTTAATTGAAAGACATTTGACTTTACACAGATATTAATGGAAGTTAAGTTGCGAACCTTCCAGAATATGTTTAAATAACTAGATAAAGTGGCTTTGAGATTTTAATTTGGCCCTGATGCTTATTGGCCAAAGGTGAATTTTACTCAAGAGTATTGATCTTGTTTTATTTTAATGTTCAGTATGTTTGCCATGGGATATTTTAGCTCCACAAGGACTCATGAGTTGAAAGTCATTTAATGTTCCATAACAGTAGCAGCTACCTAGAAACGATGATTGTTCTGGTAACATTGAAGGTTTGACTTCAGTTTCGCAAAGTATTTTACAACTAATTTTCTCATATAATATAAAATTTGGGGCTAATTTCACTTCAATAGTGAAAAATCAACTCTTATTTGTCCTGTGTGTAGAAGTTGTAAATAATATGAATTTCACAGTCTACAAATTGTTTTACGTTGCTTTGAAACACTTTTGAAGATGAGGAAGAAAACTTTACATATTTACACAGTAAAGTCATTCTACTCTTATGCCAGTAAGTACTATTCTCCTCTTACTCTTTTTTCCTCCCATCAATATTTTTTTTCATGTTTAACATGTTCAAACCCATGTTCAAGTTGCAAAAGTGTCCAAAATTGTTGGGAACATGCCATGGGAAGAAACTTTCTCTTTAATTTTATTCCTCTTATTTCCAGCTCTATGGAAGAACAGCCTCTGGCTTTTTCTTTAGCTCTGCAATTTTTTTTCCTTCTCAAATTGGTACTGCCTTTTGATCTTCTAGAGTTCTACAACGGAATAAATATGCATATAGATAAAAGGGAACATGTGAATAAAATATATTTAGACTTTCTGAGACCTTTGACAATATTTGCATAAAGAACTTATTAAAAGTTGAGTCACTAGCTTTGCCTATATTATTTTGTCAATGGTGGCAACCAGTTTAAAGTATAGGAAGAAAGTAGAGCAATAAGGGAAAATAATAATTTTTCCTCTCTCAGTGGAAAAATGAATTCATAGGCATCAATTCTATAATAAATTAGGGGTAATGATCTCTAAAGCAAGTGGGTAAGCTTTGAAGATAATATCTTGCTTTTCCAAGTTAGTTTGCATATTTTGAGGCTACATGAGTACTCTTCATTGCCAGAAGAGTATGTGTGGATACTTGGAATGTTTTAGGATAAATTCTCACATCTCATTCTGAGGAAATTCTTGGTTAAATAAAATTAAACTGAGGTTTATAATGTAGAGTCTTGTCAATATCTGAGTGCAGATAGAGTATTCAGTGTTTCTCAAATTTACTTGATCATGGAACTCTTTTGGCTCTGAGTACTTTTAACAATTCATGAGATGATGGCAAGCTATAGGTCACAGTTCTGGAAATGCAGATCTAAGTAACTATTATTGGGTGAACATACAACTTAGGAGCCATTATAATATGTTAAATAATCATCCTGAGCATTAAATGATCAACTAGTGTTGAGAAAAGTCAAAAAGGATATTGTGTTTTTAAACAAGTTTTTAAAGTTTATTTATTTTTGAGAGACAAAGAGAGACAGAGCATGAGCAAGGGAGGTGCAGAGAGAGAGGGAGACACAGAATCTGAAGGAGGCTCCAGGCTCCGAGCTGTTAGCATAGAGCCCCATGCAGGTCTCGAACCCACAAACCATGAGATCATGACCTGAGCCGAAGTAGCCACGCTCAACCGACTGAGCCACCCAGGCATCTCTTAAACAATTTTTTTAATGTTTATTTTTTAGAGCGAGAGAGGGTGAGAGTGAGTGAGAGAGAGAGCACAAGTATGGTAGGGGCAGAGACAGAGAGAGGGAGACACAGACTCTGAAGCAGGCTCCAGGCTCTGAGCTGTCCGCACAGAGCCCAATGCAGGGCTTGAACTCCCAAACCGTGTGATCATGACCTGAGCCGAAGTAGGATACTTAACTGACTGAGCCACCCAGGCACCGCTCAAAAAGGATATTTAAAACAAAGCACGGTTCTTTGGCACCTACTATATCAGGCAAAGGAGCTCTAGCTAATGGCAGTTGCTTCTCTAGATGTAATTCCGCCCCCAAGAACTTTGGTTCTTTAGTTTTCTTCTTTCTTTCCTTCATCTTCAGTCTTGTTCTCACTAGATGATTATGCCCATCATCATTTACTCAAAACACACTGAAAAAGCCCTTCCTTGTCACCACAACATCCTCTGTCTAGCTCCCTCACCTTTCTATTGCTTTCATAATCAAACTTCTTTTTTAAAAAAAAAATTTTTTTTTCAACGTTTATTTATTTTTGGGACAGAGAGAGACAGAGCATGAACGGGGGAGGGGCAGAGAGAGAGGGAGACACAGAATCGGAAACAGGCTCCAGGCTCCGAGCCATCAGCCCAGAGCCCGACGCGGGGCTCGAACTCCCGGATCGCGAGATCGTGACCTGGCTGAAGTCGGACGCTTAACCAACTGCGCCACCCAGGCGCCCCCATAATCAAACTTCTTAAACCACTTGTCTCCATAAGCTGACTCCATTTTCTCACCTATTCATACTCCAGTCTAGCTTCTACTGAAACCGTTCTTTGCAAGGTGATCAAGACCAGTGATCAAGAGGACCATGTATCTTATTGCCAATGAGCTGCTGGAAATGAAAGGTGGCACTATTAATAATCCTGTGTACATAAGAGGCATTCCCTTCACTACCGTACTAATGCTTGTCAATAATGGATGAGAGGCTACTCCCAGGGATGTTACTCCCTAGAGCTTCTAGTCTGCCTTGCTTCATTCAAGAAAGATTTCAGTTGCTGGCATTTGTTCTTGGAAGCCTGCATTAGGTATGCAGTAGTCCCCCATCATTCACCATTTCTTGTTCTTTGAATCCAGTGACCTGCTATCAACTGCAGTCTGGAAGCAGATGTCTGGAAGCAGACACATTGTTGGAAGGTCAGCAGTAGCTTAACACAACATCACAATGCCCATGTTGTTCACTTTACTTCATCTCATCATGTAGGCCTTTTATTATCATCAAAAGAAGAAGAGAGAGTGAGCACATTCACATAACTTTCATTACAGTATATTGTTATAATTGTCCTATTTTTATTATTAATGTTGTTAATCTCTTATGTGCCTAATTTATGATTTAAACTTTATCATAGCTGTATATGTATAGGAAAAACATAGTGTATACAGGATTCGGTGCTATCTGTAGCTTCAGGCATCCACTGGGGTTCTTGGAATGTATCCCCTCCCAGACAAGCAGGGGGGGACGACTGTATACAGCATGGTGAGTACAGATGGCATGTGCATGGGTATCAACAACATCTGTGGCAGCAAAGCATCAGGACAAGGCTGAAGAATCTTCTGGTATGAACGACGTTAGACTTCTTGCTTAGTAAACTATCTCATCTGCACAGAAATCAAACCACACTGATGTCTGAAGATAATCTGGCCAAGGAGCCTCAGTAAATGAATCTGAAGGATTTAGAAATCTTAAAATTCGTATACTTGCTTAGATGTCCTTGAACCAGGGACATGACTATAGCATGGTAAACCCTGAGGGGGAGAGAAGTTTATGTGAGGTTTGAGATAGAATCATGACAACAGTACCAGCATCTGACCGGCTAATTGTAACGAAGAATTTAATGCACAAGTTGTGAGCAGTGCCAAGGAACTGGAAAATTCTACAGCTGTGGTCTGCTCCTCAGCAAGCTCATTACACTTTAGCCCAGGATCACCAACACTCTCCTTTGTTCCAAGTTATTTTGCAAATGACTGCTCAAAGGGGATCCCCATCTTGGGAGATCACAATCCTCTCACTGTGACTTCCTAGCTCAGCCTTGTTCTGCCTTACTGGTTTTTCTAGTAGTCCAGTCCAACCAAATGTGTTTAAACCAGTAATACTGCCTATCTCTGATGAGAAATACTTCAGATGTTTTGGCTTGTCCCTCTTTCCTAGGAGAAAGAAAGAATGAGACAGCAAGAGAGAGGGAGAGAGGCATCTTGAGTACACCGAATTCCACCTGGAATTATCTTACTGACATGTCACTTTCAGAGGTTGCTGTCTAATATACCGTAGTCAGGAGCAAGCAGGTAGCAAAGTGTAGTGGAGGGAGCCTGGACTTAGTGGTTTGAGTGGGTTTAACTTCTTACTCTCTTACTCCTTATTCACTATCCAGTCCTGGACTAGTTAACTCTCTGCACCTCAGATTCTTATTTCTAGTGTGGACATGCTAACATTTACTTAACAAGTGCGCTAATAACAACAATAAAAGTAATAAATAAGAGTGACTTTTTTTGGTCAAAATATGTGTTCTGTGTCTTCATATCTATCTTGATAGATAATCATACCAGAAATAGAAAAGACTCTTACCATTTGAAACAAAATCTCAATACCAGTTTTTGAGCCAGAAGAAATTAAGAGTGAGTCATCCAGAACCATCTCCACCACATTTTTCCTGAAATGTGTAGCCTAACGCGGCCTGATTGGATTCATTCCTCCAGTTATGGCTTAATATAGTTGCAAGGCAGGACTATACTAGGCTATATTTTTTTCCTGTTTAACTATAATCTCCTTTCAAATGTTGCTATGAATAAAACAAACAGACAAATTAATGAAGTTTGCTTCTCACTATGGATTTCTTATGTTAGAAAATGTGCAGTCCTATAGTTATTCAATGTGATCACCAGATAGGGCTTGTCTGCCAGGGAACCCAAAGTAGTGGTTGGTGATAAATTTCATGCATGGTATACCAAACAAACAAACAAACAAATATTTAATTAAGAAATTAGCCCATCGAAAGAATTTAGGACTAAATTAAGTCCAGGTTACTTCTGCCCCAGGAGCATCTCATAGATGCTTACTGTGCTTCTGAAACTTGCATGAACTTACTTTTAGCTTGCCTCTCTAGGCCTGGATTTCCCAGGTATAAATTAAGGAAATTAGACAATCTCTCATTAGATAATCTTTAATGTCTTTTTCTGATGTTTTAAGTGTATGGAACTTGGAGTAAGGTGAAGCAGACCTCATAATTATTTAGGTACTAAGTGGGACTGTTACCAGGCCAATTTCCTCAGAGAAATTAATACATTTTCCGGGGGCCCAAAGCATAGATCTGCCAAGAACACTTTTTCCGGGTTCTGGTCACAAGTTACAAAAATCCATTAAGGGTGATTTAGGCAGAAAAGGAATTATTAAAAGAAGCTTAGAGAGCTGGTAATATTGCTGGGATAGTTAAAGAACAAGACTTTGGGCCACATGGCAGAGACAATACCTCAAATCACCGGTCCAGTGATATTCTGCTGTTACTGTTGAGCACTGGTTCCCACAGCTTACCCTACAGGTGGCATGCTCTTGGACACTGGATGTGGGTGCCAACATTGCCTCTACCTATTGTCAGGAAAGGTTCTGCATGGTCATTTATTTCTAATTAACAGTTGGAAGCAAGTGCTCTGATTGGTGGAGCTTAGGTCATATGGTCATGCCCTAGCTGCAAAGGAGCCTGGGAAGGTGATATCTTGTTGCAGCATTATTTTGCTACTTCAGCTTCTGAAGGGGAAAGAAGTCTTTGCCTTCCACCGAGACTCAGTAGGTGGAAAATTTTCCAGACATAGGAAGTGGTTCAGATGCCGTAAAAACAATAGAATCTTTGGGAAAATGTTCAGGAAAAAATGACAGTATCCACCTCAATCCATTTGGCGAGTGCCTCTTATTCCATATCACAACAGAAGCCTTTTGCAATGAAGCAACAGACTACCAAATTTTATTCTCTAAATTCTGCTACCAAATTTTATTCTCTTTGCATGCAACCATCAGAATGTCATAAACATTAGTTTTGAGAAGAAAAACATTTCCATTTTTGTCTATTTCATGATGTCTCTTTTTTAGTTTGTAAAACATTGGGTCCATCAAAATAAGCACCAACATTTTCTTTTTTTTTTTTTTTTCTTTTTTTTTTTTTCTGAAATTTATTGACAAATTGGTTTCCATACAACACCCAGTGCTCATCCCAAAAGGTGCCCTCCTCAATACCCATCACCCACCCTCTCCTCCCTCCCACCCCTCATCAACCCTCAGTTTGTTCTCAGTTTTTAACAGTCTCTTATGCTTTGGCTCTCTCCCATTCTAACCTCTTTTTTTTTTTTCCTTCCCCTCCCCCATGGGTTCCTGTTAAGTTTCTCAGGATCCACATAAGAGTGAAACCATATGGTATCTGTCTTTCTCTGTATGGCTTATTTCACTTAGCATCACACTCTCAAGCACCAACATTTTCTTATAAAACTGGCATCTGATATGAAATAAGATACACTCCCTGCACTTATGACCTCAAAAATTATATTCATTAAGGGGACTGTATTCATTGTGAATGATTATACAGTTAAATAACTTAAAACCTGACAAGGAATATCATTTTTGTGCTTATGGGATCTGGTCCCCCTGAAAAAGTATTATCACCAAGACCATCCTTTGGCAATTGTGGGATAGGGAAGGTTTTAGGGCCCTCATTTTCCATTTCCTTCACCTCGATGATAATTATTCTCAGGAAATGATTTCATAAAATGTAATTTATACTACGCAGTCATTTATATAAATGACTTTTAACGTCTATTGGGTAATTCTTGGTCTTTTATCTCTGATTCTGTCCTTAAAAGAGAACTCATTATGAGGACCCACTATCAGATCTTGCCAGCATGGCTGTGGGAAATAAATTGTGTGGAGTTGAGGAGGAGAGGTGATGTGATCTGTTGGTGCTGCAGGAAGTGAGCCCAGTGTGTCAGACAGATAATTAAATATCTATGTTTTTAAAAATGCTTATAATATGTCTAGTATCTTTATAGTAATGTATTATAATCCTCATTTTTTTTAATTTTTATTTTTATTTTTTATTTTTGGGACAGAGAGAGACAGAGCATGAACGGGGGAGGGTCAGAGAGAGGGAGACACAGAATCAGAAACAGGCTCCAGGCTCCAAGCCATCAGCCCAGAGCCCGACGCGGGGCTCGAACTCACGGACCGCGAGATCGTGACCTGGCTGAAGTCGGACGCTTAACCGACTGCGCCACCCAGGCGCCCCTATAATCCTCATTTTATACATGAAGATACCAAGTCTCAGCGAGATTAGAAAACTCATTCTAGGCAACTGTGTTAGAAAGTCTCTTAAAGATGTCTCTGTGCTAATCCCTACAATCTATGAATATGTTATATTATGTGGCAAAGTAGAGTTAAGATTGTATATGGAATTAAGGTTGCTGATCAACTGACCTTAAAGTTGATCTTTAGGTGAGACTATCTTAGGTGGGCACATATAGTCTCAAGGGGACTTTAAAATGGAAAAGGGAAGCAGAAGAGAAGGACCACAGAGTAACAGAGATTGGGATACGTTACGCTACTGGCTTTGAAGAGGAGGAGGAACCACAGATCAAAGAATGCTCGTGGCCTCCAAAAGCTGGAAAAGGCACAGAAATGGATTTTGCCCTAGAGTATCCAGAAGAAATTGGTCTTGTCGACACCTTGATTTTAGCCGACTGAGACCCATTCTGGACTTCTGACCTCCAGGACTGCAAGTTAGTAAATTTTTATTGTTTGAAGACATAAAACATGTGGTGATTTGTTGTAGCAGCAGCAGGAAACCAATTAGTACAGCCACACAAGAATTAAATGTTAAAGCCAGGATTCAAAGTCCAAATCCCAAATTCTTTCAGTGTAGTTCAAAGGCAAAAATCAAAAGACATAGGCAAAAGAGGCTCCTGTTTAGTTAAGAAGTCATATAAGAGGCCAAGAACAAGATGGAAGGGGTCTCAAGAGGTGGAGGATGAAAATCATGGTATGATTAGGGTGTTATTAAAAGATGGTATTAAAGGTATCATTTTCTCAGAAGCCCTGGGCAAACTGAATCCTGCTTTTTGCCTCTCTTCCCAGGAGTGAACCAAGGCAAAGCAAGCAGACATGCACGGTTACTAGCAAGAATGTAAGCTCCATGAGGGCAGGACATCTGCGTTGTTCACTACCATACCCAAAGAACCAACAATGGGGCGTGGAACATAATATGTGCACAACATATATTGAATGTGCTAATGAATAAATGAATGGTGGTTTTTCAAGCCCTCATATCCAGTGAGTTAATCTGGATGAGCAGGATGATCCCTTCTTTATTCCAATGCTAGGAAAGCCTGTGGCAAATTTGAGTCCAATTCAGGCAGAAGGCCTGCTCTATTTTCATCCCAAATACCAAGCCTGGATTTCACATCTCATAGTAATATATTGATAGCTAACACTTAAATAGCATTTGATGCTGTTTTAAGTGATTTACCTTTAGTAACTCATATGTTACACATTCGTGTTTTAATTCACAACAACCATTTGATTTAAGTACTACATTACTCCCATTCCACAGATGAGGAAACTTTAGGTACCAGAAGTTTAGGAGGGTCATTCATACTTACACAGCTTGTTAATCATGGAGGTGATATGAATCCAGGCAGTCAGGCCCCAGATTTCATGTTCTTTACTACTTTGTAATAAAATAGGAGAGAATCTGCTGGCCACTGGGCTCAGGTAGGTAGAGCTGAGCTTGCACATGCCTCCTGGCATATTTGACTTGTCCGTGCGGAAGACGGAAAACAAATGAGGGGGTGAGGAATGGCACACCCCAGGATTGTGTGAGGGTTGTCCTGCTTTTAGCATTTGATCACTGGTTCTGGAAAGCAGAAGCACGGTAATGGAGTAGAGGCCAAGATGCAGTTCACATCTAGCCTGGCATGTGCGTGTGTGTGTGTGCCTGCGCATGTATTTGTGTGTGTGTGTGTGTGTGTGTGTGTGTGTGTGTGCGTGTGTGTGTGTGTGGTGTGGAACAGCAGTAAGAGATTGCAAACAAGGGGGCCAACGATAAAGAGAGAGAGCTGTCTATGCAATAATGGTTTGGAGAGAGAGCTTCCTATGACCCAAGAAGCAGCTGTCTGCCTTTTAAACACTTACCCTCAGGGAAGAAGGAGAGAAGCAAAAGAGCAAAACCTTAGGATCCTAACCTTTCAATATATAGTGAAAGCTTCAATCATCCAGTAAAAATGTCTTCAAACTTGGCACTTTTTGAGGAATTGGGTAAATCGTGTGAAGAAAGAAACACGCCTCTCCTGGTGGGCAAACCAGAGAAGCAAAGTGGGACATCCTTTATAGCCCTGGGGAAAGAGTACCAGTGGAAGCCCCTTCACTTCTTGCACCACCTTCAGCCCCATCCTGCACTGGAGAGGATTCCTGCCTGTGCATGTGGACAGTGTGTCTACCAAGTTTTTGCTCCACTCTTACCTTCTGAAAGAACTGTCCCTTGGTCATCCTTCTAGTGACCTTGTCAACCAGAAGAATGGCTGGGGAGGAGGTACAGGCCCTGGAAGCAGACCCTTTTGGGCATGGATATTCTGTCCCGGGAGTGGGAGTGGGTACTGGGAGCTTGACACCACCTTTAACTGGGTGCTTCCCCCTACTCCATGGACTTGACATTTCGTTGCGAGAGGCATGATCACAATGGGGCCAGAGCAGTTACCCCCAAAAGCAGTGCTTTCCAAACATAAATGTGCATACACGTCACCTGGAGCTTATTAAAACAGGATTCCTGGGCTTAGCCATAGATGTAGACCTTCCGATTCAGTGTGCATCCTGGTGATGCTGATGCTGCAGGTAGACCACACCTGCAGAGTGAAGGGCAAAGCCATGGGCAGGAGCCCTGGATGCCTAGGTCTAAGGACTACACTGCACAGAAGTCCTACTGAAACCTGGCCTCACGGTGGTCCTTCGTATGATGTCATCATTGTAGCCATAATTTTAGAGAAGAATCTGGAGTATTTGACAGACTATTGAAAAGGAACCTCGGGGGGCGCCTGGGTGGCGCAGTCGGTTAAGCGTCCGACTTCAGCCAGGTCACGATCTCACGGTCCGAGAGTTCGAGCCCCGCATCAGGCTCTGGGCTGATGGCCTGGAGCCTGTTTCCGATTCTGTGTCTCCCTCTCTCTCTGCCCCTCCCCTGTTCATGCTCTGTCTCTCTCTGTCCCAAAAATAAATAAACGTTGAAAAAAAAATTTAAAAAAAAAAAAAAAAAGAAAAGGAACCTCGGGGCAGATACCCAGCTGTAAGTACTGGTCAGAAGGTCACACTGGGACTAGCAGCACAGGTCACTTGCTGAATTTCAAGGTAAAGTGACCAAGGTAAATAAACAAACAGAACCTGCCTCATGGAGGTCACTGCCGGTATTGGGAATGGAAAGGGAGCAAGGTAGAGACGAATTGACCCTAGTTTTGTGTGGGAAAACTTATGGAGAAATAGAGAATAAGACCAGACCTAATATTTAGAGTTATTTACATCTAGACTGCAAGGAAAAGATCCATGTTTAACTGAAGCCAATGGAATGAAGCATTAAATGTTAACTTTAATGATTCATCACGATGGGAAGAAACAGAAATATTTGGGAAAAATTGAGGGGAGTGAGGTGCAGTCCTAGATGGCTGTCTTCTGTTTCCATATGGTTGGATATAGTTCTAAACACTATAAACTGCTGAAAAGGTTAGTTTCTTTACCCAACAGGTGACTATAACTAAAGTTGCCGCATGGAGTTGATGTCTGCAGTTAATGTGTTTTATCCTCCTTAGAAAAGTAATGAGAACAAGCAACCCTTTTTTTCCAAAGGAATTTCCACTTGAACTCTGGGTGAAATGTGTTTCCTAGGAAACAGATCTCATGGATTATTCCAGAGCTCAATCACTTATGTCCTGAAAATGAGTCGATGGAGCTTTTCATAATGTTAACTCTTCCATCCATTCCATTCTCAACTGAGTATGTGCTAAGAGTTTGGAAGAGACATTTACTAGCTGATCACAAGTTAGAAATCCTTTACTTACTAGGAATACGACCATAGCTGTGAGGCTAGAAGAATTTTAAAAATAATTTTATTTTCTATTGTTGTTATTATTCTTTTGAAATCCAAAATTTATTTGATTTATTTACCCATATATTTACATTGTTCATTGCTTTCTAATCTTGCTGAATCACAGAGGCTCCATCTGCTTTTTTATTTGTTTATTTTAGTCTAAAGAAATTAAACCATTAAGAACTGCCATTAAGAGTTGATTTTAAGAGTCTGCAAGTGACAAATTTTCTCAGATTTTATTTGTCTGAAAATGTCTTTATTTTGTCTTCATTCTGGATTGAAATTTTCTCTCCATAGCAAACTCTAGACTTACAATTAATTTTCTTTCAGAGATATTTATCATTGTTTTATAGCTTCCATTGTTGCTGTTAAGAATTCAACTAATTCTTGGGGCACCTGTGTGGCTCAGTCAGTTAAGTGTCCGACTCTTGGTTTCAGCTCAGGTCATGATCTCACGGGTTCATGGGTTCGAGCCCTGCATTGGGCTCTGAGCTGGCAGTGTGTAGTCTGCTTTGGATTCTCTCTCTCCCTCTCCCTCTCCCTCTCCCTCTCCCTCTCCCTCTCCCTCTCCCTCTCCCTCTGTCTCTGTCTCTGTCTCTGTCTCTGTCTCTGCCTTTCCCTCACTTGCACTGTCTCTGTCTCTCTCAGAATAAATAAATAAACTTAAAAAAAAAGAATTCAAGTAGTTCACAAGTTCTTGCTCCAATGAAGGTAATCTATATTTTATTCTCTGACTGTCCTAATATTTTATTTTTGTCCTTGATTTTTTTTTGTTTCCTATAGGGAAAAAGGGTTTTGGGGCTTCTTGAATCACTGGAATTATGTATTTTATCAGTTTGGGAATTTTTCAGTCATTATTTCTTCAAATATTACCCCTTCTTGACTCTTTTTCTAGGACTCCAATTAAACTGCTATATCATTTACTTACATCAACTGTATCTCTATCTTCTATTATGACTTTACTCTTTTGTTGTTTTTCTGGTTTTCTTTACAAATAGTCTCCTTTGGTCTGTCTTAAAGTTCACTAGTTTTCTCATTTCTTGTGTCTAATCTGATGGTCAGCCCATTCAATGAATTGTTAATTTTGGCTATTTCTTTGCATTTTGTAAAATCAAACGGATTATTTTGTAGCTCAGTGATGCTACTTGTATAGCTTCCAATTCCTTGGTGACATTTTACTGTTTTGCCTTTATATTTATGAGCATAATGAGCATAGTAATTTTTATAGTTTGAATCTGATGATTCTAATGTCTGGATTCCAGTAGATAATTTCTTTTATCTCTTCTTTCTGTTGATTGTGACTCATGTTTTGTTCAAAGGGGATCAATTCTTTGTTTCCATATAGTTAGGAAGTCACAAATGTAAGTAATTTGATACCTAGAGTGATATTGACTTTCTCCAGAGATGACTTTTTATCACTTCCTCCAGAGACCTGAGGGTGCTAACAATCTATGAACAAGGTTTGGATTTCTGTGGGTCACTTAGATGATCCCCTGGGTCTTCTAAATCCATAACTCCATTTCAGAATGGAGTCTTTGAGGATCCCAATCCTATGTAAGGGATTCTGTGTTAGTATTTCTATGTTGGCAGGAGTTGAATTCTGACTTTCATCCCAGGGTCAGCCAACCTGCTTGAATTTATCATCTCAATCACTTTCGAGGGCAGATTGCAGTAGTGTAAGTAATTTGTGTCATTGTACAACCAATTTCCAGATTTTCACCTTGCAAAACTGAAACTCTATAGCAGTTGAACTGCAACTCCCCATTTCCACCTCCCCTGGTAACCACCATTCTACTTCCTGTCTCTATGAGTCTGACTACACAAGGTATCTCATAGAAGTGGAATCAGGCAGTATTTGTCTTTTTGTGGCTGATTTCTCTCACTTAGAAATATCCTCAAGGTTCGTCTATGTTGTGGCATGAGTCAGAATTTCCTTCCTTTTTATGAATGAATAATATTCCATTGTATGTATATACTGCATTTTGCCATCCATTCATCTACTGATGCCCATTTGGGTTGCCTCCACCTTTTGGTTATTGTTAATATTGCTGCTGTGAACATGCGTGCTATGAACATGGTGTTAGGTTTTTGTCTCTGATACCAAGTACATGGTGTCTTTTCCAACACCATTCTCCAACTCTCTGATTCCCTGACAACAACTGGGTGTCCAACAATTTAGCTCAATTCTGACACTAGCTCCCCACTGGTAGTGTAGATGCCCAGAATTAAGTGGCTCAGTCCCACAATAATGTTCCCACTTCAGATGCCAGCCACAGGTAGGGTACCCAGGCTACCTACATTTTGCCTGTCCCAAGGTAAGCTCAGGGGTTTCTAAAACCCCCTCCTCAGATTTGATACTTTGCTAGAATGACTCACAGAACTCAAAAAACACCTTATTTACATTTGCTGGTATATTACAAAGGATATAACTCAGGAGCAGCCAAATGACTGAGGAGCATAGGGCAAGGTATGAGAGGGAGTGGTGCACAGCTTCTGTGCTGTCTCTGGTCACACCACCCTCCTAGTATCTCAGTGTGTTTGGAAACTCCCGGAAGCTCTTTGTCTAAGCGGTTTATGTAGGCATGAATGATTAAATCATTGGCCATTGGTGATTGAACTCAATCTCTAGCCCCTTTCTCCTCCTTGGAGGTAGAGAAAGGGTAGGGCTGAAAGTTCCAACTCTTATCTAATTTAACCTCTCCATTTTAAAGACAAGAAAGCAAGCTTCATGAAGGAGAAGATGAGAAAACAAACACTATAAAGGAGTTTTGGTTTTATGTAGTTACCAATACTCTTTATTAAAAAATGGTGTCGTGAAGATGGCTTATAGTTTTCATTTGCTGGCTCTGTTTGTTGGCCTTAGACACTGACCAAACACTGAGCAGGCTGTGAGCCAGAAGGGACATAATCTACAACCAAAGCATTTTGATTCTGCTAACATGATTAAAAAATATTGAAGTTTGTAGAGCAGGCTAAGCCTAAGATAAAATATTTCCACTTCCAATACGAGCTCTAAAATAAAGATTATCCTGTAAAAAGTTTTGATGTATTTTCTGTGTCATTATGTAGACAAAGTCTTAAAAAGAGACCAAAAATGTTTCCTTGATGGTTTCCCTTCCTGATGAATGTGTTAGCTAACCTCCTAATGTGTTAAGATACAAAATCTTAGGGGCGCCTGGGTGGCTCAGTTGGTTGAGGGACCAACTTCGGCTCAGGTCATGATCTCACGGTTTGTGAGTTCGAGCCCCGTGTCAGGATCTGTGCTGACAGCTCAGAGCCTGGAGCCTGCCTCTGATTCTGTGTCTCCCTCTCTCTCTGCCCTTCCCTCACTCATGCTGTGTCTCTCTCTGTCTCAGAAATAAAAATTAAAAAAAAAAAAAGATACAAAATCTTAAAATCAGGAAGACCTTATTCTTTTCTAGATGTGGCCCAAATTCCATTTAATTCACACCCTTATATCACATTGAGATGCTGAAAGAGGCCACAAAGTGGGAACCAAAGCAAGTCTAAAAGGATTACATTGGAGTCAGGTTGAACTTGCCTTGAATTATTTACCTTATATAACACTTAAAAAAAATCTGCTGTAATTTATTTTGTGTTTACCAAGTAACTCTGGAATTTTTCAGTGTATTCTTCCTATGGGTAAGTAACAATGTCAATAACAAAGTTTAGAAAGCACTTATTCCACTGGTTTATTCCCTTTAATGGAGGTCTTCTTTCCTTCTCTTTTTCAAAATGACAATAATAATAATTAAACAACATGATGGTATCGATCACATTCTCAAACTGTTTACAAGTAGAAAAGATTCCATTATTGTCTGGTGTAATTGTTCATAAGCTAGAAAACTATCCGAATAAAAACAACTTATAGAATGCAAAGTCCCGGGGCGCCTGGGTGGCGTAGTTGGTTAAGCGTCCGACTTCAGCCAGGTCACGATCTCGCGGTCCGGGAGTTCGAGCCCCGCATCGGGCTCTGGGCTGATGGCTCAGAGCCTGGAGCCTGTTTCCGATTCTGTGTCTCCCTCTCTCTCTGCCCCTCCCCCATTCATGCTCTGTCTCTCTCTGTCCCAAAAATAAATAAACGTTGAAAAAAAAAATTAAAAAAAAAAAAAAGAACTGCAAAGTCCCAATGATACTGACATGAACACGCACATGTGTGGTGTTATGTATAACTAAAACAACCCCAAGTTAAGAAAAGCTTAAAATTTGTGTCCTTTGAAGAAACATGAGGGATAAATTATGCAAATAACTTCAAACTGATAAAGCTCCCCTATATATTTATAAATCTGTAATATTAAGGGAGATTGCAAAGCAACATGAAAATAGTATGGTGCATTTATGCTGTCATGTAATATGGTGCCACAGTTATTCTGAGGGGAGAGTATGGGCAACTCCCAAATGGATAGGAACACTTAACCAGAGCTCTTGAACTTCACCTAGGGTCTAGGAAGCCAATTTCAACACAAGACATGCCAAGTATGTATCACCTGGTTCTTGAAGGGGTCAGCGCACATACTTCACAACCGACTCACAGTAATGCTTACCAGATGCATGCTATGTTAGCAGGAGACAGAAGAATCTTGTGGAATAAATATAAATTCTTTAGAGTTTGGCCAAAATGACCCATGATTAACTTCAATGCCATTCCCACAAAAACCCAAACCCTAAGGAAGCAACAAGTTCAGTGTAAAATTATTCAGCTTTTTAAAGCTATGGTTGGGTAATCAGCACAGACTCTCTGGTAATAGTATGTTAGAATGAAAAAGTCAGAGGCTATTTCCCAGGATATTTTCTTTACAGGAAAATGAAATAGAATAGAGATGATATTATGGGCCTATAATAATGTACAATACCCTTATGGGAAACAGAAAAATGTAGTGCTTGCCAACCTGCTTTTACATCTTGACACACAGAGAAATTTAAATTTATTTTAATGGCATATCTGGTTGCTTTTGGCCAGAGATGATTGGCTTGAGTCCCTGCTGGGCACCCTAAGGGCTGAGGGATCAACACCTCAGGCATTACTGCAACTCCTTCCCAATCCACCAGAGTTTCATGGCTCTGGCATGGTTTATTGGAAGCGTCTCATTGGAGTTAACACTATGTAATACTTACTATGTGCCGGGCGCTGTTCTAGGAGCTTCCTATTTCTTAACTCATTTAATTTCAACAAAACCTATGGCATATGTAATATTATTATCATTTCCAAGTAGTTGAGATATAGACTGAAAAACTTGCCCAAATTGCTGGTAAGTGGTAGAGCAGGGATTTGAACTCAAGCAGTCTGGATCCAGAGGTTGTGTTCTTAACCATCATTCTAGATCTGAAAGACCTCATTGAATCTATAATGGGGAGGGTCTCACTGGTCATAAAGAGGCCTATACCTGACGATTCCAAAAGTACTCAGATACTTGTCTGCTTTGTAGGAAACTGCACATAACCTCTGACAGCATTAATGTGGGTGTCAGGGCTATGAGGAAAAGGGTGCTTCAGGGAAAAGTATCCAACAAAATGGTAGTGACAGACTTAAAAAAAAAGGAAGCAAGGGTTGGGCAGTGAAGAGAAGGACCCACAAACTCAGGAAAAGGTTACCGTAAAATTTGTTTCCACTAAAGTAGTAGGTCCACACTAGAATTTTAAGACAATTTCTGGAAATTGGTTAGTTCCTGCCAATGCCATGATTGTATTCATGGCAGCTGCCCATTTGTATCTGCTCAGAGCCACATTACCTCTTTAATTCTATCACCCCTGGCTGAGATCACTAAGAATTGAGATTAAACATCACCACAGACTTCTAATTTCAGGTCTAGCGTGTAAAGAGCTTAGAGGTTGCCATGCTGAAGCAACAACAAGGAAAAAGCCAAACAAATGGAAACATCGACAACTCATCTTAGATCTGTCAGGAGTGAGATCATGGGGTAAACCAATGCTCTCCAAACTGGAGAGACTGACAGATAAATACAGGTAATCACAACTAACTGGATAGAAAGCTCCACAGGAATTGCTGGGGTGGAAAAATCTCAGCTACATTTGACAAGTTGCTGGGGGCTCAGAGAGGACAGCCCTGAGAATTAAAAACTGTGGAGGAACCCAGCTATTGAGGGCCCACCCTTTTGTGAGTTTCAGCTCCAGGAGCTTTAGTCGGTCCTCATAGTGTCAGAGGACTGACACTTCCCACTTCAAGACTTACTAGAAAGCTACAATAATCCAAGCAGTGTGGTACTGGTGACAGAACAGACAGATCAATGGAACAGACGGAGGGCCCAGGAATAAATCCACAGAAATACAGCCAGCTGATCTTTGACAAAGGAGCAAAGGCAGTACAATGGAGCAAAGATAGTCATTTCAACAAATGTTGCTGGAACAGACATCCCTATGTGAAACCCACAAATCTATACACAGCCTTTACACCCTTCACTAAAATTAACTCGAAATGGATCATAGACCTACATGTAAAATGCAACACTATAAATCTCCTAGAAAATAACACAGCAGAAAGTGTAGCTGACTTTCAGTATGGTGATGACACCGAAGGTATGATTCATGAAAGGAGTAGTTCACAAGCTGAAATTAAAAACTGTGTTGTGAAAGACAGTGTTGAGAGAACAAGAAGAAAACCACAAGTCAGAAGAAAATATTTATAAAACGCATGTCTGATAATGGGCTATTATCCAAAATATACAAAAAAACCTCTTCACATGCGGGGGCGCCCGGGTGGCTCAGTCGGTTAAGTGTCCGACTTCAGCTCAGGTCATGATCTTGCGGTCCGTGAGGTTGAGCCCCATGTCAGGCTATGTGCTGACAGTTCAGAGCCTGAACATGCTTCAATTCTGTGTCTCCCTCTCTCTGCCCCTCTCCCACTTGCACTCTGTCTCTCTCTCTCTCTCATAAATAAACATCAAAAAAGTTAAAAAAAAAAACCTCTTAACATGCAAAAATCAGAAAACAAACAGCCTAATTAAAAAAATGGGAAAATCACCTGAACAGACACCTCACTAAAAAAGCTATGAAATACTCCATACCATAGAAATATAAATTGAAATAGCGATGAAATATGACTATCCACCTATGGGAATGATCAAACTCCAGAACACTGACAACACTGAATGCTGGTGAGGATGTGGAGCGGCTCAAACAGCAGTTCCTCGTTGGTAGGAACGCAAAGTGTACAGCCACTTTGGACAATAGTGTGGCAGCTTCTTACAGAACCATACTCTTACCTCATGATGCAACAGTTGTGCTCCTTGATACTTCCTCAAATGAGCTGAAAACCGCTGTTCACATAAAAACCTGCACATGGGTGTTTATAGCAGCTTTATTTACAATTGTTAAAACTGGGAAACAACCAAGATGTCCTTCAGTAGGTAGATGGATAAACAAACTGTGCTACATCCAGAGGATGGAGTATTATCCAGCACTAGAAATAGACGAGCTATCAAGCCCTGAAAAGCCCTGGGAGAATCTTAAGTGAATATTGCTAAGTGAAAGAAGCGGCATACTGGATGATTTCATCTATATGACATTTTGGAAAAGGCAAAACTACGAAGAAGGAAAAAGATTAGTGGTTGACAGAAGTTAGGGGGGAGGAGGGAATGAATAGGTGGAGCATAGAGATTTTTAGAAAAGTGAAACTACTTTGTGTAATACTGCTATGGTGGGTATATCTTACGCACTTGTCAAAACCCATAGGATGTACAACACCAAGAGTAAACCCTAGTGTAAAACTATGGATTTTGAGTGATAATGATGTGCTAATATATATTGATTTTTATTTTATTTTATTTTATTTTATTTTATTTTATTTTATTTTATTTTATTTTATTTTATTATTTTATTTATTTTATAGAGGTGGGGAGGGGAATGGAGGGAGAAAGAGAATCTTTTTTTTATTAATTTATTTTTTAAAATTTACATCCAAATTAGTTAGCATATAGTGCAACAATGATTTCAGGAGTAGATTCCTTAATGCTCCTTACCCATTTAGCCCATCCCCCCTCCCACAACCCCTCCAGTAACCCTCTGTTTGTTCTCCATATTTATGAGTCTCTTATGTTTTGTCCCCCTCCCTGTTTTTATATTATTTTTGCTTCCCTTCCCTTATGTTCATCTGTTTTATCTCTTAAAGTCCTCATATGAGTGAAGTCATATGATTTTTGTCTTTCTCGAATTTCACTTAGCATAATACGCTCCAGGCCCACCCACATAGTTGCGAATGGCAAGACTTCATTCTTTTTGATTGCCAAGGAATACTCCATTGTATTTATATACTACCTTTTCTTTATCCATTCATCCATCGATGGACATTTGGGCTCTTTCCATACTTTGGCTATTGTTGATAGAGCTGCTATGAACATTGGGGTGCATGTGCCCCTTCAAAACATCATCCCTGTATCCCTTGGATAAATACCTAGGAGTGCGATTGCTGGGTCATAGGGTAGTTCTAGTTTTAATTTTTTGAGGAACTGCCATACTCTTTTCCAGAGTGGCTGCACCAGCTTGCATTCCCACCAACAATGCAAAAGAGATCCTCTTTCTCCACATCCTCGCCAACATCTGTTGTTGCCTGAGCTGTTAATGTTAGCCATTCTGACAGGTGTGAGGTGGTATCTCATTGTAGTTTTGTTTCGTATTTCCCTGATGATGAGTGATGTTGAGCTTTTTTTCATGTGTCGGTTGGCCATCTGGATATCTTCTTTGGAGAAGGGTCTAATCATGTCTTTTGCCCATTTCTTCACTGGATGATTTGTTTTTTGGGTGTTGAGTTTGATAAGTTCTTTACAGATTTTGGATACTACCCCTTTATCTGATATGTCATTTGCAAATATCTTCTCCCATTCTGTCAGTTGCCTTTTAGTTTCGCTGATTGTTTCCTTCACTGTGCCTAGGCTTTTTGTTTTGATGAGGTCCCAATAGTTCATTTTTGCCTTTGTTTCCCTTGCCTCCAGAGATGTGTTGAGTAAGAAGTTGCTACAGCCAAGGTCAAAGAGGTTTTTGCCTGTTTTCTTCTCCAGGATTCTGATGGCTTCCTGTCTTACCATTAGGTCTTTCATCCATTTTGAGTTTATTTTTGTGTATGGTGTAAGAAAGTGGTCCAGGTTCATTTTTCAGCATGTTGTCCAGTTTTCCCAGCACCACTTGCTGAAGAGACTGTCTTGATTCCATTGGATATTCTTTCCTGATTTGTCAAAGATTAGTTGGCCTTATGTTTTTGGGTCCATTTCTGGGTTCTCTATTCTGTTTCATTGATCTGAATGTCTGTTTTTGTGCCAGTACCATACTGTCTTGATGATTACAGCTTTGTAGTATAGCTTCAAGTCCAGGATTGTGATGCCTCCTGCTTTGGTTTTCTTTTTCAAGATTGCTTTGGCTATTCGGGGTCTTTTCTGGTTACATATACATTTTAGGATTATTTGTTCTAGGTCTGTGAAGAATGCTGGTTTTATTTTGATAGGGACTGCATTGAATACGTAGATTGCTTTGGGTAGTATTGACATTTTAACAATATTTGTTCTTCCTATCCAGGTGCATGGAATATTTTTCCATTTTTTTGTATCTTCTTCAATTTCTTTCATAAGCTTTCTATAGTTTTCGGTGTATAGATTTTTTACCTCTTTGTTTAGATTTATTCCTAGGTATTTCATGCTTTTTGGTGCAATTGTAAATGGGATCAATTCCTTGATTTCTCTTTCTGTTGCTTCATTGTTGGTGTATAGGAATGCAACCGATTTCTGTGAATTGATCTTATATCCTGCAACTTTGCTGAATTCATGAATCAGTTCTAGCAGTTTTTTTGTAGAATCTTTTGGGTTTTCCACATAGACTATCATGTCATCTGCAAACAGTGAAGTTTGACCTCCTCTTGGCCAATTTGGATGCCTTTTATTTCTCTGCCTTTTATTTGTCTGATTGCAGAGGCTAAGACTTCCAATACTATGTTGAATAATGGTGGCGAGAGTGCACATCTCTGTCTTATTCCTGACCTTAGGGGGAAAACTCTCAGTTTTTCCTCATTGAGGATGACATTAGCATTGGGTCTTTTGTATATGGCTTTTATGATCTTGAGGTATGCTCCTTCTATCCCTACTTTTTTGAGGGTTTTTATCAAGAAAGGATGCTGTATTTTGTCAATAATATGGTTCTTGTCCTTGCTTTTATTGATGTGATGAATCACATAGATTGTTTTGTGGATATTGAACCAGCCCTTCATCCTAGGTATAAATCCCACTTGGTTGTGGTGAATAGTTTTTTTTTTAATTTTTAAAAATGTTTTTATTTATTTTTGAGACAGAGAGAGACAGAGCATGAGCAGGGGAGGGACACAGAGAGAAGGAGACACAGAATCCGAAGCTGGCTCCAGGTTCTGAGTTGTTAGCACAGAGCCTGACGTGGGGCTCAAACTCACGAACTGCGAGATCATGACCTGATCCGAAGTCGGATGCTTAACTGACTGAGCCACCCAGGTGCCCCAATAGTTTTTTTAAATGTATTGTTGGATCCAGTTGGCTAATACCTTGTTGAGGATATTTGCATCCATGTTCATCAGGGAAATTGGTCTATGGTTCTCCTTTTAATGGGGTCTCTATCTGGTTTTGGAATCAATGTAATGTTGGCTTCACAGAAAGAGTTTGGAAGTTTTCCTTCCATTTCTGTTTTTTGGAACAGCTTCAAGAGAATAGGTGTTAACTCTTCCTTAAATGTTTGGTAGAATTCCCCTGGGCCACCTGGCCCTGGACTCTTGTTTTTTGGGAGATTTTTGATTACTAATTCGATTTCTTTACTGGTTATGGGTCTGTTCAAATTTTCTATTTCTTCCTGTTTCAGTTTTGGTAGTGTATATGTTTCTAGGAATTTGTCCATTTCTTCTAGAATGCCCATTTTATTGGTGTGTAATTGCTCCTAGTATTCTCTTATTATTGTTTTTATTTCTGCTATGTTGGTTGTGATCTCTCCTCTTTCATTCTTGATTTTATTTATTTGGGTCCTTTCCTTTTTCTTTTTGATCAAACTGGCTAGTGGTTTATCAATTTTGTTAATTGTTTCAAAGAACCAGCTTCTGGTTTCATTGATCTGTTTTTGTTTTTTTTGTTTTTTTTGTTTGTTTTGATAGCATTAATTTCTGCTCTAATCTTTATTTCCTGTGTTCTGCTGGTTTTGGGTGAAAGAGAGAGAATCTTAAGCAGGCTCCATGTTCAGTCGGATGCAGGGCTCGATCTCATGACTATGAGATCATGATCTGAGCCAAAATCAAGGCAGAACCTTAACTGACTGAGCCACTCAGGTGCCCCTCCTTCCCTTTTTTTTTTTTGAGAGAGGTTATATGCATTATTTTAAGCAATGTACCAGTGTGGTGCAGGATGTTCATAATGGGGGAGGTTGTGTGAGGCTAGGGTATATGGGAAATCTTTCTACTTTCTGCTCAGTTTTGCTGGGAAACAAAAGCTGTTCTAAAAAATAAAGGTTATTAAAAACAAAGCAAAACAAAACAAAAACTGATCCAATTCTTAAATTGCTTTTCTGGAAAAATAGAACTCTCTATTAAAAGAGTAAATGTGGGCTAAATATTTGCTTATTTTCATCGATAGCTCCAGAAGTTATTCTATTTGAAGTAAAATTGAAGGAATACAACAATTAAGCATAAATTAAAATCTTCTCTTTAATTTTTAGAGTAGGAATGACAAACAAGTTTCATCTTTAGTACTAACTCTGCTGGACACAGAGTGTTATCAGGAAGACTTCTATGCACATTCTATCCAGGGTCATCAGAAATAAAAAAATGCAGGAACTGATCATATCTGTTCTGGAATGGAGGAATATGATATTAATATATTGTTTTTATAGAGAATGTAATCTCCAAGTAAACATATTCTTATTGTCAGAGGCCTCTGGTAGCCAATACCCTATCCATAGCCACTCTCCTTCTAGACTGGAGGTATCTTTACACTTCTAAATTCCTTTGCTGTGGGTCACTTGCTCCAGGATTTAAGATATCAAGTGACAGTTTCTTCCCTCTACTTGTCTCTTGGAGAAACGATATTTATATCTCTTTGTAATTCCAACAATCTCTTTGCAATTTCAATTATTTTTCTAACACATCTTGATTTCTAAATTGCTTCATTTTTTCTAATAAAGAAAAGTTAAGGCAAAATCCACACAGAGTATGTTCCCATAGGGAAAGCAAGTGAATTATAGATAACATGAAATCTGTCACACTGGTTGACTATATTGTTAGTCCCTAATTGTGCTCCCCTTCATGCTTATCATTTGTATGAAGAATATTTAGAACATAGTAATACAATTTACTAATTATTTACCTCTGAATTTTTAGTAGATTTTGTCAAACCTAGATTCATGAATAGACTTTGATGCTTTCTTCTTTCTAAACCTTTGTGTGTGTGTGTGTGTGCGTGTGTGTGTGTGTGTGTGTGTGTGCGTGTGTGTGTGTGCTTATGTTCTCAACTGTTGCCTTTGCCTTAAATGCTCATTTTTTGCCACAGATGGTTAGAACAAGAGTTTGAACCTCACAATTCCCTTAGGGTGGAGCATGAGAATTCCAAGTTATGATGACCCTGCTATAGCTGTTTGTTATGGAAGATATTCTAGGAGAATATCAGCTTTGAGTTTGCAAGGTATCCATGAAATTTATAAGTGCATGGATGTGCTCTCCAGGGGTAGTTAATAGTCTTAGTAGGGCTACATATTTTCTACCTTTATACTGTCTTCACTTTTCATTAAGCATCTTTGAAAAAGTGATCCTGAAAACACTCTGCCTAATGAACAGCTTGACTGCTGGTGTGTGTACATAATTGTGCTCAGGAGTGTTTTCATTGGAAAGCAACAATTTTAAATGTTCTGTGGAATTAAAAAAACACTTCAAGGTATGAAACATTTCAGTTATATTATTTAGACACTAAATACATATATAGTCTATATATTTCCCATTGCTATGTGTTTCTATACATATGGATGTACGTGCAGTGTGATATTGTGTTTGGGTGTGTATAAAACCTATTTTAGGTATCTCAACTGGTGTTCTTGTACCTCAAATAGATTTGTAGAAAGTATTATGTAATCCAGAGGTGATCTGTTCCAACTCATTCTTTTCAATTTAGATTAGGACCTGAGGTAATGCTAAATTCTGATTATTAAATTTTTGATTAGCAAGTACGAATAATAAAGTTTATTCCGTTTTTTTTAATCCAAGGTTCTGTTCTGGCAATCTATTTTAAAGTCAGCATCACTGTCTCTATCTCCTCTCTTCCACATCTTTGACATGCATGAAGTCTTCTCCTTTATATCACCTCCCATCTCACTTGCTCTTTGTCTAATTGCCACATGAGAATTCAAATTTCATATTTTGAGACCACTTCTCAGTAGTCTTCCCAAATGGCTCACCTCAGGTTGGGGGGAATGGTTTTTCTGTAGGTTCCCATGGTATCTTTTGCTCTTCTTTATCTTTGCATATATCATACTTTGCATATATCTTTGCATATGTCATACTGCATTGTAATTTTCAGTATATATGTATACATACACACGCACACCGAGAATACTGTATACACACACACGTGTGAATAAATACGTATATATCCTCAAGCTATCTCTTAACTAGATCATTAGCTCCTTCAGAACAAGGACAGTAACGTGTTTATTGTTTTATTTTATAAATACATCAATGTATGGCATATACTCAGTGCTCAGTATATATTTGTTGAATGAATGAATGAATGAAGAATCTGGTTTCTATTAGGCCCAACTTAATTTCTTTTATCCCATCATCAAATTAACAATACAGATGGCATAGCTTACTTTAGGAATGGAAATCAACTGATTTTTAATTTTGATTTTTGCCAAGAAGGTTTTGAGATGATTGAATATGTTATCTGTTATTTTTGTCTATTGACATTCATATGTGTCACTTTCATGAAAACCTGAAAGAAACTGTACTAATATTTGGAATGACTACTCCTATCTGTTCTCAAAACCATATGTTTGATATCACAGTTTCCGTCTTTCCCATCTGTTCAGCATACAAGGCTGTTTCTGATGAAGGGAGAAGAAAAATCATTTCTGAGGGCAGAGTATACACAAGACCAAAATCAGAAAGATCAGAAATTCCTATTAGGAGCGAACACCTGACAATATTAATGGTGGAATTATAGCAGCCATGAGGATCACCCCATATCTGCAACCCTGTGCCATAAATACACCTATAATCCAGCTTTTTTCTCAAAGACTAGGTTCATGTTTACTTTAAAAGAAAAAGTTCTTGATACATTTAACTGCCATGAATTGTTTATTAAAGGAGAAAAAAGATGATGAAACTGCTAATGTAATCAAACCAGAAGGCCATTAGATGGGGGTCGTTCCAATGCCTTGAAGCCCCACTAAGCAAACCAAATCATGAGCCAGAGTCAATGCCTTCATATCCCAGAAAATGAAACTTAATGACCAGTCACAAACAGCCAAGTAGGCTTTCCCAAATAAGGCAACTGCAAGTCCAAACTAATCAAATAATTTCCTTGCTTTGCTTGTGTGTCTTCTCTGTAAAACCCTCTCCCCAGCTCCTGTGGTAGAGCGCTCCTAATCACTTTTGATTTGGCACTGCTCAAAGAAACTCTTGAAAATTTTAATGTGCCACAGTTTATCTTTTAAGAAAGCTAATGTGGGCAGTCACCATTCCATAGGTGTGGTCCCCCATGTATACTCTAGAAACCCTTGGCCGCTAGTGTGAATGGAGGTAATGATCAGGAATGTTGAGTGACTTAAGGGGTAACAGTGAATCCCTCTGCCTCAATGTTTCAAAGATATCAAAGGTTTGAAAGAGTTATGAAAATAAAAGTGGTATCTTGGACAAAAAGCGAGAGTAAAGCAAGATGTCATTGTCATTTACCTTCACCGAGTTGAGCTTGTTAGAACAGATAGTCATTCTTGCAATAGTGCTTCCTGCAATGAAACATTGAAGGTGTAGATTTTAATTAGGTCACAAGGTACATACAGTAAAGCAGGCTAATAATTCCTGGTTTCCCAAGCAGTGGGCACTTAGAAGAGGTGCAATCTGGAGGGCTGCCATTAGAAGGGCATCTGTGGGCCCCAGGAAGGCAAATAGACTGAGGACAAAGAGGGATTCGTATTCATGGCATTATGCCTTGGGATTGGATAGGCTAAGCTGTGTGCTAAAGATGATATTTTACAGTTGAGTAGGTTGAAGTTCTAGTCTCTTGGCAACAAGCACAAAGAACTCTATAAGCATTCTTATTGTTTTACAGCATCTCTGGACATCATTATTAAAATGGAAAAAAAAAAACCATAAAAGAACCCTGACCTTCTGCATTGCACCCTATATAGACTTGAAGCACAAAAAATGTTTTGAATTTTCTCCCTCTGATTAGATTTCAGTTTTGTGCGTATGCTTTCCAGTTCTTTGTATAGAATTGCCTTTTAGAAAGGTTGTAGGCTGGAATTAAAGATAGTGATATCTCACAGCCTCGCTTCTCTGCAGTTACAAAAGTGTGAGCACATAGAGTAGATGTGCAGACATTTTGAAGTACACAAATTCTATGTTGTCAACAGCCCAACCTCTCCCAAGGCTCCTGCCAAGAAAAGGCATCTAAGCAGGCAGGGTGGACCCTCATGCCAGCTAAATGCTGTCACTGGTCCAGTTTAATCAGACATCTCACTAGTAATTTACATGAGAGATTTTTTTTTAGCTCATTAAATAAATTGGAATAAAAACCTGGCTTGTCAATTCTTCCATTCTGTGCTTCTGCATAACCAGTTGAAGTAAAATGTCACTTTGCAAACAAGGATTATTTAAGTTTTGATTATTCACAGTGTATGTTATATATTGTTAATGGATTATTTTAGTTATTTCTATTTTCCTGAGCCAGGGCTAAAGATGCTATGTGTGTGTGTGCATGCGTGGGTGTGGGTGTATTGGTGTGTTCAAGTGACTGTCTCAGAATTAAAGTGTGCCTGCCTCTCACTTCAAGTCCAGGAAAATGGGCTTTCCAGGAGACCACTTGGAGAACTCTCTACGGGTGCCCTTGATTTTATGCTGAAAGGGTTGATGGCTGTGCTAGCAGAGCAAGGAGCACTCACTCTCCTAGGAGTCGGACCTCTTGCTCATGCTTTGCTGGGCCAGGTGAGGTACCAAGTGTAGAAAGCCAGCATAGATCTTATCTAGAGGGTCTTTTGCTGAGGTGAGCGGACCACAGGCAGATTTGGAAGGTCTTTGGGAATAGTAAGAGGCCAGCTGGAATACAGAGGCAAGCACTCTCAGCAAGGGAATGCTGGGTAAAAGAATCCTAGGAACTGAGGCATGAGGGGTACCTCAGAGAAACCCCTATAAGTACTGTACCCACTAGGGCATCAATAGATTTAGCAAATAAGAAGACAAAAATAAATACAGAATGCTCAGTTAAATTTGAATTAAAGGTAAACAATGAACGTTTTTCTGAAGCTCAAATTTAACCGGGCATCCTATATTTTACCTGGTCACTCTGACTATCAGAAAAAGTCAGATTTCAACATGTGCCAGGCTACGAGAGCACAATGCCACCTGTAGACAGTATTTTCCAAGAAAAAACTTTACTGCCATGTTTCTGTTCTTTATGATCTGGAAGGCTCAGAAGCTAGGTTAGAAAGAAAACTGCTGAGGTCAATACACAGGAAAAAGAATCAGCCAATTGCCACCTCCCCTTCCCCCAATGCTGCATGTTCAAGTTGGGAAAAGGAAGCAGTAATTTTGATTATTTCTCTGTAATGGATCCATTAATTATAGACTTGAGGGTCTTCTATTTCTAAAGAAGTCATGAGATTGCTTGAATTTTACCCAGGGCCAGGACCCCATGGAATACTTTTAAAGGGACAATAGGAGAGAAAAAACCCTTTTGTTATAGTTAAAAATACTATGCATTTGAAAGTTGACAAGAGAGTAGATTTTAAAAGTTCTCATCATTAGAAAAAAAAAGACAAATATGCGAGGTGATGAGTGTTAACTAAACTTATGTAGTAGTCATGTAGTCATCTTATGGTATATATCAAGTTGTTATGTAGTACATCTTAAATTAATGCCATGTTATATGTTAATTCTATGTAGATAAAACCTAGGGAAGAAAATTGCTCTGTGATTGTTTCTCAGTATGTCCTTCATGCCTATCATGGTGGTTACATTTTTATTGTTGTTGTAATTGTTGATGTTCATGGAAGAAGATGTTTAATGAACCGTTTCTACAGTTTTAGAGCTATGAGGACTGGGGCCCCAAAGCAAGAACCATAGGAAACAAGTTTCTCAATTCTGAAAAGGACAGCTAAAGGTAACAGGTGTCCCCAAAACTTTACTGCCTCCAAGATATATAGGAGAATACCAAGGATTCATTGAGAGACAGAGTGAAGAATGTTTTGAAACACATTTTGAGATGCTGCATTTCTCTTTCTCCTGCCTCAAAGCCAGAAAGAAGTCTTTAAGACAACCACTCATGAAGTGTGAGTGGAAGGTGCTGTTGTGGGCAGATGCATGCTGGGGAAGACCCTAACATCTCCACTTGACCTGTCACCTTCTAGACTGAATGTTGCCGAGCTGCTCATACTCAAGGGTCCAGCACCATTGTGGGACCAGAGCAGGGTGTGCTGAGTGAGCTTTTAGGAGAATGTGAGAGCCTCTCCTGAAGTTTAGGGAAAGGGGTGGGGAGAAAGATCAGTGTTTACTTTTCCATTAAAAAACATGTAATGGTGAAGGTCTGGCTGGATCTGTCCTGAGGACAGTATCAAGAGGTACACAGAGAGAGTAGTCTGTGTTTCCAGAGTTTGTTCAGGCAAGAGTACAAGGCCAGAGTAGACCAGGGAGGGATTGTCTGGACATTCTGAAATGCCCTGCCCAAGAAGTTTGCTTGCCTATGGGAGCTTGGCAAGCCCATCAGAAAGTGACTTTGTGTGCTGTACCATTCGACATGTGGGCTGAAAGGGATGTCATAGGGGATTAGCTTAAGATATCATCTGGCCCAGGCAGATGGACCATGGGGGAATTCCTAATGGGAAGGGGCTCTGAGAGCACATCATCTGTCACAAAGAAGTCACTGAGACTAGATTATAGTTAAGACTATTTTTGCCCCTTACTTTTCCTGCCTTGACTCTGGAGGAGTGTGGCAGAGTGTGCCAGTTTTAAAACATGGCCCGACATTCTTTATACACCTCCTATCAGAAGCTGGGGTCTGTATTTCCTTCCTTGAATCTGGACTCTGCAATGGCTTAATATTAATATGGTAGAAGTGACACTGTTCCAGTTTCTGGGCTAAGCCTTCAGAAACTGGCAGCTTTCACTTCTGTTCTTGTAGATACTTGCCCTTGGAACTTGGCCACCATGCTGTGAGGAAGCCAAGCTGATACATGGAGGGGGTTGTGTCGGTGTCCAAGCTACAGGCCAGCTTTGATCCCAGCCAACAGCCAACATCAACCTCCAGATATCTGAGTGAAGAAGCCTTCAGGTCATTTCAGCCTCCAGTCTTTGAGTCATTCCCCAGCCTTTGAGTTGCCCTAGCTGGGACCACATGACATGTTTGCAAGCAAAACAAATGACTTGTGTTAAGCCTCTAAATTTGGGATGATTTACGCAGCAAAAGATAAATAGAAGAAGAAGCCAGAATGAACAGCTGGTAAGTTTGAACAGGGAAGGAAAAAAGTTGACCCCTTCCTTCCTGCAGGTTTGTGTGGAGGGAAGCCTTTAGGATATGAGATGAGTATTTTTTACTTAGATCTCACTGAACTTTTTAGAACCTGAAAAGGAGACTACCCCAAGTCCTGAAAGTGACAGAAAAAGATAAGGAATTGTCTCAAGAGACTTTCTTCAGTGGCTGTGACAGGAGATCCTGGTCTAGTTTGTCTGAAGGGCAATCAGGAAAAAGAAAAAAAGTGTTTTTTCCCTTTCTGTTCTATCATATCCACCCTCCTCGATAAGTGGTCACCTGTGCATTTCATACAGGTGCTGAGTGAGCTTTTTTCTGGTTGTCTCAAGCAAAGGCAAAAAGAATTAGGAATTTGTTCTTCTGGTATTCTTTCTGATCAACTACATAACTGAGACTTAATTATATTTTTTTAGGTTTAAAAAAGGAAAAAAAATCATAAAATAAAGACTAATTGCATTTCTGGGGCAAAATATGATTGTGCAATAAATATGAGAAGTGGCATACTGACTGCTTTCTGTTTCAAAGTAGTTAAAACGGCCATGATCATATTAAAAACAACTGTAAGAACTTCATTAAAATTGAGGTTTAACATGTCGAGGAGGAAAGGGCTCCTGAGGGGAGTCTTCAGTGATAAGTCTGGGTGAGTAAGAAGAAAACCAGTGGAAGGGCATCCCCTGTGGAGAGGTGGGGAGAACAATGGAAGCTAACATCCAGAGTGCTTAAGTGACTTTCCAAAGATTATATGGTTAGTGACACATTAAGATCTGAATCCAGTCTGCCTTTCCAAGTACAATGCTTATGTCTCTGTTCTTCAGTTCACTCTGCAAGTGCACAGATAATTTTATTTATATCAAAACTGCCTCTGCAGATAATAGAAGAATGTCCATGAGAGGACTTATTCTTTAATATTAGTCTGAAAATTTTAGCAACTGCAAGTAACACTAGATGGAGGAAGAATAACCAATACAGAAGAGTCTTATCAAACAAGTATTTAAATCATGTGAATTCAGCTCTATATGATCAGCAAAAAGAGAGAATGATAATCACAGTATTACTATCTATTTTATCCAATGCCAAGAGCTTGAGTTGAGAGACATAGCCTGTTGTTTCCTTGCTGTTTCACTTACTACATTCCTATTAAATTATGAATATCTTCTCTGATGATGGTAATTCTAGGGTTTAAAAATATATACTTTTGAATAGTGAAAACACAGCCTATGTGGGCTTTGATTCATGGGGAGAAAATGATATATATTCAAATTATCCTTGACAATACCTTAGGAAGGAATTAAGTTTGAAACCAATATATGGTATGACTTTCAGTATGTTCAACAGGGTCAGATTTTTCTAAAGAATTGGATTAATTCTTACTTCCAATGAAACAATTATCTTGCTTGTAATGACCATGTTGTGAAGTTCATCTGGAAAAAATGGTTGAGCAGAGTTAAGAAAATATTGACTAAGAATAATAAGGTGGGAATATTTGCACAGCTAGATGTAGAGGAGTCACATCAAAGAACAGAGCAGAACAAAGATGCAAATATATACAAATAGTCACATATGAAAAATTCATTTCAAGTCAGTGGGGAACAGACGAATTTTTCAAAAAACGTAATGGTATAGCTAGCTAAATTTGTGAAAATAATGAATTTTGATTGGCTAAAGAAAAGATTGATAAGCATGACCACAACAAATCTTAAACTCTTTATTGTCAAAAACACTGGAATGTAAATTAAAATGGACCAAGAAACATATTTTCAGCATCTGTGAAAAACAGAGGGCATATAGGATGTTTATCAGTTGATTTGTTTGGCTGCCCACATCCCTTTCTCTGGAAATAAAACAAATAGGCAGAGGTCATATGAACTTCTTCCCCTGACCCCCCGAATTCTCTGGCCATGTTTGATTTGATGGGATGTGCATCTAGCTCAAAGCAAGTCAATTCAAGAGTCAGGTTCTCATGGGGCGCCTGGGTGGCGCAGTCGGTTAAGCGTCCGACTTCAGCCAGGTCACGATCTCGCGGTCCGTGAGTTCGAGCCCCGCGTCGGGCTCTGGGCTGATGGCTCAGAGCCTGGAGCCTGTTTCCGATTCTGTGTCTCCCTCTCTCTCTGCCCCTCCCCCGTTCATGCTCTGTCTCTCTCTGTCCCAAAAATAAATAAACTTTGAAAAAAAAAAAGAGTCAGGTTCTCAGCCTCACATATTTGGATGTAGAAACACAGACAACATAGCTGGTGATAGTACATGCCAGAGAACCTTCATGCTCTAATTCCTTATAGAATAGAGCTCAGAGTTGGTTCTATAGCAGCCTCCAGTCTCACGAATGCATAAGCTCATGAATATATAAAGCGAGTCTTGTCAAGCAAATCAGTCCATGAAAAGAAGAAAAAGACAGATGTGAAGAGAGAAGAGCCCAGAGAGCAAGAACATCTAGCTCCCTGACAACTTGCCAGTTAGTTCTAGAACTTTCCGGTTTTCTATAAGGTTTTCTATAAGGTTTTTCTATAAGGTTGTCTCTTTTCCTAGCTAGAGGGTCCCTGCTTCCTAAACTAGATAAAAGAGATTTGTCTTGGGGCACTTGGGTAGCTCAGTTGGTTGAGAGACTGACTCTTGATTTCAGGTCAGGTCATGATCTCATGGTTCATGAGTTCAAGCCCCACATCCAGCTCTGTGCTGACAGTGTGGAGTCTACTTGAGATTCTCTTTCTCTGCCACCCCACCTACTCATGCTATGTCTTTCTTTCTCTCTCTCAAAATAAATAAATAAACTAAAAAAAAAAGATTTGTCTTAACAACCACATGATACTCATGACTTCATATCAATAATATTTTAATAGTAAAATGGGCAAAAGGTACAAACAGGGATTTTTCTAAAGAAATACAACCAGCCAATAAACATGGAAAAAATTCAACTTCACTAAGACCAAACATAGAAATATTAAAACAATGTAATACTACATTTTTAGCCTGTCAAGTTAACCAAGACTATTTTAAGCCTTCAGTATTGAGAAAGATTAGGGAAAATAGATATTCATGTATTGTTTCATGAACTTTTCTGGAAGTAAGTTTTGCATACTCTCTGATAGAGCCACTCTATTCTGCTTCCAGGCACTAAGACTAAGTACTGATTAAGTTACAATGCTCTAGTTTCAATGCTATAAAACATTTTTAGAATTTTTATGATGAAAATATGTATACATAAACATTTCTGACTTTTCATATGATGATTATCTGTCAGTGACAATATTATGGGTTTTTTTCAAAGGTAGGAGAAAACACATGAAAGTAAAATTAGAAGATAAAAAATATCTATGATTCTATCACTCAGGGGTTTCCACTCTTGATATACAAGGTCAGAAATAGCTATGGTTATAGAGATGGCCATGTAGTAGTAAATAGACACAAAGACCATTTCGTTGGATTCCTATCCTGATCTTGATTATCCAACTGTGTGTGACACAGTGGCCAACTCCTTGGCTGCTGTGCCCCATCCCTTTTCTGAATTCCTTCTAAATTCTGGAGTTTTCCTGCTCATTCTTATGGACAACCAACTCTTATTCTGCCATTAAAAAATATTTATTTTAATCAAGCTTACTTGTATTCATTCTGCTTGTCTAATTTTTGAAATAACTTCCTTTATAATTTTTTTTTCTTGATTCCCCCTCCTTTCATCAATTTTAGGTCCAATCTCCATTGAACTGAGTGTCCCTTAGACCAGGGATTTTTGATAGCTGTTCTCTCTTCCTGGAACTCTTTCCTACTATCTTTCATTTCTCATTGACATCACTGTGGAAAATTACTACAGTATTAGTGAATAAAGTTTATGTCCATAATCTTTCCAATGTAATGCTGCTATCCCTCCTAAAATGGTAGGGGTGTCCTTATCTCCTACCCCTTGAATGTTGGCTTTTTTGTGACTTTTTTGGGACCACTACACTGTGGCAGAAGTGGCGTTATGTGAGCTCCCAAGAATGAGTTGCGGGCTTTGCAACTAGTGCTTTCAACCTCTTGGAATACTGAGACTACCATGCTGTGAATGTACAGGAGGATGAGAAGCCATGTGGAGACTTGAGGCAGCCATCGATAGCCAGCATCCTTTGTCAGATACATTAGTGAGGCCATCTTGGATCTTTTAATTGGAAAGTTGGATTACCATTGTTATAGGGGTGATTCCAGGATAGTTCCGCAAAAGGACTGTTGGGAATGCCAACCAATACAATAATAAATCACAGTTATTTTGAGCCAAAGAATTTTAGAATGGTTTCTTAGGCAGTAATAGTTAACTGATATAATCACTTTTGTCAAAGGAAGCATCTCTGAGTATCACTCCTCATCCACCAGCCTCTAACTCCCTATCCCCTCTGTGTCCTATAACTTGGGCTTAGTTACCTTAGTTTTGCTTCTCTACTGCCCCATCAACAAGTCTTATACTATATAGTCATTGTAGTTTTACTTGTCTGTGTCCTTGACTAAACTGAAGCCCTGGGAGGGGCAAAATCTCTATCTTATTGACTGTTGTGTCCTTAACAACTGGTAGAATGCCTACCCTAATAGAGTGCCAATTAATTTTGTGAAGCTTATAAACAAATATTCTTGAATCATGTTGTATTTTGTAACCTGATTTCATATTAAACAGTAGAGCACCAACATATTTCCAGAGCAATCAGTAGTCTTCTGCCACATTATTTTTAATAGCTCTAGGCTATACCTTTGTTAGGATGTATCACAATTCATTAAAACGTACATCCTAGTTCTGACGTGTAGGCTGTTATCAATTTTTCACTATTATAAAAATACTGCCATGAACATCTTATAAACAAATCTTTGCACACATCCTTAATTATTTTCTTACAATAAATTACTAAAAGTGAAATTGCCTTGTCAAAAGTTGTAATGTATAAAATATTTTTAGCCTGCTCATGATCGTTACAAAAGAATGAAGAAAATTTAGGGTAGCAAAAAGAGAAACAAAAGTTGCCAGGATTGTTGGCAATTTCATGAATTTATCCATATTTTCTTGTTTATCTGAAAGAAACGCATGTGACTTATGCATCTTTGGTAAAAAAAAATATTAAAAAGTACAAAAAGGTAGGAGGTAAAAAATAATTCTTCTTCCCATGCCTGTTCTCCAGACTCCTGATGCTTTTCTCCAAGGCATTCCCTACTGCAAGATTCTCCTGTTCCATTCAAGGCATTCCATACACACATGTGTGTATATGTATATTTAAGCCACCCCCTCCCTCTCTCATCCTCCTTCCCTTCCTTCCTTCTTCACAAATACAAGCACTTTGTACACATTTTCTACACCTTTTTTCCACTTAATAGATTTTGGGACATTGTTTTCAATCAATATATAGAGAGCAATTTCATTCTTTTTCCTTAATCAACCAAGCTTGATTTAGTTTATCACTGCACATCATCTTATATACATTCCCCATTTTTAAAAATGTTTTTAAAGAAAATCATACAGGGGCGCCTGGGTGGTGCAGTCGGTTAAGCGTCCGACTTCAGCCAGGTCACGATCTCACAGTCTGTGAGTTCGAGCCCCGCGTCAGGCTCTGGACTGATGGCTCAGAGCCTGGAGCCTGTTTCCGATTCTGTGTCTCCCTCTCTCTCTGCTCCCCCCCCCCCCCCCCGTTCATGCTCTGTGTCTCTCTGTCCCAAAAATAAATAAACGTTGAAAAAAAATAAAAAAAAAAAAAGAAAATCATACATTCTCATGGCTTAACAGTTTAAGGACCACAAAAAGATATTTAGCAAATAATCTTGCTCCTATTTTTGTTCCCTAATCAGCCTCTAAAGGTCAGCACTTACATTGGTTTCTTTGATCTCCTTCCAACATTTCTTTATGTAAATGCAAGCAAACACTCATCAACTTATTTCTCTTTCATTCTCATGTAAAATATAGTATATCACATAAATCAAAGTCCCAGCAGGAAACAGAATTCTGCTATGATAAATCAACTATACAGATTTAATGAGACAAATTTTTACAGAGGGTGATTGATAGTGTTAAGGGAGAGAAATGGAGGCTGAGGCCCCCCCCCCCCCCCCCCAGCAAAGAGTGGGAAACATTAATGGCCCTAAACCTGAAGGGGCAAAAGGATTAGAGAGGGTTACCAGAGCCAAGTGAGAGCTAGAACCACGGAGGAGGCTTCCTTGTGGGCAAGAGTCACCATCAAGGTGAGATAAAGCTACTGCCAGGAGTTGGGTAGCAAGGTGGAGAAGTGGGGCAGAAACACCCTGTCCTTTCTCTCCTCACTCACCTATCTGTGACCTCCACTGGCCAAATCTGCTGAAATGAGACAGCAAGGGGTCCCTGTTGATACAGTTCCCATGGGTCAAACTTCTAGGGCACAGAACAAGGCAGAGAAGCATGGACTGTGAATTATATACCTGGTTAGGGATAAAAGGAGAATAATCAGATGCACACCAGAGACAGTGTTTTGAAACTTGCTTCTTTCCATTTCTTATTTCCTAAAGATCTTTCCATAACAGGACATAGGGGCTTTTCTCATTTCTTTTAACAGATGCAGAGTATTCAGTTAAAAACATTTTTTTTTTGATGTTTATTTTTGAGAGAGAAAGAGAGACAGCACAGAGGAAGGGCAGAATGAGAGAGAGACACAGAATCAAAGTGTGCTCCAGGCTCTGAGCTGTCAGCACAGAGCCTGACAGGGGGCTCAAACTCATGAACTGCGAGATCATGACCTGAGCTGAAGTCAGCTGCTTAACTGACTGAGCCACCCAGGGTCAGTTTTTTTCTTTCTATTATCAATTTACCATAATTTATTTAGGTTGCCCTCATCATGAACTTAAACTTAAGTTTATGTCAATCTTTGGAATAGTGCACACCATTATATGCGCACCATTTTGCATATGTCCAGCAAACTCTGAAGGATAAATTTTCAGACCATGATTGTGGTATAATTTGGGGAGATGTTGCTGGATTACCCTCTTTAGCAATTGTACTCCTTTGCACTGCCAGCGCTGTTCCCCTACAGCCTCACAGACAATGTTGCTGAATTTTGGAATATTTGCCAAAATGATAGATGAATAATGTAATCTTCAGATAATATATATACTTTTGGCATTTCTTTTATTCTGAGGGAAATTCAGCATCTTTTTGTATGTTGAAGTGATGTATTTCTCTTCCTATGAACCATTTATTTGTTCATATGATTTGCCCATTTTTCTAATGGATTGCAATTTTCTTTTTGATTTGATCATTAGGGACATTAGCCTGGGTGGCATTAGCTGAGGATATTACCCCAGGTGTTTTGTTTTGTTTTTTCCTTTCATTTTGCTTCTTTTTAAAAAATGCAGATTTGTTTTACATCTTTATTTTTAACATCACATTTATCAATTTATTTTTAGGGCTTCTAGGTTTTTATTTTTAAATTTAAAATTAAAAAAAAATGTTCGTTTATTTTGAGAGAGAGAGAGAGAAAAAGGCAGAGGGAGAGAAAATCCCAAGCAGGCTCCACTGTGTCAGGTCAGAGCTCAACACGAGTCTCTATCCCATGAGCTGTGAGATCATGACCTGAACTGAAATCAGGAGTCAGATGCTTAACAGACTGAGCCACCCAGGTGCCCCAGGCTTCTAGATTTTTAAATCACAGTTAATGACTTCCTCTATTCTAAGGTTATAAATAAAATTGCCCAACTCTTTGCCAAGGTTTTTTTTTTTTTTTTGTTTGTTTGTTTTTTTTTTTTTTTTTTATGATTACACTGATTACATTTCAATCTTTGATCCACTACAGTTTATCCCTTCCCCCACTTCTGGCCCCTGATTCTACTCCCAAGGCAACTCAGTTGTCCCAACACCCTATATTAAATAACCTATGTTAATGCCACTAATTCGAGATGTCCACCTTAGTGTTTACTAATTCCTCTATGTTTTTGTATCTATTTCTGGACCTTCTTATCTATACCACTGGTGCATCTAGTCATATACCAGAGCCACACTGTGTTAATTATGGAGGCTTTACCACATGTTTTAGTACATGATAGAGCAGGTTGCACATCACTGCTTTTCTTTTTCCGGAATTTCCTGGGCCATCCTTACTTATTTTTCCATGAGAATTTTATAATCAATCAATTTATAAAATGCCCACCTTTGGGCTTTTTCACCTAAACCCATTTTGCCTGAAATGAATACCCTACTTACTGCTTCTTTCTGTTTATATTTTCTTAAAATAACTTTTTCCACCCTTTCTTTTTTCATTCTTGAATCACGTTGTTTTGAGTGTGTCTTTTGTATATAGCATAGAGTTGGGTTTTCCAATGTGATCTAATATGAAAATGTATTTTGTTTAAAAGATGAATTATGCTCATTTCATTTACTGATATGAAGATATATCCAGTATGAGTTCTATGTGCTTATTATTTTTATATAATATACTTACACTATACAATTTGTTTTAGTTGCTTTTGACACTTGTAATTTTTCTGAGGTTTAGGATTTTTTCTAAATATAAATAAATATGTGTGTATATATGTGTGTATATATATATGTGTGTGTGTATATATAAACACACACACACACACACACATATATATATGTATATATATATATGTATATATATATATATACATATATGTATATATATATATATATATACATATATATATATATATATATATATAATAGCTTTGGTTCCTTCTCTTTTTCTTTTTTAAGTGGATTCAGTTAGTTCCATACTACGAACAGTAATTTTGTTGGTTTACTCCCTCTCCTATATCATCCAATTTTAGTCAGTAGAATGACCTAAGTTAAGCATTTACTTTCATATTTTTAAAATATGCATATTCTTCCATTGTTAATGTCTTACCTTTGACTGATATACTTTGACTGCCATTATGTGGAGATGAGACAGCAGTAGGTTTATTTTACTTCTCCTCTATGCCCTTTGTTTTATTTTTTTCATATATTATATTGTTCTTACATTTCTGGGTCATTTTATGACCCTTTTTGCCATCTTTGTTTTTGTCTTAGTTTTACACATTGATGTATTCAGTTTCACTGTCAAGGATTTTGCCAAAGTTTTGCCCACCATTTTGGTTGGCTGGGGTTTTCTCTCTAGTGGTCATTTCCTCTAGAAGGGCTCATGTAAACAGTGGTCCCTGATTTATTACATGTTCCAAACTGTCAGCAGCCTTTATGCTTCATGAACTAGAAGCTGAAGATAAAATCTGTGTCTCATACTTTCAAGGATATAAAGTTCTTGACTGTATATCGATTCCTTTATTCCTGCTTTCTTTTCTCAAGTATTTTGTAGGTTTTCTTCCCTTGACCTGTGGTGTTGAAGCCAGTGGCTGGGTAGAAGCCTGACGCCAACTTAATTTTCCTTTTCTTATACATGTAACTTGAAAGTTTTGGCGGGCTCCCCAGAGTGCTTTTTTTTCCCTAGTTAAGTCCTTTATTAGGATAGTATCTTTCCCAACAAATGTTTTCATGTTGACTGACCTGAATAAATTTTCACTGATACATTGTGCACATTTTCAATTTATAGGTTGTCTTCTTTTACTCATTTAATGATGGAGTCTTTTACTTCAAGAAAGTTTTCTTGTACCTTAAAACTTGTGTTCTTTTGC